>NC_139697.1:59579090-59776590 GCF_964188405.1 Protomyctophum parallelum
TTGCCCGACCGTTCACACTACAGACAGATGCCTCGGGTGTCGGCCTTGGGGCAGTGCTTCTGCAAGAAGTGGAGGGAGAGAGCCGTCCACTGCTGTTCCTGAGCCGCAAGCTAGAGGACCGAGAGACAAGGTACTCGACAGTGGAGAAGGAGTGCCTGGCCATGAAGTGGGCCATTGAATCACTGAAATACTATTTGCTGGGCCGGCACTTTCTCCTTGAGACTGATCATAGGGCTCTACAGTGGCTGAACAGGATGAGGGACTCGAACACACGTCTCACTGGGTGGTACCTGGCCTTGCAACCCTATGACTTCACAGTTCAGTATCGACCAGGGAAGGCCAACCTGGTGGCCGACTGTCTCTCACGGGTACATGAGGGCTGAGGTACTGTACTCTTGGGAGAGGGGGGAGGAAATGTAACGGCGGACGCCGTTACTATACCTAATGCAGATGCTAACACAATTCTACATGTATGGTATAATGTAAATAAGGACACAAATTGTAACAAATGCATTTATTGAAGTTAAGGGGGGACACTGAGTTGTCGGTGATTCTCTGAAGTGGCGGATCTCCTCATACACCTACAAATGAACAGATATAATTCACATTAGTTTAGGAATAAAGAGGACAGCATACTTTCTAATTGACCAGTATAATGAGAAGACTTGTGAAGAAGGAATGTAAATCTCTGATGTCTAAACTTACCTCTGTTTACTCTCATCCTCCTCTCAGGGTGGTGTTCGGGCAAATTAGTTCCCTCTGGGTATAGGCACCCCTCTTATAGTTCCGGGAGGGACCAAGTGGGAAATGGATAGCAGGGGGGATTGGGATGGACTATAATGAATGTAATCCTGTATGTGTTGTGTATATATTCTATGCTAACTACTAACTGTGAATAGGTATTGAGGGTGCATATACAGGGAGTAAGTTTATATAAAATGGCATTGTGTGCTTCTAAGAATGGGGAATATGGTGATTGTTACCCATGGGGAATGGTATGGGCTAACCAGGTAATGGACTGCCCTATAAAAAGCAGTCAGTTGTGTTTAACCCGAGATATGACAGGTTGTATTGCCTATGACTGTCAAAGTGATTGAGAAATAAAGCCTTATTGAAGGTGCCCTGGACTGGTCTCTATTCATTTGTTGCCTTGGCCGCTCGACACTCTCACAATATGTAATAAATATCCAGTGCATATACAAGCACGTACACAAACACACACACACACACACACACACAGTCACACACCATTATGATGATCAGTGTTATTGCTAACAGCGCTGCAGTGTAATTGCTCGCTAACCAAAAGCATTAGCGCTGTATTGCCAGAAGTCCAATTCCTTTTCTGTGACCAAAGCTGTTCATGTTCCTTATAGCATGTCCCTGTTTGGCCGTTGACACACGTTCCATGTGGAAATGGAATGGCACATGGCGCGGTGTTGTAAATTATGGCAATTTACTCAAGTAGTAACCAAGTACAATTTAGATTGTACAGTGTCCTGTAAAGTACAAAAAAAGTATTTCAAATGTTCAGTAGATTTACTACTCCATTACATCTCAGAGTCAAATTGTATCGTACTTTTTTTTACTCCACTACAATTAATTGACAGCTTTAGTTAGGCTACTAGCTACTTTGTAGATTTTTATTGCGAACGCAGTGAGCCACTTACTATGACAGCAGGGGCTGAGTGTCTGTGTGTGTGTGTGTCACGCTGTGTGGTGTCACGCTGTTACACCACCGGCCCGCCACCAGAGGGCGCAGCTGTGGCACGCACGCACGCACGCACACACACACACACACACACACACAGGGCGCAGCTGTAGCACACACACACACAACCACACACACACGAGCTGCGTTCGCTTCACGCGTTTGCGCGTCTTACTTGTTATCATTAAACATACTTGACTACATGTACGGACATTTGAAAATAGCCAATCTACAAGCTCACAATGTGTCGTATCACGACGCTGCTTGACGCATACTTTTGGTGCTCTTAACACAAAAAATGCTGGAAACGTATCCATACGCTTTATTAATATCGAACGCCGTACGCGCGAAGCGTATGTATACGTTTTATACGTTTTTTTATTGCTTACTGTACATCAACGTCCTATGCTCCAGGACACCGAAGAAAATAACAGCGATCGTCTCCAGGAAGCTCCAATATGTGATCCGGGAGTAAAAAGCCCCTCCCTCCTGAAAAGAGGTCTGTCTGTGGCGAAGACGCTCCCTCCTCCAATGCCTCCATTACACGTATGGGTCTGCACGGCAACGGCATAGACCAACGCAGATGTCAGGGCATCTAAAATGGAGTTACCCATACTCTAGTAGTAGTCTAGTGTCTGTGAATACACTCGATTCCCCCTCCCCTCCTGTTTCTACATGGTTTCTCCCGAGGAATCTTTGTGGGGGGAGTCTCTTCTGCCCAGATCGCATTGCAGTTTGAGTTCCCCCCCCACTGGCCCCAGGCCACACTGCGCCTTGCAATCGCCTTGCACCGCTCTCTCATTCTCGGAAAAAGATATAACGCAGTCGTGTCGATTTGCCCTCTGCCAGTATATAAACCAAGAATAATCTTCAACGATCGCCATTTCATAACGTTTTCAACACGCACACGGCACACGCCATGATCAACTAACTGCCTGGCTACGTCTTCAGTCTTCACCAGCCATCGCTATCCGTTGTGTGGATCGCCATCGCGTCTTCACTTTGTTTGTTTGGGCAAGAAGCACGATCAGCGATGGAAAAGAGCTTTATATCCACGGCAGATAAGTAATGACGTATTATCGAAGGACCGCCATGATCAACTTACTGCCTACGTCTTCGTCAGCCAATGCAGCCATCATCGCTATCCGTTGTGTGATTGTGGATGTAGGCTATATCCACGGTATCGAGAGAGACGCCCGGCTGTGATATAGGTCTTATCACTGCAATTATAATGAATAAAAAGGCTACAATCACACAACGGATAGCGATGGCTGCATTGGCTGGTGACAACGTAGCCTCGGTCCCAGGCAGTTAGTTGATCATGGCGGTCCCTCGATAATACGTCATTACTTATCTGCCGTGGATAAAACTCTTTTCCATCGCTGATCTCTGCTTCTTTGCCCAAACAAAGTGAAGATAGCGTTGTCCAACAAAGCAGCCAGTTATTTGATCATCTCTCTCTCCTGTGCTTCTTTCCTCAAACATGTCCAGACATGTCAACCTCAACCACTAAACTCACCGATCCAGTAACGCATCTCACCGTTATACTATCGTTCTGAAGGCAGATATAAAAATAAACATAAATAAATTATTGTCATATACATACTACACACTGAATGAAAGCCCTAATTGTCTACTTTTAGGAGGAAAACAAATACATAATATTGATCCCATGTACAGTTTGTCAGTAGGCTATTGAATGCAGTTGTTCAGGTCCAACTATTATTCACAAAATAAGGCCTATAGCGACATGTACATATTATATACCGTATGAAACAGAAGACCCTCTGCTTTCATAAGAAAAAAACTAATACTGTAATAATAATAAAAATCACACCCCTGTGAAGTGAGCATTTCCTCATGAAGTTATCATAGCGAGTTATAAAGGTTTAAAGTCACAGAGATTGACAGGCAGATATAAACATAAATAAATTATTATCATATACATACTACACACTGAATGAAAGCCCTGAATGTCTACTTTTAGGAGGAAAACAAATATACAAATATATACAAATATAGTTTGTCAGTAATTGGCTATTGAATGCAGCTTGCGCCCACCAGAGAGGATTTCAGAAAATGCATGGACCAGAAGAACTATTATTCACAAAATAAGGCCTATAGCGAAATGTACATACTATATACCGTATGAAACAGAAGACTCTCTGCTTTCATAAGAAAAATACTTCTACTGTAATAATAATGAAAATCACACCCCTGTGAAGTGAGCAGTGCAATGTTGCGCAACATTGCACTGCTCACTTCACAGGGGTGTGATTTTCATTCAGTATTTTTCTTATGAAAGCAGAGAGTCTTCTGTTTCATACGGTATATAGTATGTACATTTCGCTATAGGCCTTATTTTGTGAATAATAGTTCTTCTGGTCCATGCATTTTCTGAAATCCTCTCTGGTGGGCGCAAGCTGCATTCAATAGCCAATTACTGACAAACTATACATGGGACCATGTGTATTTGTTTTCCTCCTAAAAGTAGACATTCAGGGCTTTCATTCAGTGTGTAGTATGTATATGATATTATTTGTGTTCATTTTTATATCTGTCTGTCAATGTCTGTCAACTTCAACCTTCCATATCTCTGCTGTTTTTTCAAAAGAGCAGCGTGCTGCGAAAAGCAGGTGTTAGAAAAAGGTCAATATCTCCAGAATGGAAGATGGTAGAATCATAATTTTTTTTTTTAAATTGAAGTGGACTAGTTTGGCTTCCTTTTGATTTATGCGGTGTGATTCTCGCTATAAGAGGCCCCTCGCTGTGGGCCCCGAAAAAGTTCAGAAGTCCCAATGTTAATCGCTCAGCACCACCAAGCCTGAGCAAATAGAAAACTCTAGCAATCAATGTGTTAAGTACATTTTGATACCAATACTTTTGTACTTACTCTAAGTAAGTATAGAATTCTGGACTTTTACTTGAAACAGAGTATTTCTACATTGCATACTTTTACGTAGTGTAAAACATTTGAGTACTTTTCCCACCACTGCCAGCACTGTTTGGCTGAGGACCACAATGGAAATAAGCCATATTAGGGATGTATTGTGTTTTTATCTCCAGTGATAATTATTGTCTCTATGTATGTGTGGAAGTGCTGATGTGCTCTTTCCTTTTTACACATTATAAAGGCATTAATTCTAGGATCTATACTTTCCTTATTGCATTGCATATAAACATAATAGTCAGGCTCTGGAAAACACTTTAACCCATTCTGACCTGAGATCAGATTCATACGAAGGTTTCCACTGGACACACACTGGTCTGATGAACCCATTCTGACCTGAGATCAGATTCTAAAAATGTCAGTCGTTCTTCGATTTTTCAAAAAATAGCAGACCTACAAGCTCGTATCGCGCCACTCGGTGGCGCGATATGAGCTTGTAGATCTGCTATTTTTCAATAGCTAAAGCACGACATGATGCCAACACCAAAATGGGTGCCCAGTCAGAATGGGTTAAGTGCATTAATAGTACAGGGAATGTAATGAATTGATTGTTCATTGGAAAGTCAAGTAAAAACTACAAGAAAATTGCTCCACCATAGACATTGCTTTGAAGCAGATTCTACCTCCAAATAGATCGGTCGGAAATGCACTGGTCAAAAATAGAGAAGGTTTACATGCTCGTAAGGCACAAAAAGGCAGTATAGACCGATTCCGTAGCTGGTCTCATGGTCGCAGCCTACGTATTTCCTGTAGGCGGACTCGACGTAGCTGCGGGGATAAAACCCTCACCAGGCGCACCTCTTCCACTACAGTGAACGGCAGAGTGACTGATGTTAGTTTGCCTCAAACTTTACTCCTTTACCTGCTTTTTTTACTAACACTAACATTACAAAGATGCCCAGAACATCGAGATGAACCTGTGTAGTTTATGGCTGCTCCAACAGTAGTGGCAACATAAAAAATAAAATAAAACGGAATGTCTAATATCCACCGCGGTGGCTGAGACCAGAGCCATTGAGTAATGGTTGAGACGAAGCAGTGAAAGATACATAACGCCAGTGTACTTTATACCTCATACTTTAAATGCTTAGTATGAGGTATAAAATACAGTAGCCTTGTGTTCATAAAACAGAAAGATTTGGTATTGGGTAAGACTGGCGATATGTATCTTTCCCTGCTTCGTCTCAACCATTACTCAATGGCTCTGGTCTCAGCCACCGCGGTGGTTATTAGACATTCCGTTTTATTTTATTTTTTTATGTTGCCACTACTGTTGGAGCAGCCATAAACTACACAGGTTCATCTCGATGTTCTGGGCATCTTTGTAATGTTAGTGTTAGTAAAAAAAGCAGGTAAAGGAGTAAAGTTTGAGGCAAACTAACATCAGTCACTCTGCCGTTCACTGTAGTGGAAGAGGTGCGCCTGGTGAGGGTTTTACCCCCGCAGCTACGTCGAGTCCGCCTACAGGAAATACGTAGGCTGCGACCATGAAACCAGCTACGGAATCGGGTCTATAGGTATAGCCTATACTATACCTATACTGTATGTTGAGGAAACATTCATTGGAGGAGGTAGAGTGTGTCGTAGTCTTCTTGAGCAAAAACCATTCATAATTAATTTATGTCAAAAGCAAATCAAATGAAACAACAAATTGAAAACTAGCAGTGCAAACAATTAAACAATATTTAAAACCACAGCACAAGAAGAACATGAATTCAATAGAATACATGAAAGGGGCAAGGGTGAACCATTCAGTGTCTGACAGACATGTTCATTTTGCGTTCCAGTCTCTGGCCGTGGCAGACTGAAATGCCGTGTTTTGTTGTTGAAACTTCCAGAGGCATAATGAGCTTAGCGTTTAGGAGTGTGAATGCCTGCCTGTGTGGATGGGTGAGTGTAATTAATGCACATTATAAAGCACTTTGGATAAAGGCGCTATATAGGAATGCATTTACCATTTACTTGAGCCAATTCATCACAACAGAGTATTATCTGCAGTGTCTAGTCTTGACAGCTGGAGGAATGATAATCTCCGTTTGTAGAAGATTCTGTGGTTTTGGTTGCATGACTCTGGCTAATCATCACTCACAGACGTGTGTCTGACGGATCAAATCAAATCTGACAGATCGGTTGTTCCAGCTGCACATACACTATACGAAATTATTGTACTTTTTTTTTTATAGTACACTTTCGAGGTACATTACGTGTGTCGTAATTTTTCAATACTGTACTTCTACTTCACTTCACTTCACATCTGTTAAGCTTTTTGCTCCACTACATTTATTTGACAGCTTTATAGTTGCTAGTTACTTTGAAGATTTAGATGAATCATTTGATCATTCAATTATAAAAAAAAAAGAATCTCCAGAAAATAGCAGATCTGCATCCCATTCAAAATGCATTCAACCTTTTGAATACAGGAGTAACAGAGTATTTCTATGGTGTGGCATTGCTACTTTTACTGAGGTCAAAAATCCATCTGTACGCCATCAGAGTTGCACTGACCTGTAAGGGCCCATTTGGAACCCCTCAATGAACCCTGAGCCACGCTCTTGAGAACCACTGATTTACCATGTGAACCCCTGTGTCCCTAACCTGGCCATGTCATGATGGGGGAACAGCTGCGGCATGCTGTGAGTGTGGCTGTTTTTAGGGCAGAGATTTGGCACGTCTCTGTCCTCGGGTGGAAACCTCATATGTCCAAAATGGTCACTTT
Organism: Protomyctophum parallelum; assembly: GCF_964188405.1. Classification (NCBI taxonomy): domain Eukaryota; kingdom Metazoa; phylum Chordata; class Actinopteri; order Myctophiformes; family Myctophidae; genus Protomyctophum; species Protomyctophum parallelum. The sequence goes on from NC_139697.1 coordinate 59,586,468, forward strand.
TCAGGGAACAGTAACAGATCTACAAGCCCGAAACGCCTCACTTTGAGTCACATGTTGACCGTGTAGATCTGCTACTTTTTATGCTTTTGTGTGACGCTGTAGAATGACCAAGTAGTTAAAATATGGATATAAGAGTTTTCTGCCGAGCGGCTTGCGAGGGTAGGTGGTCAATGACATTTATTTAAAGCATTAAGCTAGTTCCACAGGTTCTTGGATCAGTAATACATGAAGTGATGCTTAGATTAGTTCCCTGTAGCGACAGGACGGACTCATTTCATAAACCCATTTGACCACCAACTCCTCCAGATCCTCCGCCTCATTCCCATTCCGTCTGTCTCATGTTATCTTGGCGTCGGTCGGCTGATAGCAGCCTCCAGCGCTCTGCGTGCTATTAGCTCGCCTGCTATTAGCTCGCCTGCCCCGATGGGAACTCTCGCCGCTTTGAAATGGTTTTGTTGTTGAGCTTTAATGGGCTTCCTGAGCTTACTTCCAGAAAATAACGGGTCGGGCCAGTGTGCGATTGGAGGCACGGCAGGTGCATTGAAAGCTCAGTGGCCAAGGCACTTTGTGACCCCCCCCCCCCCCCCCCCGGTTGAGACAGAGCAGCTTCCAACCCACATTTGGCACGTCTTAATTCGTTCACTCTGAATGAATGAATTTGGCGTTTGCCTCATTAAGACAACTGCAGAAACGGAACTCTGACAACAAAACGTGATATGGCAGCCAAGTCTATGGACTTTCTAATGTTTGTTTAGAGCACTTTAAACAAACCATACCAGGCACCCAAGTGTGATTTTTTTTTTTGTAATGAAGATACAATTTAAAGGCCTTCTCGCCGGTGACGCTAACTAATTTATATTAGCAGCGCTGGGATGTATGCTAGCTCTGGTCCATAGCCTTACTGCTCTACTGCCATTGCATTAAGGCTCTGCCACTCTTTGCTTCTAGCCCTCGCATAAACGCAGACCAGCCTCTCCTCTGTAGCGGAAATATAAAGAAGACGTTTTACCTGCTCACCAATACAAAGGCGGTTTGTGTAATTAGAAAGTCTACTTTTCTTAGTGGACTCAGAAAGGGATTGTTTTTACACCGGAAAATAAATACTTTTAGTTACTCCACGTGGTGGGGGGGCTCAGAGTGCGTCCACTAAGGAAAGTAGGCTTTCTATGTATACCAAACCACCTTTGTTTTGGTGAGTAAAACGTTTTTTTTTTTTAATATTTACGCTACAGACGAGAGGCTGGTCTGCATTTATGCGAGCGTGGGAAAAGAACAGGTCCATAGCTCTAATGAAGGCTTTTAGAGCTATGGACCAGAGCTAGATGTATGCCAGAAATGATGAGCCGAACAGAAATGATGAGCCAGTGACAGCGATAAACATAAACACAATAAGAACACAGCTGTACAGTATGTGTGTGTGCGTCGAGTGCATGCGTGCGTGCAGATACTGCAGACTCAGGCCATCTGTCAGAAAGTGTGGTCAAACCCCGGTTCAATGACCAGCACATATCAGAACCCACAATGAATAGGTCCTGTGCATAAGAGCATAGTCCTGGGTTTCAGGAACGTGGCATACGACGGCGGCGATGTGCTTCCAGTTCAAATCTGCCGCCGAGCCAATCAAGCAACAGCTCTGGGAAACTGAACCAGAACAGGAGGCGGGACCGTGTGACCTTCTGGAGACCACGGGACAGCCGTCATACCAATTTGCCCTGGAATCGGAAACGAAATTGCTCCTGTGAAATCAGGACGCGCCTAAGGATGTGTATTCGCGTGTGTCTGTGCAAGTGTGTGTCTGCGCATGTGTGTGGCCCGTGTGCGGCTGGGATGTATTCAGGTGTGTGTGTGTGTGTGTGTGTGTGTGTGTGTGTGTGTGGAGGGTTATCAGGGTTATTGACGGGGCTGTACAAGCCTGAATAAACCTGACAGCGTGTGATATATAGCGTGTCCCGCTGGGGTCCTGTCCTCTCCCCTGCATCATGGCTGCTGAGCTGAGCTCTCTTCCTTTTCAATCTGGTCTCTGAGGTACTTTCCTTTCCTTTCCTTTCCTTTCCTTTCCTTTCCTTTCCTTTCCTTTCCTGTCCTTTCCTCTATCTGTAAGTCAACTTCTCCACATTCTGGGCACAGGTGGATCTAGACTCCACCGCGTTCCCTGCTTGATCTCCGTCTCACAAGGAGATATACTTTGAGCAGTCAGTTCTTTTCCAGGCTTTATCTACTACTGCCCAGCCTAGCAGAAAGTTCTTGTACAGCCCTGATCACCTTAATTTCCTGTTGTCTGAAGAGCCAATTAGAGTGGAGAGTGATTTGCGATTAGCAAGAGCTCCGTTGCACAGTCACGTTACACTTATACCTGACCACAAATCACTGTTTACCTAATTGGGACTGTGTTCCTTTGTAATTAGCTAGTTATTCTCCCAGCCACAAACGGAGGGGTGTGGTGTGTGCGTGTGACTGTGTGCGTGCGACTGTGTGTGTGTGTGTGTGTGCGCGCACGTGCGCGAGTGTGAGAGAGACTGGCATTCTATGTGGAAGTACTGTATAGTACAGTAGGTCTGTCCGTATAGTCGGGTCTGTAAGACTCACGCTTCAGCACACATAATTATGTACATACTTGTGGATAGGATGCATACATATACATCCCATCAGCAACCCCCCCCCCTTCCCCACACACACACACACAAGCAACGGCAATCACACGCTCACACATACATCCATTACAGGGGTGAACGTTGTGCACACATTTACACACAGCAACCCGCCCAAAGACATGGGATGTCAGGCAGAAACCTCTTATCTCCATATTCCATATATCTTTTGGAGCGGCACTAGACCCTCCTATGCCCAGCTTTCTGGGTTTCTGTAAACACAAACAAGTGAAGACAGAAAAGTGAGGACGCAAGTTGTGATTGGCCAGAATGATATGACGTATGATGATAAGTGCGCCCCCTCGCTTCGCACAAAACAACGTAAAATAACGTCATGCCGATCATACTACAGCGCGTCACGCGAAAGTTTCAAAAGCAGCAGATCTGCAAAGCTTGTCGATCTGCTGTTTTTGAATTTGAATCCTGAAAAGTAAGTCTGGGAGGTTGCCTGCACCCGGCAGAGACAATATTATGTACAATATATAGTGACGGTGAATGTAAAAAAACGAATATATAAAAAAACGTCTCAAAACATTTATCCTCTGCATTGCCGCTGCGTTCTAAATCCAATAAACAACGGCCTCTTTATTTTGTCAGGAAAGTTCACCAAAAGATAAATGAGTGTGAAGCGTGCAAAGGCTGGCAGCTGACATTTTCAACAGGGATTACTCTGGCATGGTGGCTTGGAGCTGGCAGCCTTTCAGACTATATCGCAAGGTTTCTGTTTTTGCATTGCCGCCTTTGATCGGTGAAACGTTAAAACTCTGCTGTCATGTGCTACACCGCGAGCAGCGCTCCTGTTCGTCCTTGAATAACAATGTGTAATTATCCCGCAAGAGAGAGAACTGCCGGCACGTGGAATCGGGGGACAACAGGTGTAAGATGAGAGACAGGTAGAAATCGAGACGGGGCATTATTTCTGAATAAAGCCAGTACAGTATAAGGCAAGAATATCGTATTCAGAGGGGATAGAGGGAGATCTGATTGGAACTCATTCGACACATCTCCGAAGAACATTATCGGGGGAATCGGGAACCACCGGAATATATAATGACAAAAGTAATTCACCAATAACACACGCGCACATATCTTGGCAAACCTTCTAATCCCAAACTCAGTTCCACAGCAGACGAGGCCCGTTTAATTTACGACTAAAGGCCAGTGTTGCCTTCAGGGCCCCCAGGGCTGTGTAATGCCCCGCCTGCACACAACAAGCTGGCAAAACGTTTGGTGTGATATCCCCTAAATCAATGCCTCTTTAGCCTTGCTTTTACGGTATGTGCTACCTCATATTTACTTCATGGCCTAGGGGCTACTCTACTGTATGTGCTGTGTGTCTGTATAAAGAACACATTTACTTTATGTCCTATAGGGGCTACTCTATGTTCTGTGTGTCTGTATAAAGAACATATTTACTTTATGTCCTATAGGGGCTACTCTATGTTCTGTGTGTCTGTATAAAGAACATATTTACTTTATGTCCTATAGGGGCTACTCTATGTTCTGTGTGTCTGTATAAAGAACATATTTACTTTATGTCCTATAGGGGCTACTCTATGTTCTGTGTGTCTGTATAAAGAACATATTTCCACCACTTTACCTCATGCTGCAACTCCATGGAACACATTTTGGGAAAGAATCTGTCTTTAGTGATTACTCAGGTTGGCTTGTTGTAGTGTGTAGGCACTTGTTTAGGTTTATTTGAAACTGCAAAAAGTCATATTAACCCATTCTGAACGGGCACCCATTTTGGTGTCGGCATCATGTCATGCTTTAGCTATTGAAAAATAGCAGATCTACAAGCTCATAGCGCGCCACCGAGTGGCGCGATACGAGCTTGTAGGTCTGCTATTTTTGAAAAAATCTAAGAACGACTGACATTTCTAGAATCTGATCTCAGGTCAGAATGGGTTAAAAGCCACTTTGGGTGGTCGGACTGGTCATCCATCCATCAATCCATCCTCTCAGCCATCCACCCATCCATCCATGAATCCCTCTCTCTGCATCATTACCCCGTTCATGTCACAGGGGTATAGGTGTCAGTGTGAGCCGTCCGTCTATCGCGCGTATAAGAGCTGATATAAATGCTCCTGGCTTAAAGGACAGGGGAACAACATGCTCAGCAGTCCGCTGAGGTGCAGAGTGACCTGAGCGCAGGACAGGAGGAGGAGGAACAGAGAGCCATTTGTTATGTACGGCGTACGCTCCACGTCGGCCGCGTCGATATGATCTGGCAGTCTTGATCTGTCCAGGGTGGCAGGACGAGTCCCATGCAGCGCACCAGGCAGGCTGACACTGATTAATGGCACACACACTGCGATACAGGCCCTTTTCAGCTGATCCCCCAGCTAATAAACACAACACAACTCTCTCTCTCTCTCTCTCATATCAGCAGAGTAAATAAGTGAAGGAGAGTGGAAAGGTCAGCCATAGTCCTTGGAGACTATAGGGAGAGAGCCGGTGGGGGGGGGGGGGGGGGGGGGGGGATAGAGGGGGAGAGAGGGTGTGGAAAGGAGGGGCAGATGGAGCACTATGGGGGGGGGGGGGGGGGGGGGGGATGGGAGAGTGATTGAGAGAGAACATGCAGGAGGTTTAAGGGACAGAGAGAGGTTAAATGTCATCTACAGTCCTCCATGGCAGCGGTGATCTGTTGTGCATCGCTGGGGGGTGGGGGGGGGGGTGGGGGGGGGGGTGTCACGGAGTCGGTTGAAAACAAATCCATCACCTGCGCGTGGCGAGCCGCCTCGTAGCGGGCGGTGCCAGGCAATAGTGCAGAGGTCAGAGGTTCAGAGGTCACGGAGACGCTGAGCCAGAGGGGTTCTGACCAGAGGGGTTCTGACCAGAGGGGTTCTGACCAGAGGGGTTCTGACCAGTGGGGTTCTGACCAGAGGGGTTCTGACCAGAGGGGTTCTGAGCAGTGGTGGAAAACGTACTCAAATGTTTTACTGGAGTAAAAGCATATCAGTACTGCAATGTAGAACTATACTCTGTTACAAGTAAAAGTCTGGAGTTCAAAAAGTATGAAAGTATTGGCGTTAAAAAGTATCAAAGGTAAGAAGCACTCACCATGCAGAATGTCACATTTCAAGTTTTCAAATGTACAGTACATTATGTGCTGTATACAAATATAAATATAATAATCCCCTAATTTTTTTTTACTGTATAGAAATGTACTGTATACAAATATTAAATGTAGAAAATAGCGTCGCATCGCATTGTGAGCTTGCAGATCAGATATCATGTTGAAATATACCTCATCATTAGGGTACACCCACTTAACTCTTAACAAAACGGAGATCATCGTGGTGAAAATGAGCAGACATGGAGTGAAGTTTAAAAACGAGCAGGTTGCACACATCCAGTCCCTTGCTGGTGCTGGACAAAAGGTGGATACAATGTTAAAAATCACACCTGTGTGAACTGAGTGGTGCAACTCCGTGTGGGGAACCCCGGAACTGCCAGACCCACAGGAACACGCCCAGGGGGCTGGTCCGCTTCCGGCGAACCGCCCCGCATCCGAAAAGGTTGAGAAATGACAGAGTTAACAGCGCGTCCCTCTACTGTACTGTACTGTACTGTACTGTACTGTACTGTACTGTACTGTACTGTACTGTACTGTACTGTACTGTACTGTACTGTACTGTACTGTACTGTACTGTACTGTCACTGTACTGTTCTGTCACACCCGAAATCATCATATATACAGTTAATATGTGTGTGTGTGAGAGTTAGGCTGCACAACAGTGACACTTGGTGGTGAAAACCAACCAAACGCTATTTTCGTGCTCGAACACAGCCAGAGACACAAACACTCAAAGCTGGCCATTCATTGTCATCAATGGCATTCAATGTTTGTGTTTCGATTTTTCAAAAATAGCAGACCCACAAGCTCGTAGCGCGCCACTCGGTGGCGCGATACGAGCTTGTAGATCTGCTATTTTTCAATAGCTAAAGCATAACGTGATGCTGACACCAAAATGGGTTCCCGTTCAGAATGGGTTAAGACAATGTTTGTGTTTACACCAACACTCGAATCTGGCCATTCAATGTCAATGGCATTCAATGTTTGCGTTAAGACGATGTTTGTGTTTACACAGACCCTCAAAGCTGGACATAGGAGGGGCTATAGTCTCCCTCAAAAAGACAGAAGTGTGCGCCCAGGCTCACAGCTCCGCACAGTGTTTCATTTATTCTAAAACACTGGCGTCCGCAAACACATTTCGGCCATCGCGGGTGATGTATAATCAATGACAATGACAGCCTCCCTTATAATGGTATGGAAAAGATTTTTTTTTTTTTTTTTAAGATATTTTTTTTGCGGCTTACGCCTTTTATTGATTTTTTGAAGGGACAGACAGTAGGCTGACAGGAAACGGGAGAGAGATGGGGGGATGACATGCAGTAAAGGCCGTGTCGGGTCCGGGAGTCGAACCCGCGGCACACTGCGACTGGATTACCAGTCCGGTGCCCAGACCGTTACGCTACGGCCTGGGCCATGGAAAAGATTTTTAACAGACATATGGAATGAGGCCAAACGTTGCACGGGGCAAAGAAATGCTCACCGCCCAAGCTCCCAACGTGTGACGGAGACACTGGTCGGCACGGAGCGCTATCACAGTCAAAGGGCTCCATAGCCTATAACGCATGAAGTCGGGGTCCTTGTTGAAATGAACCCATTCTGACCGGGCACCCATTTTGGTGTCGGCATCATGTCATGCTTTAGCTATTGAAAAACAGCAGATCTACAAGCTCATATCGCGCCACCGAGTGGCGCGATACGAGCTTGTAGGTCTGCTATTTTTTTGAAAAATCGAAGAACGACTGACATTTTTAGAATCTGATCTCAGGTCAGAATGGGTTCATCAGACCAGTGTGTGTCCAGTGGAAACCTCGTATGAATCTGATCTCAGGTCAGTTAAAACGTTTGAGAAGCTCATGGGCCTGGTGGGTGTGTGCATGTGGGGCACGCTGACTCCCCCATGCAGCGTCATCCAGCCATGGGGAACTTTTGGCAGGATGGTGTAATTGCTAATCGCCGGAGCTTGAGACACACCCTAACAAGGCGTGCTGCCGGGAGGGGAGGCCTAATGTGCGTGCGTGCGTGCGTGCGTTGCGTTGTGTGCGTGCGTGCGTGCGTGGCATGGTGGTGAGGGAGGACCTGTCTCTCTCTCTCTCTCTCTGGCCCTGGTGGAAGTGATAGGCCTTCCCCAGAGACTCCACTAATGTGCATGCAGGAGCAGCGGTAGCGGCAGCAGCCTATATACTAATGGGCTGATGATGGGGTGAGTGCAGAGCGGATGGAGAGCAGCCATTGAGAGACGGTATAGACAGAATGCCAGAGCGGGATAATGATATAATGATAGGGGGGAAATGAGATTGGCAGGCGCTGAAGGAGATGATGTACAGTAGATAATATCCACATCGTCCACATTACATCACGGACGGACGGACGAACAGGCAGACCGAGACAGATCCTCAACCTTTTTCATTTCAAATACCCCATAGTTTGATGAAAACAAATACCCAGCTTTCTGGGTTTGTGTGAACACAAACACTGTCTTGTGATTGGCTGATCACCCCCATATAGCGATTGGTCGAGCAAAGTATACGTATTGAAGATAAAAGTGAGGGCGAAGAAGATGCCAAAAGTGATTGGCCCGGAATGACATTTTGCGATGATTTTGATTGGCTGAGCGCGGAATGGGATGTATGATGATGAGAGTGCCCGTCACTTCACACAAGTTTTAACCCATTCTGACCGGGCACCCATTTTGGTGTCAGCATCACGTCATGTTTTAGCTATTTAAAAATAGCAGATCTACAAGCTCATATCGCGCCACCGAGTGGCGCGATACGAGCTTGTAGGTCTGCTATTTTTGAAAAATCGAAGAGCGACTGACATTTTTAGAATCTGATCTCAGGTCAGAATGGGTTCATCAGACCAGTGTGTGTCCGACGGAAAACCTTGTATGAATCTGATCTCAGGTCAGAATGGGTTAAAATGTTATCTCTGGGACCCCAAACTATAACGAAACCACGTTGCTCCCAGACTACACACACAGTAAAATCACACTCGTAGAAACACTCTCAGAGTTTATGCAACTCTGAGAGTGTTTACACATGGAAATGGTTTCAATTGTGATACACTCTCAGAGTTATACAGAGCCATAAAGGGTCCATTTGGACCCCTGGTGGACTCTGGGACGTTGAGAACCAGTGCCGCAGACAGGCAGGCAGACAGACAGACAGACAGACAGACACTGTAGATAGATAGATAGATAGATAGGCTACTGTAGATGGATAGATTGATGGATGGACGGATGGATGGATGGATAGATGTTGTAGATAGAGGTGAGGATGGTACTGTGTGAGAGATAGTGGAGGCAGAGAAGCAATTCAGATGTCTAATGTGATTGCTATTGAGTGTGCTGGAATTAAAGGCTGCCCCCCTCCCTCCCCCCCCCCCCCCACACACAGCTCCCCCCCCCTCCCCTCTGCGTTACTGCCAGACCCACTCAGCATCCTGCAGCCAAGTGCTTTTGGCTGCAGGATCAAGTAGCCGTGTGTGTGTGTGTGTGTGTGTGTGTGTGTGTGTGTGTGTGTGTGTGTGTGTGTGTGTGTGTGTGTGTGTGTGTGTGTGTGTGTGTGTGTGTGTGTGTGTGTGTGTGTGTGTGTGTGTGCGTGCGTTTGTCTACTTTAAGCAAAAGGAAAATTTGAACATTTTGCCTGCCATACGATGTTAATGGTACAGTAGGGTCACAAGAAATCCCTATAAAATAAAATCTCAATACCGACAGCCGGTCAGCAAGTGGATTCATGAATGTATGTTTATAGACAATATTTTAGGCCAATAAAAAAAGACTATATACCAAATTCCCCACCCGTCCACCTCGGCTGCCGGACTACAGAGCCTGATCTTAGTCATGGAAAAAGTATAATCACATCTTTTACTTAAAGGTATATTCAGTGATTTCATTTAATTCAAATATCACTTATTTTTTTGTTTTGTTGTGATAATCCTCCCTACTATAGAGTGTGCTGACCATATAAGGAGTTCCTCCCTGTCCCCAGTTAACCCCTGGGGGTCAAAAAACCTTAGGTTTCGTTTTTGACTCTCTATCCTGATTGGACGAAAGGCTGGGTCCCACAGCCAAAAACGAAACCTAAGGTTTTTTGAGTGAAATCACTGAATATACCTTTAAGTAAAAGTATCACTACCACAAATTCCACCCAAAGCTCTGTTGGATACTCTGTTTTACTTGAGTAAAAGCACAAAAGCATTGCTCTCACAATGTACGTATAGGGACCAACAGTATACTCATTATGCCGAATGTCCCATTTCTCAAGTTCAATATCAAAGATTATTTTGAAAATAGCAGATGTGAGTTTACAGTAACACTGGAGTGCCACGGGGCTTTCCGCAAGTACACGCTCGCATTGCGTGTTACGAGCAGACGAACAGAAGCTGTGTCATGACAACAGCGTCCCTGTGGACCCCCCCCCCCCCAGTGCACTGTGCACTGGAAACAATCTCCCACGTCACTCTCTTGTCTAGTAATAATGGATGCAACTGACATGGGAGCCAGAGAGAAGGAGAAGAACAGATAATGGAGGGTAAAATGTGGGGGTGTGGGGGGGCGAGTGGGGGGGAGGAGAGAGACGGATATAGGTCTGATGTTGAGGAGAGATGGAAAAAGCTTGACAGAGAGTGACAGCCAAGTAAACCACACGCCTCCGGCAGTGGCTCAGGGCTAGAGTGACCGGATGGCAACCGCGAGGTTCCCAGTTTGAACCCGGGCTCCCCCAGAGTTAGTGTCGAAGTGTCCTCGAGCAAGACTCTGAACCTCAAATCGCTCCCGATGATTGGTTTCCTCCGGCGTCTGTGTGTGTGTGTGTGTGTGTGTGTGTGTGTGTGTGTGTGTGTGGAATGTAATGCACACATTGCAATGCAATTGCATGCAATCTCTGTAAAGCGCCTTGGAAAAAGGCGCTATATAAATGCACCATTTACCGCACGCACGCAAGAGCCTTCCTCAAAGAACTTTGGCCTTTATTAGATAGTACAGTAGTCTGACAGTAGATGGGGAGTGACACACGGGCCATCACTATGAGACAGTTAATGAAGTCAGAATGTCTCTCTCTCTCTCTCTCTCTCTCTCTCTTTGGTCTGGCTGTCTCTCTCAGTCAGCGTCCTTGTGGACTTGTGGATCTATACAAAACTAATTGAACTCTGACAGTGTAAAATGACCTTCCACGCTATACCGCCAAAGCTGTGACTCGCTTCTACGCCGCAAAGTTAAGTTTTGCCGTTCTGTGTCTGCGTCTGTGCCGTGCGTGCTCATGTGGGCCATGTGCAACAACACCTCTCTGTCTCAGTCATTCTCTCCTTCCTCTTTCATTCCCTCTCTCTCTCTCTCTCTTTCACATACGGGACCCCGAGTGCACTTTGATGTGCCGGAGGAGCGACTGTGTGGAGAAAGAAGCTCTGCGCCCGCGGGCGCCGCCTCAGAAAGGCTTCAAGCGGAGCAACGAGGCGTTTGAAGAGCCAAGGCAGAGCTACCTTTATAGTGTGTGGGTGTGAGCGCTGGAAACACGCTGCCTGGCAAAAGAAAGACTCAATTCATTCTGTGACTTTACCTGCTCAGTAGTTTTAGCTGTTCTTCCCCACTGAGGTTAAAGGTACATACCGTACGGATGGACGGACGGCACACTTGTTTTGTCGCACTCCTTGACCTCCTAGTGAATACCAACCGGATACCGCGGGTGCACGCGGTTATCGAGTGGTACCGCTACTTGTATGGTCGGTGAGCAAACCACCGGATGCCGCCTGATCTGCTCCGACATGATGACATGATCTGCGTGTATCTGTAATTCTGTATCCATCTGCTGTAGTGCTGCATTTGTAATATTTTATCTATTCATATTGTCTCTGCTATCAAGTTTTCCGTCAGGCAGGCAAAGCATTGCTACAATGCGTTCACAGGATGATGAGAGACACAGTTGATGGGTTATTTATCAATAACCACCGGGCACCCATTTTGGTGTTGGCATCATGTTATGCTTTAGCTATTGAAAAATAGCAGATCTACAAGCTCATATCGCGCCACCGAGTGGCGCGATACGAGCTTGTAGGTCTGCTATTTTTTGAAAAATCGAAGAACGACTGACATTTTTAGAATCTGATCTCAGGTCAGAATGGGTTCATCAGACCAGTGTGTGTCCAGTGGAAAACCTCGTATGAATCTGATCTCAGGTCAGAATGGGTTAGATGCTATTTGAATGCATTTAGCTGAGGAACACCCCGGAAACGCCCTCGAGGACCCCCTCGGCACACCACTGCATTTATAGCTTCATCCATCCACAGGAGGAACAGGGTTGTCACAGTTCAGTTCAGTTCAGTTTGGGTCACTTGAGTGCTTTCTGTCCCTCTTATACGCACGCACGCACGCATGCACACACGCACGCACGCACACACGCACGCACGCACGCACGCACGCCACTGGGGAGGGGTGGTGACCTTTCAGAGTGCACGGAGCTGTCACTGAGGAATGCTTCACACAATCTGTATTGCCGTCAGTCAAAGTGTTGCTCCGGGCGTCCCCCTGTGCCCCCCCTATCCCCCCCGCCCCCTCTCAGTTCAGTATGATGTGGAGACAATAAAGACTATTATTATCATTATTGTTGAAGGTGGCAACAGTCCATTTGCTCGGTAAAATATTTCGGGGGATATTTACAATGTGTGCAGGCTTGAGTATGTTGAATCTAGTTTGCATTCATGAGGATTTAGTTGACACAATCAAATAAAATGGCGATAGTATTCCGTGTGGGGCAGACGGCCTGTCACAGCCAGATTTGGGAGAGCAGCGCAGCTTTGTTGTTGCGAGGAAAGCGGTGAAATGAGACTTTCGTGGTTGTTTTCGTCTCAGATTTAGTCCGACGGAGCGTCACAGTATAACTCCATGGGGACACAAAAGCGACACGAAAGTAGGACCCGGAAGTATCTCAGGAGAGGGCGCTCACGTCACGGCTAAAATACTGAGTAGAGGAGAACCCTTCAGAGGAACCTCTCCCCTGGGAACACTGTCTCTGAGCCAACATCTATGATCCCGTACTAGCACACATTAGCATTGCTGTTGGCCACCAACAACCTCTTATCTCCATATTCGAACTTTTCATGTTTTGTTTTTGGTAATTGAATACCCTACTTGATCACGCTACAGCGTCACACCCATTAAAAGCATCACAAGTAGCAGATGCACACGCTCGAAAAAACGCGGTGCGAAGCGCACGTGTTGAGCGTTGAGCGTTGAGCTTTGTCGATCTTGAATTTGAATTCTGGACTGTACCAGTTTTGGGACATATGAGGTTTCCATTCCGACAGAGACGATGGGTTGGCCTAATACTACCTGACGTGCATATAGCACAGAGAGGCAGCTTTAACAGATGAGAATGTTTGTTTATCAAATCAACGTCATTTACAAACTAAACGTGGTGAGATACAAGGTTTCTGGCAGACAGTGACAAAATGAAACATTAACCCATTCTGACCGGGCGGGCACCCATTTTGGTGTCAGCATCATGTTATGCTTTAGCTATTGAAAAATAGCAGATCTACAAGCTCATATCGCGCCACCGAGTGGCGCGATACGAGCTTGTAGGTCTGCTATTTTTGAAAAATCGAAGAGCGACTGACATTTCTAGAATCTGATCTCAGGTCAGAATGGGTTAAGTTCTCAACGCAAGGTCACTGTCTGAATGTCCTTAATCTTGTGCACAGCATGGCACACTTGAAGTGGCTATTGTGGCTATATTGTGGCTGAAGCAAACCTCCTGCACAATGGAGAGCGATGCCTTGCCAAATGCATGGTTGGTTAGTTGGCAGGTTGCTTTCATTAGCATCCTCTAACTCCACAGATGTGCCATGCAGATCTATAAACCTTTCTGTTCGTTGCTCCTCACTATTGTGTGTTCTCCGTGCACAAGAGTGGCAGTAACCACTAAAAGGTTAATTTAGGTTATAGCAAATGTGACGCGTTCCCCCTGGGACAACCCAGGGGACTTAGAGCGTGGGGCGATAGCCGCAGCGGGCACCAGGCGCACCGGCCATGCAGCCCTGAGTACCCACGGAACCCCTTTTGGGTGTTAGCATCATGTTATGCTTTAGCTATTGAAAAATAGCAGATCTACAAGCTCATATCGCGCCACCGAGTGGCGCGCTACGAGCTTGTGGGTCTGCTATTTTTGAAAAATCAAAGAACGACTGACATGGAAACATAGCCTTTTCAGAAAACTGTCGGGATGTAGAAGACATTTTTAGAATCTGATCTCAGGTCAGAATGGAAAACTGTCGGGATGTATAGAAGACATTTTTAGAATCTGATCTCAGGTCAGAAGGGGTTAAGCAATCCCCTCTGCGGGCCTTAAGCCGGTGGGGTCGGTGAGGGCCGCCCGCCTCCTGGGAGTGTAGAAAAGCGCCGTGCGCCTCCAGATCACTGCCAAGAGGGGAAGCAACTCACCCAGAGCCAATGTTATCATAGCTTTAACTCATTCTGACCTGAGATCAGATTCATACGAGGTTTCCGCCGGACACACACTGGTCTGATGAACCCATTCTGACCTGAGATCAGATTCTAAAAATGTCAGTCGTTCTTCGATTTTTCAAAAATAGCAGACCTACAAGCTCGTATCGCGCCACTCGGTGGCGCGATATGAGCTTGTAGATCTGCTATTTTTAAATAGCTAAAGCATAACATGATGTTGACACCAAAATGGGTGCCCGTTCAGAATGGGTTAAGTTTTTCCATGTTGTGTTTATGTCTTTTATGTTTCTGTGTGTAAAGTGAGTTTTTGCTAGTTTTAGCTCAGTTTATATTTTGTGAAAATAGCAGATCTATAGCTTGTAGATGGATACTGACAAAGATTACAAGTATGGACATTTTCCTCTATATTTTAGTTGTGGTAAGTTGTGTAAGCCTTGTTTGAAAACGTCGTTAATAGTAAGTTAAAACTTAAATTTAATGATGCATTCATTTCATTTCTCTTTTTAAAATCAACTCTTCTTTTTTATTGTTCAGAGACAATGCTCCCAATCACCAGAGTTGATAATGAAGTACCTTTTTTCAAGCTGCAAATCCTCAATCCTCAATTATTGTCCTCCTGGACAATAATGTTCATTAACTAATTCATGAAAAATCCAGCTATTTATTTGCATTTATCATGTGTTTGATGATTTCTCTGTTGTGAAGGCACTGCATACTGAAAACGTCGTTTGATTTGGTGTATAGTGTATGGAGTTTGGACACAGCAATGCTTAACCTTTTCAAAAATGCCTTGGTTTAACCCATTCTGAACGGGCACCCATTTTGGTGTTGGCATCATGTCGTGCTTTAGCTATTTAAAAATAGCAGATCTACAAGCTCATATCGCGCCACCGAGTGGCGCGATACGAGCTTGTAGGTTTGCTATTTTTGAAAAATCTAAGAACGACTGACATTTTTTTAATCTGATCTCAGGTCAGAATGGGTTCATCAGACCAGTGTGTGTCCGGCGGAAACCTCGTATGAATCTGATCTCAGGTCAGAATGGGTTAAAGAGGGTGGTATACTGTATGAGCCATCTTCCAACTACATGTGCCAACTTCCAGAATAATTTGTTCATGGAAACATTGTCGTTTCACTTCATCATAATTTGTTTGTCATGTCATATTCTGGCATATTTGCATATTGATATTCTTAGCATTTCCAATGCAGTAAATGTCAGACAGACAGACAGACTACTTCTATTCCTCGGCACGCCATGCACTCACTGGCCAAATGTCTTTGCCGCCACCAATTTGTCCACTCAAGCTAAAATTCTCGCACAGCACATCCCACATGAAGCGAATTCAGGCTAATTAAATACCCTGTGAACATTTGACTTGAAAGCTCCTTTGTGCGCTGCATGCCGAGCAAAGAAAACCCTGTGACAAGCAGCACAAGACACCATAATGAGACACCTCTCTCCACTGTCTCTCCAGTTCAACTCTGTGTGCTGTAAGCAAGCTTTGATAAAAAGAAGAGCAAAGGGAAAGGGTTCCTATTGTTGTCTGAGTGAAACTGGAGGTGAAAAACCGAATGGATTCTTTTTTTTTTGTTGCTTTCACCTATTGTCCGTGAGAACATTCCTGAGTGTGCGTCATTAAAAAACGATAGAAAATGTGTGTGCCGGGAGCTTAAGGTCAGTTTCTTTTAGAAAACTCTTCAGCAGGTGGGGTGCAGGGTCCATGGCTATATATGTCAACCATGTGGCTTGAGTGTCTCCTGATGGATTCCAGATGGAGCCGTATAAGTATGCGCTGCATGTCTTCACTTTCCTATCTAAAGAAAGAAAGAAAGAAACCTGCTCGACGAAGACGAAGTTTACCTCAAATGTCTACTCTAGCCTGTCACTCTAGGGGTAGCCTATATGCAGTGGTGGAAAGTAACTAAGTACATTTATGTGTTTAAGTAAGTACACTTTTTAGGTATTTGTACTTTTACTCTACTACATTACACACTTTACGTTACTAGTTTACGTTATGTAGATTTTTATTATTATTATCAAACGTACATTAACCACTGCAGCCTCTACAGTATATATACATTACGGTCATTTGAAAATAGCCGATCTAGAAGCTCATTGCGATGTGACACACTGAGCTTGTAGATCAGCTATTTTTAAAGGATTTGTTATTATTTGAAAACTTGAAATGGGACATTCTGCACAATGCACTATTGGTACTTCAAGTACATTCCAAGTACATTCTCTGATTTCCATGCATTGCCAATACTTTTGTATTGCCCAGGCACGGCATATGGAGGCTTGTGACATCACAGTGCCTTTGAGAAAGGCTCTTCTCACAGAAAGGTTCATAGAAAGTTGAATAGACAGATTATATATATATATATATATATAAAAGAAATATCTTGTTGTAAAATATCTCCAAAGAACAGTCCCCATTTCAACTTCGGTCGGTTGAATCCTCCTTGTTGCTGGAGGCCAAGTTCACCCACGCCGAGACTAAGCATGTACCTTAAGGCAGTGGTTGTGCAGGGAATACAGCGGTTATGTGTGAATGTGAAGCGAGGCATGAGGCTTTAAAAAGAGCATGTGGTGTTCAGCCTGGATGTTTTTTTTCAAAATCACAAAACGATGGTAAATGGTAGAGACTTGCCAAATTACACACCGGTGTGGCGATGATTCCAATCTGTGTGCATTACGCGCACAACAAATATAACCCAAATCAGCCTGCTGATGCGGGCGTTATTATTAAAACTTTGAGAAATCACAAAAGTAATTTGCATCAAGAACTACTACCTTCTGAAAGTTATCTGCCGTTGAGAAGTTTTGACATCACTCCTCTAAACCGCAGGTCTGATTGCTACCTAATTCTGTGTGGTTGCATTATTGGAGCGAGCTCAAAGCTGACACACACAGCGGCTTGATTATCTTATTTGGGGTTTTGAAGATATCGAATAATGAACTTTCAAAAGGACATGGCTCAGCACCGTCAGCAGATAAATTGATCAAAGTCAACAACTGTCCCAAACAACAAATTGGATATGTTTATTTTTAATCCGTCACAACCAAACGTTGTATATATGTTGCTATATACTTTATAATTAAGATATGGGGGTATAGGGTGTAGGGGGGAGGGGGGGGGGGGGGGGGGGGGGGGGGGGGGGGGGAGAGTCTCCGCAGTCATCTTGAATATAGGAACAGGTGAGAGTTGACTTCTATTGAAGTCTGTCCTCTACGTACTAATCATGGACGCTCACATCCCTCCATTAACACAATACTTAAATAGCTGGTACCTTTGTAGGACTATGCCTGCCCCCCCCCCCCCCCCCCCCCCCCCCATGCCAAATATTTTAGCCTTTTACCCTCCCCCTATCGCATATATGATTCAAATTTAAGATTTTTTTAAGATAGCAAAAGTAGCAGATCTACAAACTCACCGCACATTACCTCAAGGTGGAGTATAATAGCGTCACAGTCCCGCCCCTATACCAGGGCCCAGGAAATGATTCTCCGTTCATTTTCCTCGTAGACATTTCAAAAAGTATTTATTTAAAGACCTTTTTAAGCCTCGCACAAAGCCAACTCTTGGGCTGAACAAATAATTAGAAAGAAGAAGAAAATGTCTATGGGGAAAAATGCATTGGGGAACTATTTCCTGGGCCTGGGCGTCGTCATGAAAGGGGGCGGGGACTGCCACGCTCTATACAGTAGGACTCCAGTGGTTTTAAACAAGCTACTGTATAGAACTATACTTGCTATTGAACACGCTCTTCGACAAAGGACTGATTAACTCTCAGCTCATTGTAACTATTATGGAGACTACTGTATGTTATATGTACTTATGGCTTTTAGTCATTTGTTTTTATGATGTGTGTGTGTGTGTGTGTGTGTGTGTGTGTGTGTGTACTGCTAGTGTTGACTATACTGTATGCAAACCAAATTGCCCTGCGGCGGGGACAAACGGAGACGATCTAATCCAATCCAATTATCACTGCTCTGCTCGTTTCTTGTGTACTGTACGATGCCTCAGAGATGCGGTGCCGGCCTGTGGAGAGATGATCTGGGTTCACACTCTGAAAACAACTGTTTAGTGTTGTTCCCAGAGCGTTGGGAGATCCCTAATTCTCCTCCAACCTGGCCCAGGTTCAACATCCTGTCAAGAGCCGCTTTCTCCCTTCTATCTCAATAGGCTCTATATGCACACAGAGTAACTCTTCCTACTTCCGGGCCGGTGTTACCGATGGTTAGGGCTCTGTGTTCCATTTAGTGTGCAGTGGTTCTCAAACTTTTTAATGTCAAGGACCCCCGTAACTCAGAGTGTACATGACATGTACACTCTCAGAGTCACACACCCGTACGGGGCCATTTGGAACTCTTTGACACTGGTGAAGCAGAGTGTTTCCAGTGAGCCAACATGCACACAATAGCAGCACCCTTTCTGTTTGACCAGAATGGAACAGAGCATTAATTAGTATCATCGGCAACACCTGTGAAGGAAGTATAGGGAAGTTCTTTCCCAAATAGCATGTGTGCATACTAGAGCCCATTCCCATGCTTCTGGTATTTTGTTTACAGTACTCCGGTAGAGTTTTTCTACCCAATTTAGTTGTTAAGGACGTGGAACCTTCATTCTACCTCTCCCCCGCCCAACACTCCCTGCCCACTGGCTATGCCCAGCTGTGTGCGTCTTTGTGTATACCCAATAGCGATTATTTGATTGGCTGAGGGCCCCTCACTTCATACAAGTCTGAATTTTGCTATTTCTATAATAACTGATGACGTATTGAAGCTGTGCCACAGCGCAAATGTAAACACAACCTAACAAGACAACTATACAACTCGAAATTATAATAGAGATATCAGATTTTTTCTCCCGCTGCTTCCGGTTCATCGTTTGTGCTTGAGAGAGAGACCAGATGCAGGCAACTCAACACTGCCGCAATCTGGCGGGTGAGTCAGGTTAGGGGGGGGCAGGGGGGGATACATTTACACATATATCTATCCGCTGCAGCTTTCGAACGTACATTATGGGTGCGTGAGTGATGTGGACATTAGTTAAGGTGCAAGAATAATACATACCAAGTGGCGGAGTAAGCATTTTTCATTGTATACGTTGTTTGTATAGTCAGTCGTATACGTTCCTCATTTTCTTGCTAGCTGTCTCAGCACTCAAAGTGCCGAGCAGATTCGTTGAACCTCACCCTATACAATGATCTATTTATACATGTGTCCACGCGTGTAAAGTTCACGTCATGGCTGGAACACGCTGCTGAGTGACAGCTCCCGATGACACAACAGATTGGATGTCACTCATGGGCCAATGTTCCCATTTAACGCCAGTGTGAATCCACTGGGAGGCACGCGGGAGGCGAAGGGTCACTGCTAGCCCCAAGCTGGCTTATTGTCCCCATAGGACATCTATAGGACAACATACTGTATGGCAGTGGTGGGAATTAACTAAATACATTTGAAGTACTGTACTTTTCACTGTACCATTTTAGGTATTGTTTAGGCACTACACCGATACTTTTACTTCTACTCCACTATACATCGCAGAGGCAAATATTGTACTTTTACTGCACTACATTTATTTGAACTTACTTACTAGTTACTTTGTAGATTTGGATTATTATTACAAAACGTATCATTAACCACTTCAGCCATATTATACATTTTGACCATTTGGAAATAGACGGTCTACTGTACAAGCTCACAGTGTGTCGCATCGCATTGATGCTTGTAGATCTGCTATTTTCTTTTAAACTGAAAACTTGAAATGGGACATTCTGTATAGTACTTTTACTTTTGGTACTGACCAGGCACCCATTTTGGTGTTGGCATCATGTCGTGCTTTAGCTATTGAAAAATAGCAGATCTACAAGCTCATATCGCGCCACCGAGTGGCGCGATACGAGCTTGTAGGTCTGCTATTTTTGAAAAATCGAAGAGCGACTGACATTTCTAGAATCTGATCTCAGGTCAGAATTTGAGTACTTTTTCCACCACTGCAACGTATAGTGAGAGACATTTCGATGACTTCATCTTTCTCCCTGTCCTTCAAGGACTACCACAGATGTGCCTTCGAGCAAAAACATCCCCCACTGTTGGAATCCAAAGCTGTGTATTAACCAAGTTCACTTTGATTCAGTGCTCTCACATAAGATCACGCGCGCGCGCACACACACACACACACACACACACACACACACACACACACACACACACACACACACACACACACACACACACACACACACACACACACACACACACACACACATTTATATATCTCACACCCTTTGGCTGAATAGTGGTGCTATAGAGGAAAGTGAGTGACCCCCTTTTTTCCATTCACTTCCTTGTTATTACAAAACGTGCTATTATCTCTGAATCTACAGTAAATAACATTGATCATACCGCTGATGTTCTGTCCTAATTTCTGACTTAACCAAGCATCTCGTTTGGAATATCAATGCCTCTAAAGAGAGATCAGTCTTATTAAGCGCGAGGTAGTAATGGAACATTATACCTCCTGGTTTTTGGGGGGAAATGGAAGGCGGCCGCTTTTCAAAGTAAAATCTGGCTCATCTGCTGTGCACTTTATAGCGCCTTTTTATTTTGAAAGATTCTGTGGCATAAAATGTGTTTATTACGGCCTCGATCATACTACTACACCGTTTGCATACAAGTGTAAAAAGTATAGCATGATTATGCGCAAGCTCGAAAGATGGCGCGATTGGACGTGTTTTGAGTTCGTAGATCTGCTATACTTTTGCTGCTTTAAAAAAATTTGAATCCTGAAAAGTAACCGTGTTGGACACTATGAGGTTTTCACCCAACAGAGGCGATATTATGTGAAGCAGGGAGTTTGCTGGAGAAGAGAAATGCTTTCTCAGCAGCACGAACAAATCACTGCAAAGAAGTGAGAAGTTGAGAACACACAGTTTGTTCCCCTCCTACATAAACCCCCTGCGAGTCTGCGTGCAGAAGTTTGCAATTGACCGACGGCCATTTGAGGATAAGTAAGTAAGTAAACCTGCATGGGAACCAACAGTTCCTGACTGAGCCGTGTGGCCCAGGGGTTACTTTTCAACCCTTTTCAAATCAAGGCATTAAGCCTTGGACAAAGCCAACTGGGCTCCTGACAAATCATAAATGAATAAACGAACAAATAATAACAAAAAAAAGTGTACACAATTTTTACCAAAGCATTTTTATATAGCCTTGCCCTTATGTTTTAAATGTTCCTGTTCTTTTAGATGTTTTTAATGGTGTGTTTTGTTTCTTTTGCTTTTATTCATTTGCTGTAGCACTTTGAGATTCTCACGAATATAATTGTGCGTTATAAATAAAATCCATTATTATTATTATTATTACCCTGCCCTTTTTTCTTATTTTTAATTATTTGTTCGGCTCTACAAATTGTGTTTATTGTCGTGATTTGTCAGGAGCCGAGTTTACTTTGTCCAAGGCTTAAAGGTCTCTACAAAATACTTTCTGAAACGTCTATGGAGAAATTAATGGGAAATTGTGTGTGTGTGTGTGTGTGTGTGTGTGTGTGTGTGTGTGTGTGTGTGTGTGTGTGTGTGTGTGTGTGTGTGTGTGTGTGTGTGTGCACTCGCGCGCGCACATGCATGTGCACGTGTGTGTGGAGGAGCTGTGCACGAATCACAGACCAATCACAGTCAATCCCTGCTGTGCAAAGCTTACAGTACCCACTTAAGTAAAGGTTAAAGAAAGAATGACCTCGGACAATGAGATACTTACGCTCTCTCTCCAGTGACGAGGCATAATGTGGGTATATATAAACGCTTAACAGTGAGAGCGAGGACCTTTACTCGTGAGGCATATGGAATCATGTTCGTCTTCGTAAAAATGTGTCTGTGTAAATAGCTCTATGTTATGATAGTATAATCATTGCTATAGAGCTGATGTTCAGTAACAGGGGAATCCTGTTATTTCTTTTAGTAAAACAGAAAATACATTTTCAGGTCGCGATAGCAAATTGACGAACTGTGACCTCACAAGTTACAGGGATGAGATTCAAACAGCGACAGCATAGCCTGCTTCCTAATCACGTCTTTCTTAATGCAATGAGCGAGCTGCACCCATTCTGTTTCCTCTGTTAACCCATTCTGAACGGGAACCCCTTTTGGTGTTAGCATCATGTTATGCTTTAGCTATTGAAAAATAGCAGATCTACAAGCTCATAGCGCGCCACCGAGTGGCGCGCTACGAGCTTGTAGGTCTGCTATTTTTTGAAAAATCTAAGAACGACTGACATTTTTAGAATCTGATCTCAGGTCAGAATGGGTTAAATGTGGGTATAATGGCCTTTGAGACGATAATAGTGATTAGGGGCTATAGACCTGGGCAGTCCTGCGTTTACCAAACAAGGTCAATACTGCACTTTCATAAAGGGTAATAATACGTGACTCTTTGTGATACAGAGACATGGCGGCAAGACTTACTGTTCAGGAGAGGAGAAAAACGGATTTTCCTTTTTTATGCAAAATGAGTTAATAGCACAGGCAGACTCTTCACACACTAGAGCATGTCTGAAATAAATGTCAGAGCTGAAATAGACATGTAAATATGAAATGAATGCTTAAACATGTAGCTAGGTGTAATGTTAGTCCACAGAAGTGAACCTTTTTTTTTTGTCTGTTTTCTCAACTCTCAAGTCTATCTCCAAAACTGGTGAACAACCAATATGTCAATTTGATATGATTCCCTGCTTTCATATGCAGGGAATGAAAGCATATGAAAAAAACAAAATTAAAAAAAATTCTATGACTTAGCCTCGGTCAGAAGTGGTCACATATATATATTTATTTCACCTTTATTGAATTATTGGAGGACACATTTTCAATGGTGCTGACCTGGATTAAAAATGTTGAAACAAAGGCAAAGTATGAAAGCAGAAAATAACAGAAAGAGACGGCTGACCAATGTCAGTGGTATACACACCAGAAGATACACATACTAAGTAAAAGGCCTGTATTCGAAATATAAAGGGACAAAAGTATTGATATAAAATATACTTACTTATACCAAAGTGAAACTACTGTATTTCAAAATGTGTTGAAATACTTTGGAAAGAGCAGATCAAAGCATCACTTCATGATGTGAACTTGTGAGCTTGTAGGTCAGGTAGTTCTGACATTGACCTATCAAAGAACTTCAGTGGAGTAATGCACCTACAGGTGCTGCCTCTGTGATGTAGTGGAATAGAAGAATACAGTATTGAAACATGGAAACATTCGTAAAAGCCTCACAATTGTAAATGCATTTTGTTACTTAACACCAATGCCAACTTTGTGGTGCACTGATGTATCTGAGAGCATTATAGAATCTATGAGTCAGCTAAAGTCATTAGCATTGCATTCGCGTTTGTGAACTGCTGTTCAACTCTGTCTCTCTGCATGCAGGGAGTTCATAGCGTTATGTTTAAAAGGGGCCCCATCGCAGTAAAACAAATGTTTACCATAAGCATCCCACACAATGAATAATGGATATTTTACCTCAGGATATGAATGCTAACACAAAACCTTACATAACCTGAAACCTGAAGCTTCCATTATGCCATAAAATAGTAAAAGAAATATATATATCTGATTCACAAGCTCAAACATAGCCAATCTATGCTCGCCTCTCAATCTCGAAGAATACATTATACTGATGTAGGGTGTTTGAGATGGTGGAAGAGCCTTGGTATATGTCCCTGTTTCCTTGTTGTGCTCTGCGGACCCCCTCGAAAATGAGGTGTTGCAACTCAAGGCACGTATCCTGTAGTGAAATTGCTAATTCAAATAAAATGTCACTTTGTTCTTGCAGTTGAAAAGAGCTAAGAGAACGTCAGTAATGCTATAGGTGCTGTCCATGGCACTGAAGTGGGTATTAGACGTCAGCATTCACTATTCAGTGATATGCTAGTAATGCTAGGACCTAGAGTAGGTGATGTGAAGGGAGTATATTAGGTTGCTGTCCGTGGTGCTGCAGGGAGTATTAGCCTTTTGTGCATTTTGTAACACATGAGCCCCACCCTATCTGTGACCTGACTGACCGGTGGAGACAATGCAAAACTGTGTGTGTGTGTGTGTGTGTGTGTCTGTACTGTATGTAAATCGCACGTAAATTGAAAGACCACGTGGGCATTTGCGTGCACGCTATGTTGCTCTGTGTGCACGTCGGCACACCTGTGTGCGTGAGTGTGGCTGCTCAGCCAGTCATGTGCATTGCACTGCTGCGTTCACAGTGGAAGATGCAAAGATACAACGATACGCAGTATATTTGTACAGTATAGCTTTGTATCTAGAGTTGAAACCAGCTCAACGTCTTTGTAGCTTTGCATGTATCTTTGTATCATTTGCAGCAGCTACAAAATGCGGATGCATCTTCGTATCTTCATGTCTTCCATTGACATTGAACGGTAGACTGCATCTTTGCATCTGCCCTGTGTGAACGCAGCATGACACAGAACCCTATGTGTGTGTGGACTGGTGGCAGGACGGACTGCTTTCACCTGTTCTTGACCTGTGGCCGTGACCTTCTGTCGTGCATCATGTTATACTAACGACTAAATTACTTGTGACCGTAAACTATAGTGACTCCCGGGGGTAGCACAAACATCTCCCTCACAACTCTCGCAGTGAAACGTCTGTCTCAAAGCATCGCTGTGGGTGGGCTAATAACAACCACGTCCACATGATGACAGGGACTTATTCACAGTAGTCAAGAGGCTTTGTCTATAATCTTTATATTTACAATTGTACCGCCCATGTTGTCCTTGCACACTGCAGCTTTTTAAATCTATTCTAAATAAAAGCTTATACAGCTGAGGTTTGGGACACTGGTACAGAATATGAGCCCATATTCAGATGTCGTGTTTTAAAAGCCACAGCACATTGTACACACAGTCTATACATGACGTTAGATTGATGGCCCCACAGGTTGGGAATTATTGTTGGTTCTCAAATGTGAAGGACCCACAAAATGATATGTATTTGGCTGAAACATGATTTTGTGCCAGCTATACCTCCAGAGGCAAGTTTTGAAAAGAGTTGCACAGATGTTCAGTTGTTCACAATATTCACAAATGGGAGATCTACAAGCGCATAGCTCATAGTGTACAGCATTAAGTGATGCGCTATGTATATGTCTTTTTTATCTTCTATTTTTTAATTGCCAAAGTAAATAATATGGTGATCATTTTGGTGTTGGCATCATGTTATGCTTTAGCTATTGAAAAATAGCAGATCTACAAGCTCATAGCGCGCCACCGAGTGGCGCGCTACGAGCTTGTAGGTCTGCTATTTTTGAAAAATCGAAGAGCGACTGACATTTCTAGAATCTGATCTCAGGTCAGAATGGGTTAATCAGACCAGTGTGTGTCCAGTGGAAACCTCGTATATATGAATCTGATCTCAGGTCAGAATGGGTTAATACATTTAGATGGGGACCCCCAGGTACTGCCCAAGTCATTTAGAAGCAATGGTCTAGAGAGAACCCCCTCCGCGACTCCTTGCGGCCAGGCCATACAGAGGCATACAACTATACCTTAACCCATTCTGACCTGAGATCAGATTCATACAAGGTTTCCGCCGGACAAACACTGGGTCTGATGAACCCATTCTGACCTGAGATCAGATTCTGAAGACAACTCTGGTATAAAGCTCTAGGTCCAGCGATCAATTCCGCTAGCTTTTCTACAGGCGCTTCACCAAATCCATTATTGCCTCGACATACATAACAGTCTGGGGTTTGCTGTGTGTGTGTGTGTGTGTTTTTTGTTTTTTTTTAAGTTAACATCCACCTTGAACCCTCTCAGCAAAATCATTGGAATGAGCAGCAAAATCATTGGACTGGACTGCAGCAGTGGATATGGGGCCAAAGAACTATACACATAGCCTCAGATAACGCACACACACAATACACAGTCAATAGAGCCTCCTATACCTCCTCAGGCTGCAGATAGAGGTCACTCCCCCAGATCAAGAGGGCCTATTGCCTGTCTGTTATTTCTCAATAGCGGATCACTGCTCTGCTATGTGTTTACGTTGCGATGGAAGCAGAAACCTGCAGTGGTGGGAGAAGTACTCACATTTTACCAATGTTTTACCATTATGCAGAATGTCCCCTTTCAAGTTTTCTATATTGTCTTATATAATAGAAGATGTACAAGCTCACAATCTGTCGCATCACGCCGTATTTTAAGCTTGTAGATCGGCTATTTTCAAATGGCCAAAATTTTATATGGGGCTGAACTGGTTATAATGTATGTTTTTGTAATGATACAAATCTCCAAAGTAATTAGTAACTGAAGTTTTCAAATAAGTGCAATATTTGGATCCGAGATGTATAGTGGAGTAGAAGTAAAAGTAGTGGAAATACTCAGTAAAGCTCAACCACAAAATTGTAATTAAGTACAGTACTTAAGTAAATATACTTAGTTACTTTTTTTACCACTGGCAGAAACGTGTACGCTAATAGGCTTAATGCAGGAACCGTAAGTAGCCGTGTATAATAAACGGGATAGTGTACAGCTGGGTTTGTGTTCAGTTTAACGTGGATTATAACTATAAGTAGTCTATAATTAGGCTAATCTTTTTTGGCTTTTCACCCCCTTTTCTCCCCAATTTTAGCCGTTATGCCAATTGATACCTCCCCAGTCCCCCGCACACACACACACATTCGTCCAACACTCCCTGCTGATCACCCCCCCCCCCCCAGCCCGTAGTAGACAAATATCACTCTCCTCAAGGGATCATTATCCCATTGCTTACATAACAGTAATATTCAGAATGCTAGCCTGGGAACCATGCAAACGAATCTGCCGCAGGAAAAAAAAAAATCCCTGGGGAGATTGGTCTTACACTGAGCCCACTATTCCTATTCAAAGTGAAACTTTCTTTTTTTTGTTGCGACGTTGGAATCTGTTTGTTACCCCCCCCCCCCCCCCCCCCCACAATAAATCTTCCACACCGAAGTTCCATACTAATATCTACGCAGTGATATTAGTCTTGCCATAATGCCAGGCTACAGAAATGCTGCATGTTAAGAGCAGACAGCATGGTGTAAAAGATGGCTCACCATATTCATAGTGGCTGCATGTTAAGAGCAGACAGCATGGTGTAAGATGGCTCACCATATTCATAGTGGCTGCATGTTAAGAGCAGACAGCATGGTGTAAAAGATGGCTCACCATATTCATAGTGGCTGCATGTTAAGAGCAGACAGCATGGTGTAAAAGATGGCTCACCATATTCATAGTGGCTGCATGTTTAAGAGCAGACAGCATGGTGTAAAAGATGGCTCACCATATTCATAGTGGCTGCATGTTAAGAGCAGACAGCATGGTGTAAGATGGCTCACCATATTCATAGTGGCTGCATGTTAAGAGCAGACAGCATGGTGTAAGATGGCTCACCATATTTCATAGTGGCTGCATGTTAAGAGCAGACAGCATGGTGTAAGATGGCTCACCATATTCATAGTGGCTGCATGTTAAGAGCAGACAGCATGGTGTAAGATGGCTCACCATATTCATAGTGGCTGCATGTTAAGAGCAGACAGCATGGTGTAAGATGGCTCACCATATTCATAGTGGCTGCATGTTAAGAGCAGACAGCATGGTGTAAGATGGCTCACCATATTCATAGTGGCTGCATGTTAAGAGCAGACAGCATGGTGTAAGATGGCTCACCATATTCTGACAGTTCTCCATTCTGACCTGAGATCAGATTCTAAAAAATGTCTTCTACATCCTGACAGTTTTCCATTCTGACCTGAGATCAGATTCTAAAAACGTCTTCTACATCCTGACAGTTGTTCAGTTGCTCTTCGATTTTTCAAAAATAGCAGACCTACAAGCTCGTTGCGCGCCACTCGGTGGCGCGCTACGAGCTTGTAGATCTGCTATTTTTAAATAGCTAAAGCATAACATTGTGCTAACACCAAAATGGGTTCCCGCCCAGAAAGGGTTAAAGACTAAACAATTTCAGATGACAAATTAGGACTAAAAAAATGGTCTTATTCAAGACTATAAGACTAAAATACAAATTGATTTTGATATTATTTACTAAAACCTAGACTAAGACTAAACACTTTCAGATGACTAAAATAGGACTAATACTAAATGTGTGTGTTATTCAAAAGACTAAATCAGAATTTGCTGTCAACATGAACACTGCGTGGATTCGCCCGTGTGTGTGTGTGTGGCGTCCTGACAGTGTGCTGTGTCTTGTAGACTTGCTCATTTCCGCTGCATGCACAACACTGATACCATATTGGAGACTAATGCACCGCATGCACATTGTTGTTTTTGAGAGACAAAAAGCAACAGCCATGAATTCATATACAGACATTATTCCAGAATTATTGTTTGCACTGCCATGCCTACCGCTGCAGCTTTCATACAATACATTTATTGTTCTCCTTTTCACACTGGATAAATTGGGCTGGATTGAAAGCCCAAAGGAGAATTTCGGGCGCCACTGTTTGTGACATGAATGAATCTCTCTCTCTCTCTCTCTCTCTCTCTCTCTCTCTCTCTCTCTCTCGTGGTCACCATTAGATAATATGAGTCTATAATGATACCGTGGATAAGAACCTTTTCATCTTTTCAGTGACTGGGGATTGTTCTCTGAGGAACACATAACAGAAAAAAAAGCCTCTGTCAGTGAAGTCTCCGACATGCAGCGGGCGGAGCTATTCCCTGAAATTAATTAAGTTGGCTTACTGAATTAAAGCCACAGACGTATTTACTGTTAACAAAGAAATAGTGGGAGAAATGGAGCGAATGGGAGGCTGATGAAGAGAAAACGGGCTTAACTCTTAATTGCGTGTTTGTTGAATTACTTGCAGCACAGGTCTGTTGTGCTCTGTGGCGTGTGTTTTATCATGTCTAAAGGATGAGAAGAGAAGAGGGTCACACCCACATCACTGAATATTACCAGCATTAAGTTGTTTGGAAAAAGAATTGCTATGCAACAAGGTCAAACAACAATACACAGTGAGGGCTCTATCGTATCCCATGCCTCACCCGCAGGCATTAAACACTTTCCGTGAATTACGCATTTAGGAGCTTCCACTATGCGTAATCTTGCGTTATCTTGTGGCCCTATATTTGCTATTTTATACACACAGGTTCTGGACAACGGAAAGTGCCTCTTCAAAGCAGGGCCATAATTAACATAGGCCGCTGGGTGCAGCTGCACCAGGGCACTTGGCAAGCTTTGTTGTTTTGAGGGGGCTATCCCATTCTGACCTGAGATCAGATTCATAACGAGGTTTCCGCTGCACACACACTGGTCTGATTAACCCATTCTGACCTGAGATCAGATTCTAAAAAATGTCAGTCGTTCTTCGATTTTTCAAAAATAGCAGACCTACAAGCTCGTATCGCGCCACTCGGTGGCGCGATATGAGCTTGTAGATCTGCTATTTTTAAATAGCTAAAGCACGACGTGATGCTGACACCAAAATGGGTTCCCGTTCAGAATGGGCTATACAGCTTTTGTCCCCACACGTCTCATTTGCCATTGACAATGAAAAGGGGAATTCAGGTCAAATGTCCACTAAAATCTGTCCCCATACGTCTCATTATATTTTATATATTTAACGACAGTACTGCAAAAAATCCAATCATATTCTGTTTGCTTTCATGTCATTTATTTATTGTACTGGGTTTGATCCTGGTTCAGGATAATTCATGTTACATATTAGGCTAGCTCTGGTCCATAGCCCTAATGCTTTGATTCTGCCCTGCATTAACACATTTAGTACAGGAAGTGCCTTCAAAATAAAGGCTATACAGTGGTCTGATCGCTTTTACTTTGAAAGCCATGAAACAGGAAACACTTGCCTAAAAAAGTTGACTTTACAAAGGGACCTCACATCCCCGATCATCTTAATATATTGTTTTACGCTCCAAAAAGCGTTAATATTTTGCGGGAGAGACGGATGAGGAGCAGAAATGAAGCGCCAGCATATCGATCCATTCATCACCACGGAGAGCGCCCTGGATTAGGAGATACGAGTCATTCTTTCCGCCGCGCTAACATGGGAGTCAATGACAAGCTAATAGTTGCACTGAGCGTTAGCATACGGCAAGCGAAAAGCGAAATGCCCCAAAAAAAAAATAGGAAAAATTCTGAATATTCTTATCTCGCCCCGCGTCGCTGGGACGTCGCTAGGACGTCCTCACACGTCAATAGTACTAATATTTCCTTATGACGTTCTCAGACGTCCTATGTATAGAATCTCTGGGTTACTTTAGTAACCTCAGTTTATCAAGCGAATCGAGCGAGAGAATCGCCTAAGGGTGGCGCCATTTCCATGGTGCCAACACAGAATAAATCCATATACTCACGAAACAATACTGATTGGGTCGTGCAGCTGTCTGTCACGACTGTGGCTGCAAGCTCCGCCCAGAGCCTATAAAGCAGCACACAGCCGGAAAAGACGTCATTCCTATCAACCAGTCCTTTTTCTGTGCTCTTTCTAAGCAAGAAGGGTAGTAAGGGCGATTCTCTCGCTCGATTCGCTTGATAAACTGAGGTTACTAAAGTAACCCAGAGTTTATCTAAGCTCATCTCGCTCAAGAATCGCCTAAGGGTGTACATAAACCCCCCGTATCACTACCACCAGTTGAAAAGGAGGCCCGACCCGGGACCCCTCCCCCAGCAGTCCCCTGCCCGTGGGGAGAAGGAAAGGCAAGGAGGCTATCTGGACCACAGGCCCAGTAGACAAGAACCTACCTAAGGAGCTAGCCAGTGAAAACTGTCTAAGCACTCAGACGCGGGCTGATGGTTCCCCATCTCATATGCCCTAGGCTCTATCTCCTGAAGTGCGCGTGTGTGACCGTTGTTCCCAACTGTCCCATCACCTAGCGGCAGCTCCCAGAACGGCGTGAGCAATTCCAAGAGATGCCACGTCCAAGTTATAGTACGTGGCGAAAGTCGAAGGGGACGACCAACTCGCCGTCGTACACACATCCTGAAGTGATGCTCCCTTCGCAAGAGCCCAGGATGCAGACATGCCTCTCGTAGAGTGAGCCCGCAAACCCTCCGGGGGTTGTGTACCACTCTCGGCATAGGTCAACTGTATGGCTTCCACAACCCATTGTGAAAGTCTCACCTTGGTTATGGGATTCCCCCTTCTCTGAGGGTCCCATGCGACAAACAACTGATTGCCCTTCCTAAAGGCAGCAGTCCTGTCTACATACAGTTTCAGCGCCCTGACCGGACAGAGACTGTTCAGCCTCTCGTCTTCCGCCGATGCGAAAGGGGGCGGGTGGAAAGCTGCCAAGTCTACCGGAGTAACTCCGGAAGGAAAGTTCTTGGGCAGGAACGACAGGTTCGGCCTGAGCGAAACCCTGGTACCGTTCCCACTAAATCTCATGCAGCTTGGACTCACCGAGAGCGCGTGCATGTCACTAGATCGCTTCGCTGTAGTCAAGGCGACCAGCAGGGCAGTCTTAAGTGAGAGAAACTTCAAACCCACCGTGTCCAGCGGTTCGAAGGGGGCTCTCGACAGAGCGTGCAGTACCAAGGTCAGATCCCAGGAGGGAACTAAGGATCTAGATACCGGCCGAGCACGCTTGACACCCCTCATGAACTGTCGAATCAATAAGTTCTCACTTATTGGTCTGTTGTCCATACCCACATGGTAGGCCGATATGGCCGCCAGGTTGAGTTTCACTGAGGAGTTCCCCAAGTGTCTATCCAATAATTCTTGCAAGAAGGTTAGGATAAGAACCACGAGGCCTGAAAATGAACGGCCCGTTCCGGCCTCGCCGCACACCAGCGCACAAACACGTTCCAAGCCGTGTTGTACCGCTGTCTAGTCGAAGGGGCCCTGGCCCCCAAGATCGTCTCAATGACCCTAGGGGGCAAGCCTGTGGCTATTAGAGTCGACCCCTCACCAGGCACACCCAGAGGTCTAAGTCCTGTGGGCGCGGATGGAATATCTCGCGACCCGCCTGGGTAAGCAGATCCCTCCACAGAGGGAGCCGCCAAGGCTGGTCGTAGAGGAGGGGAAAAATGTCCTGTCTCCAGGACCCTCGGGCTGGAGCCACTAGTAGCACGTCCGAGCCCTGAACCCTCACCCTGGCTAAGGTGAAGGGAATCAGCTCTAGTGGAGGGAAGGCATAGAGTAGGCCCCGAGGCCACCGATGTGCCATCGCGTCCAGTCCCAAAGTTGGCGAGCCTTTCAGGGAGAAAAAGAGTGGACACTTCTTGTTCTCGTCTGTAGCGAACAGGTCTGCCACCGGAGTCCCGAACCTGTCCCAGATCTGTTCCACTACACCCGGGTGTAGGGACCAGTTGCCGTAACGGAGGGGACCTCTGGACAACAGGTCTGCACCCGCGTTCAGTAGTCCCGGGACGTGGCAGGCTGTCAGTGACGGAAGACGCCCGTCGCACCAAGTCAAAAGCCTGTATGCCAACGTGTGCAGGCGTAAGGACCTCAGTCCACCCTGCCTGTTGATGTAGCACATCGTTGTCGTGTTGTCGGTACGGACGAGGACATGACAACCCCGTATGAGCGGCTCGAACGCTTGCAGCGCGAGGAAGACCGCTAGGAGTTCCAGATAATTGATGTGGGCGGACCTCAAGGTTCCATCCCATATCCCTCTGGCCGACCTGCCTTCGTGGGTGGCCCCCCACCCACTCAGGCTCGCGTCCGTAGTGACGACCTTCCTGGCCAACGGTAAACCAAGGGGGACTCCCTCCGTCAGGGTCCGTCTGTCCGACCACCACCTCAGGGCGAGCGTGCATTCCCCGGGGATTGTCACTCGCCGCGAGAGGAATCTGGTGGGCACCCGTAGAGACCTCAACCAGCGCTGAAAGGGTCTCATGTGGAGTCTGCCCAACCGCACCAGGGAGATGGCCGACGCCATCAGTCCCGCCATACGTAGGCAGATTCTGAGTGGCAGTCTGTGTCCTCTCTGGAACAGGGCCACGCACTTCAGGAAGGCGTCGATCCTCTCCGGGCTCAACCGAGCCGTGAAGGAGACTGAATCCAGTGCTATGCCTATGAAGTTGATCGACTGGGCGGGCACCATAACACTCTTCTCGTGATTTATGGTGAACCCTAGGGAGGACATATGGGACACCACCCGAGTGGTGTTCCATAGTGCCTCCTGTGGCGAGCCTGCGCTCAGAAGCCAGTCGTCGATGTAGCTTGCTACACGTAGACCTCGTCGCCGCAGAGGGGCCAGAGCCGTCTCGGTGCATTTGACGAACACCCTGGGGCTCAGGGACATCCCGAAGGGGAGAACCGTGTATTCGTACACCTTCCCCTTGAAACCAAACCTCAGGAACTTCCTGTGAGGTGGGTAGATAGGGATGTGAAAGTAGGCGTCTTTCAGGTCTATAGATGTGAACCAGTCGTTCATGCGTATAGAGCGCACAAGAGACTTGGCTGTCAGCATCTTGAAGCGGAAGGACTTGAGGTACCGATTGAGAGCTCGTAGGTCCATGATTGGACGCAGCCCCCCCCCCTTCTTCTTGACCAGGAAGTAGCGTGAGTAAAACCCGCTGCGACTCTGGCTCAGGGGTACCTCTCTGACAGCCTTCTTCTCCAGCAGAGAGTTGATCTCCTGCTGGAGAACCTGACCCGCTTCGCCGCGTGCATCGGAGTAGAGGATTTCTCCGAATGCAGGGGGTCTCATAGCGAACTGGAGCCTGTAACCTCTCGCTATGGTGCGGAGAACCCAAGGAGACGCTCCGCACAGTTCCCACTGTGTCAGGCGACGCGCAAGGGGGTTCTCCATCGCCAGGGGAGCGCGTCGTCGCGCAGGGCTGGCGCCTCCTGGTGGACCAGAGAAATTTTCGGCATGACCCGTCCTGCCAGTGGCGTTTAGGCCCGCCACAAGGCCAAGGTCCCGCCCCACTGTGTCGGAGAGCCCGGGGGCTACTCCTGGCAGTGGGTTCATGTCCCCCCGATGTTGTTGTCGTTGTTTGTTTTAATGGCGTGAAGGCCTTCATTACAGGAAATAAAACAGGTACAACATTGGAAACAACAACATGTCGATGATCGGCCGCACCCGTGGTGATGCTCCGCATCGTGAGCCCCCGCCTCTTCCTGGGCGGTCTGAGTGTGAGAAGAATACTCAAATCCAGGCTCAGGGGGGGGAGGGGAGACGTCTGGTCTCGTCTCCCCTGGGACGGGGACGGCGTCATTTGCTCTGTGGCTCCCCACGGCCTCTGCCCTGGCCTCGTCTGGGGCCATGGGGCGGGCGGCCGTGGCCACGCCCAGCCGGGCGTCTGTCACGGTTGGGGGTGCCGGCCGAGGCACCGGACGGTGCCAGCTGGCCTCCTGCCCTCTCCTGGTGGGGCTTGGAGCCAGAGCGGCCACCCCTACCACCGCTGGTGTGTCGGGGTTGGCGTGCGGAGGGAGCTCTTGGAGGAGCTCGCTGTCCGTCGTCCACCTTGAAAAGCAGCCTATCTAGAATGCTAAGCATGCTAGGGTGGCATCGGCCATCCAACGAGGTTGCTACTCCCGACCTCGAAAAAGTTAGCTAAATAGCTAAACAACCCTAGCTTCACAATGTACATACCTGTAATGTTGAGGGAAGCAGTCGGTAGTCGAGGGTCGCTGGGGAACCACGTCGAGTGAGACTCGTGCCTTCGGCCGCTGCGTGAAGTAGTAGCAGCGGTAGTTGTCGGTGGAGGCCTAGGACTGCATCCGACATCTCGTTGTCGCAACCACCCGGCTCGGGGGAGCCTCGTTGGTGGGCCGACGAGATCCCGCTGGAGGGAGAGCAGCACCCAGAGCCAGCCGGTGAGGCCTGGTTGATGTCTCGGGTCTGGCTCCACAGGCCTGTTTACCAGTGTGGTGAAGAGCGTGTGGAGCTTGTTGCTGGCGGTCCGAGCTGCCTTCCTGGCAGGGGAGGAGCCCAGGAAGGACTCGTCATGGTGTCTCTGAGACGCGTCAAGGTTGAGGGGTCTGGAGAGAGAGGACGAGGTGGTGGGCCTAGGCCTCGAAGTTTGGGGCTGGTCGGGACAGCCGGGCTCGGAGGTGTCGACCAGGGACCTGTCTTGGTGACTCTCGACGCGTGAGATGCGTCAGCTTTTCTCCCCGTCCGCGAAGCAGAAGCAGCAGGGGTAGAGACCAGAGGTCTCGAGAGCCTGGCGAGCATGCTGGCGAGCAGGCAAACCATGCAGCGAGAGTGACTGTCCTCAGGGGACAGCAGGTTGCTGCAGTTGCATGAGAAATTCCCGGTGGCGTTCCTCCTCGGGAACCCGGGAGGGCTGTTGTCACCGCTGCTGAAGGTCCTCCTGGGTCTGGTTGTGCTGTGTAGCGTCACCGCCAGTAGCCATGTTGCCTAGTGTAGTTTTCCAACTGTCCACTGAGGTGTAATAAGGCTAGAAAACTAACCAGGGTCTTCCGACACAGGGAAGAGTCTTGTAGGTCAAGCACAGTTGTAGCTTAAAGAAGGAACCAGCAGTTCAAGACATTGTAGAAGCACTTCTCCTTTAAGTTATAATATAAAAATTATAAAAAAGGAAAAGTGGTGGTGGAGTAGAAGAGTAGGACTCGTGGTGCTCCACTGAAAATCAGCTGTCTAAACAGAGACGACCACGTTGTGAAACTGTGGTGGCCAGAGAAGCTGTTTAGTTGCGTGAAAGAAAAGGCGCCGGACTACGGGAAGGCCGCAAAGCCTGGGGCTCGCGTAGCGCGGCCGTCGGGCTGGTGCTGTTTAGGTCTGACGACACAGAGCGATGCGGCGGTTCGTCGGGTAGTGCGGGTTGCGTAGAGCAGGCCTGTGGCCTTCGATAGCAAAAACAACCGTGCCAAAGAGAAGCTAGAGAAGCTGTAGTTAACGCCTGACGGCTGGAAACTAGCTAGTGTCTAGCGGAGCTAAAAGGCTATAGCTGCATTAGCGGGAGCTAGCTAACCTAGGAAGGCTAGCGAAGCTGCGGCTGGATAGCAAGCTAGCGTCGTAACCCGGCTACGGTGGTTGCTTGTTGTTGGTGGCGCTAAAATCAACGCCTAGCGGCCGAGGATTAGCTAGAAACACCGGTAGCAAGCGAAACAGCGTTGCAGCTTGCTGCTTATGCGGGTTGTCTGTTGCCCGGGTTCTGTTGCAGTTGCGACTGAAACATACCCACTGAGGGTCCTCCTGGGTCTGGTTGTGTTGTGTAGCGTCACCGCCAGTAGCCATGTTGCCTAGTTTAGTTTTCCAACTGTCCACTGAGGTGTAGTAAAGGCTAGAAAACTAACCAGGGTCTTCCGACACACGGAGAGAGTTTTGTAGGCCAAGCGCAGTGTTCTCCAGAAGTCTGGAGAAAAAATAGCTAGAATCCGCTAGATCCGCTAGAAGTAGCTAGAAGTCGCTAGAATACAGCTACAAAGTGGCTAGGTGTAGCCAGATGACGTTAGAAGTCACTAAAAACAGCTACAGAAACACACACCAAGAGCCAGGGGCAGTCAACAGTAGCTAGAAGCAACAGGAGTAGCTGATAGCAGCTAGAGGAGGCTAGAAGTAGCCAGAGGGCAGCTAGATAGTAGCTGGCTAGTAGCTAGGGCCTTTCGGCACGGAGCAACGTGCGTCGCCGATCTAGCGCTAGGCCTTGCGGCCGTGTGGGAGCCTGTGATAGCCGTGGAACGGGCTTCCGAGCCGACGGGGTCTTACGACACAACGTGGCGGGAAAGAACGTGGGTCAGCGCGGGCCGAGGGAGTCTGTGAAAACTGCGTTTTAGCTAGTAGGGTCCCTCAAGGTTTCCGACGATAGTGTAGAGAAAACAGGGGAGAAAACAGAGCTAACTGGGGTTGCAAAGCGGAGGTTTATCAACTCACCGTTAGCAGAGCAGTGCAGGTTGACTTCCGCGGGTCGCCGGGCTGAACTTCTTTCCGACGAGCGGCTGTGTCTTGTCTATCGTCGGCTGGCTCTTGTTCCACGGTCCAGGCAGGGCTTCGCGGCTAACGCGAGGTCTCCCGACACTGGTTAGGCTGAGCCACAGCTAAGCTAGCGTTTGTCAACAGCTAGGCTAAAGCTAAGCTAGTGTTAGCCAAGGCTAACGGGGCTATGTCCGAGAGGCTTCACAGCACTGACAGGAAAAAAGCCCCTTTTTTATTGTTTCTGAAACTTACTGCGTTTCGTTCTCGTGAGTGTAAGACCACCGGGTTTCCACCGCGAATTCCAGGGTACAAGTGAAGCACTCGTCCAGGGGGAATAAAAGTCTCAACGGAGTTATGGAAGTGGTAGTCTTAGAAAATCTGTGTTAGCGCAGAAAAAGGCAGGAATGACGTCTTTTCCGGCTGTGTGCTGCTTTATAGGCTCTGGGCGGAGCTTGCAGCCACAGTCGTGACAGACAGCTGCACGACCCAATCAGTATTGTTTCGTGAGTATATGGATTTATTCTGTGTTGGCACCATGGAAATGGCGCCACCCTTAGGCGATTCTTGAGCGAGATGAGCTTAGATAAACTGTTAATGCAGTATTAGGGCTATGGACCAGAGCTAACATTAAGCCTATATTGATGTGCTTATTGCCTCACTATTACTATTGTACTGCGCGTATTGTGTTCTTACGGCCGGGCCAGGCTGAGCTGTGCTGTGCCGACTGCTGCTGAAAATGTTATAAGCCTATTCTTTATTGTGTTCTATTCTGTTCAGGGTCGGTCGCGCCCACGCTATGGGGGGGGGGGGGGGGGGGGGGGGGGGCACTAAAAATCTGCACAGGGGCACTCATGGGGGTTAATCCGGCCCTGCTTCAAACCACCCGTAATGCCAATCCGTTTGATAAAAGAATGTGCCGCTGATTTGGAGCTGCCTCGGCCCTCGACGCAGAACAGTCACAGCTCAGAGGTCTCGGAGGTCTTCATTTTCCACAAATCTCTGTGATTGTAATTTTCCTATAATCAGCAGAGTGTCAATTCCTTGTGATCATATTGTGTTTCATTGTCTAGTCAATGAAGTTATTAGATTTGTGCCAAGGCGGAGCATTGTGCGTGATTCCCCTCGTTCAGTTTAATCACCTCATCATCCCATTACGCAGCAAACAAGCGTTTTCACTTGATACTGTTTCATAGAGAGGCAGTACACTCTTAAGAATGGTCCAGATTTGAGCGAGCTGTGAGTCAATGAAATGACGTGTGTTTTTGGTGCATGTGGTTCTGTGCGGTGGAGAAGAAAAAGGAGGCTGTGTGGATGGCAGATAGTCAGACACTGGACACACAGAACAGCCCTCTGTATCTAATATAAATGTATTTCCAATAGATCTCTTTAAAGGCAGTGGCACCTGGCACACTGATTGGTTTAAGTTGAGTAACGCCCAAACCACACCTACGCATAATGTGGTTAGTGGAGGTGTTTTAAGGATTCAGGCGGTGGCATAAGATAGCCCAGTTAACGGGGGAACGCCTCTTACACAATACTAAACCCCCAAATTAAGGAAAAAGTGCCCCTGACGCAAGATAGAGCACAAAGTCTCAATGACATCATGGCATCTATCACGAACAATGTGAGAACAATGTGCGTATAGGTGTACAATAGCTGTACGCCTACGCATACAACAACACACAATAAGAATATACCATTCTTTTCAATTAGATTTCTTTGTGAGAAAGCAGTCCATGCCCTTACATTACATATTTGAGGCAGCAAGTAGGGGAGAGAAACATGCAGCTGAGAAGTATAGGAGGGACAGACAGTAGGAAAGCTGAGAGGGAGACATTGGAGACAGACCGAATGAAAGCTGAGAGACAGTGGAGATTCGGAGAAGGGACATACAGCATAGGAAGGCTGTGAGAGAGACAGCGGAGACAGTACAACAGGCACTGTTCATATAAGACAAAAGTCAGGACCCCGTAAAAATCCCTATCGCACATTTCATTCCCGCCTGGAAAGCTGTGAAGTCTCAAACAGATGAAAAATACATTTAGCTGAGATTTCAATTTGGGATCAGACATTTCTCTCCCCCCCTCCGAGGCATTGAATGCACGGAACGATACAAGCAGTTATAATCTCGACTTCAAAGGCTGGCCCAAGCTGGCTCTCTCTCTCTCTCAGTCGAACCTCAAGGTCACTCTCTCTCTTTCTCTCTCTCTGTCTCTGCAAGGCTCTAATTGGAAGAGCTCCTTTTTTTGGATGCTGGAAGCTCTGGCCGCTTTGAAACTGTGCAGTGATACACCATGCACTGGCGCTTCTATTTTTAGCCCACCCGTAGCTCAGCCCGCCTGCCGCTGTCTTTCTGTATTGTCATCCACAACGGGTGGCCATAGCCCCCCCGCCATCACCCGCAGTTATAGGCCTAATTTACATTAATTTTGGTTGTGTTCTATCGGCCACTGAAAATAAGCATGCCATTATAATCTACGAGCTAATCTACATGCTAAATAGCTATATTTAGCTATTTTCGGCGCACAGCTGCGGTATAAATCGTCTCTGTCGGGTGGAAACCTCATTGTGTCCGAAACTGTTACTCTTCAGCGTTCAAATTCCAAAATTGAAAAAAAAAAACATTATAATCATTTTAGCAATTTTGGTGTGAACGCTGCGCAGTATGACCGAGATAAGAGGTTTCTGCCCTGCAGGCATAAGCAACGAAACCCACCCTCTATATCCAGTGACTATATCCATCATGCATGAATTGAATGCCACATCACTGCAGCATCATTTATCTGATTCTTTCACCCATAAAGTAGAGCAGAGTTGGAATTATTCTATTTAAAATGTTATCCCACGATTTTGTAACCCAGTTTTTTCTTTTCACCCCAGTGCCAATTATCTAATGTAATCCTGGGCGCTACACTTCCTCTGCCAACCTGGGGGGGGGGGGGGGGGGGGGGGGGGCAGCGGACTGACTTCATGCCTCCTTCTATGCATGAGGAGTCCAAGCTGCTTCTTTTCACCTGACAGAGGGGAATTTCCCCGGCCGGACGTACGTAGCGCGTGGAAGGGACACGTTAGCAGAGTTGGAATTAACCCATTCTGACCGTGCACCCATTTTGGTGTTGGCATCATGTTATGCTTTAGCTATTTAAAAATAGCAGATCTACAAGCTCATATCGCGCCACCGAGTGGCGCGATACGAGCTTGTAGGTCTGCTATTTTTTTTTAAATCGAAGAACGACTGACATTTTTAGAATCTGATCTCAGGTCAGAATGGGTTCATCAGACCAGTGTGTGTCCGGCGGAAACCTCGTATGAATCTGATCTCAGGTCAGAATGGGTTCAATAATAATAATAATAAACGGGTTTGTAACATTTTCCACACACTATCTAGTGTCCATCTCTCTCTCTCTCTCTCTCTATTCCCCTCTTCAGCGGCTCTCCACAGCGACGGATCGATGGGAGGACGTATTGTACATCTTATCTGCTTCGTCACGGAGACACGACGTCTCCGTCAAGTAGAAACCTTGTATCTCCGTATTTCAACTTTTTATGTTTGCAGGTTTAATGTTTGTTTTTAGTTCAATGTTTGTTTTAAAAACGCCATTGACAATGAAGGGAAAACTTACGTCACCTTCTCCCTAACACAAACATTAAATGCCATTTACAATAAAGAGAATGTAATGTCTGTTTTGTCACTGGTTTGTTTTACATCACCATTACATCACCTAATCAACATGAGTTAGACTTTAATATATTAGCGCCCCTCACTTCACACGGGTGTACATTTACAAGTTTACAAGTACATAATTCCAGAGTTTTACTTAAAATATGTGAGTACCTTTTCCCACCATGCACTGCTTCTAAGTGTGTCTGTGGGTTTTTAACAACAAGAGCTTGAGACTAAACTAGAAAAAGTGCCCCTCTGGGCACAGGTCTCCGCCAGGCCAGCTCAGCTATAACAGGCCAATGTGAAAAGGGTGCCATTTGTTCTTACACCATTGATGGCAATTGGATGATTTGAGGCATTTTGTTCAAAAAATGTGTTTCGCAAAAATCCACCTGTTGGTGGCGCTATAACAGGCCAATGGGAAAAGGGTGGGATATATTCCTCAGCCTAGTAGGAAAGTCTGTGAAAGATTTCACGTAAATTGCACGCTGCGTTCATGATTTGAGGCTTTTTGTTTCAAAGGGGCCAATCCTGCAAACGTTGAAAGCCAATGTTAGCCAATCAGGATGGAATATGAAATATCGGACAGATCCATCTTGAACACACGACTATAGAGATAGTGTCTAACGATTTGCGGGATTTTGGGACAGACGGACGGACGGACACACTGACGGACGGACGGACGGACGGAGTGCAAAACACACTCTCTCCCCATGCGTTCGGCCTGGTGGAGACAACGATGACTACATTGGATCCACAGGAGAGTTATGTTATCTTATGCTTTCGCCCCTTCATTTTCCAGAAAAGTAACAGTTTTGGGACATACAAGGTTTCAACCCAACAGCAACAATATGCAGTCAGAGAAACAGAAGGAGAGTTCGGACGGTTTACGGCTTTCCTCTGGGGTTCCTGAATGGTCTCCAGCTATAGTGCAGCAGAAGCCACGCCAAACAACTAGAGAGACCATTAAGCTTTCATGAGGTGAAGAGGAATCGTAGTAGGGGTCAGACGTGCCATTTGAGGGCAAGTGGCTATTATCATCTGAGGTACTTAACTATGTTTCCCGTACACCCACACATCCACTACAAGTGGGCAATCCATTGTATTATATCGTTTCCGCACATTAGAAAGAGCCAACATGTTTGATCTGATTTTTTATTTATTTTTTGGTTCAGAATATTACAATTTTAACACACTGCTGCATGATGCCATCGGCCTTCAAATTCATTTTTTTTTCACTGTCAGAGATTGAACAACGTATTATTAATTATTGTTTCTTTTAATCAAATTCCCCATTGGGGCTACTAGCCAGAAAGCCATCATCAAACCACAGAATAACGACAAAACCCCTACTGGTATAGGTCAGTATCTCATGCACAATACACCAATCAATAGTCTGATTAAAGGTGATAATGTCCCATTCAGTGCATTGACCCATTGGAGAGAAGCCACGGTTATAAGGTCGGTGTGCAATGCAGTACACTTCCTTAGTTAGTCGTTTTCAGGCACTCGAGCTCACCGCATGGACGGACAGGTCTCTCCGTTCTGTATGCCCCGAGCTATAGAGTGGCTTAATGACCATAATTATTAATGATCGAGCCATCCGACAAGTCGTTACACATTATGTGTTGCGTGTATATGTGCTGCCTTGAGGGCAGTAACGTCGGTAAAGTCTGCTAAACCTTGTCGTGTCATTACCCACACCTCTACACCCAGCAGCACCACAGTATTGTAACAAACTATATAGTCACGTGCCACGTGTTTGTGTCGCAGTGTGACCCTAGTGAGACACACATACACATTGCCCACTGACCGAGTGTTTCCCGTGCTTGTCAGTTTGTGTTGTTGTTGTTCCGTGTTGTTGTTGTTTATCCGTGAATGCCGCGTGTCCGCTGTCCGTGTATATATTCTCGGGCCAACGGCCTTCGCATCTTCATTGTTTAAACATGACGTCATTGGCCGCTATATGCTCGATAACAGGCTTGATAAGCCCAAAGCTTATTCATAACGGCTGCTCAATAAGCTTGTTATCGGGTTTTTTTCCCCCGGTTGTCGGTTATCGAGCTCCATTCCTACTCATGAGGTGAAGAGAATAGAAGCATTCAGCATTAGCACATCATTGGAATCAACTAAAGATTCCAAGCAGTGACCTGCAGCTCCACATGCGTCACGGTCTATAACTGCACGAAATGTTTCGCTCACAACTTTGCTATCGGCTCAGATATATGATAGTCTGATGGCCGTCGTGGTTTAGAAAAACTACGTTGAATTTGTTTCCCTCGATCTCTCCCCACGCTTCAAAAACGAATCAGGGACTATCTCACCAGCAGGCCACAGGCTACAAATCATCGGAAGTGAGCATAGTGTATTGTTTGTTGTACTCCTTGGGGTGCTGTTTGTTTTGTGCTGTGTGTGTGTGTGTGTGTGTGTGTGTGTGTGTGTGTGTGTGTGTGTGCCAGGTGGGCGTGCGAGTTTGCATGAGGCGTATTTCCCTTTGGTGCATCTGTGCATTATGTTATGGTTTAGTACTGTATTTATTGCACATTTTATTGCCCACTATGCACTTTAAAACTTTTTACTCTCATTGTTCTGTGCTGTTATTGTACAGTGTGACACCCCAAATGTCCCCCTGGGGAGATTAACCCATTCTGACCTGAGATCAGATTCATACGAGGTTTCCACTGGACACACGCTGGTCTGATGAACCCATTCTGACCTGAGATCAGATTCTAAAAATGTCAGTCGTTCTTCGATTTTTCAAAAATAGCAGACCTACAAGCTCGTATCGCGCCACTCGGTGGCGCGATATGAGCTTGTAGATCTGCTATTTTTAAATAGCTAAAGCATAACATGATGCCAACACCAAAATGGGTGCCCGATCAGAATGGTCTTGGACTTGATCACTCTGTAACCGTCTGCCTGATGGCAACAGTTCAAACAGTGAGTGAGCGGGGTGGGAAGTGTCTTTCATAATGTTCAGAGCAGTCTCTGTGTAGTTCTTCCAGTGTGGGGAGAGGGCAGCCAACCACAGCAAGGACCACCTCACCAAATATTTGGCTCTACAAATACCACCATTATGATTCATGTTAAAATACAGTAGCGTACACCTACGTATAACCGTATCCCTTCCTATTCAGCTAGGCAGTTCACACAGAAGGCATATTTATTGCATCGAGTCACAATATAATTAGGCAAGATGTGTTAAGTACACAACAGGAGATAATAAAGGTGGTGATGATGTTACCTGACATTAGTTTTGGTGGGAAAAAATTAAGCCTGCATACAGTACAGTATATCATCGGTATCAGTTGATATCACAATCGTGAATTAAAGGGCCACTTCACCCCTTTTGCAACCAGATCTTATTTTAATGATGTTTTAGGACCCAAGAAACGCTTTCCTGGGTTGTTTTATGTGTGTAATAATAATGTGCTTTTAGATATTTTAGTATTTCAAATATCTGATGATGCGTCACACATCTGTCTCACTTCCTTCCTGGACTACATGTTGTCACACCTCCACGCAACCACAAGGAGGGGCAGTGCACCAAAGCATTATGGTCATTGTAATTCGACAATCCAGTCAAACCCTAGTCAAACACACACTTGATTATATTTTTCTGGCCATAGAGTGCACATTTCAAATTGTGCTAGCTACTACAAATACTATTAACATTGAGTGATTGCAGTTTCTCCCAGCGTTGAAATGTCCCTTTAAGA
This sequence comes from Protomyctophum parallelum, assembly GCF_964188405.1. NCBI lineage: Eukaryota > Metazoa > Chordata > Actinopteri > Myctophiformes > Myctophidae > Protomyctophum > Protomyctophum parallelum. The sequence continues at coordinate 59,630,886 of NC_139697.1, forward strand.
GTTGGACAATATTGGAAAATTGGAGATCTGCCAAAAAAGACAATATCGGACATCCCTGCCAAAAACAGATTGCCTCTGTCAGGCGGAAACCTCATTATGTCCAAAATAGGATTACATTTAAACAAAATAGCAGATCTACAAGCTCAAAACGCATCACTTCGTGCCACAATTCGAGCTTTGCAGTTTATGGTATTTTATGTGTGTAATATGTGGTTTTAGATATTTTAGATTTTAGCAGTGAGCCCAGTGTCTCTCATGTCATGGACACTGGGCTCACTTCCTTCCTGGACTACAATTCCCATAATGCTTTGGTACACTGCTCCTCCTTGTGGATAGGGGGGGGGGGAGGGGGTTAACCTTGGACATGTAGTCCAAGGTTTCTGTCCTCTTGTAATAGTCCTTGATGCAGTCCAGGAGTTAAGTGAGCCCATGCAGTATCCATGACATCAGAGACACTGGGCTCACTACTAAAATCTATAATATCTAAAACCACATATTACACACATAAATACCCCAGGAAAGTGTTCTAAATCTTCTATAAATGTCAATAATATTATTTATTTAGCAAAAAGGGTGAAGTTTCCCTTTAAATATGCTAACCCGCGACGTAATATTAACTGATTCAATGCTTTATTGACAGTTTGCAAGAAGAAGCTCGCGGTGGCACAGATTTATATAAAAGAACATGATAAGAAACAGCAATGAGACGCCGCAGTCGCATACAGGATTCTGATCACACGGTTTGAAATGAAGTCCAAACGGAGAAACATTTATCACCCTGCAACAATATTAGTTCTCAGGAATCCACTAAGTCATCACTTCTGCAGGCTGCGGGCTGCACCAGGTATAGGCTACAGTGCTGATTTATTTTTGCGTAAAAAGTAGTAATACCACATTATATAAATACTCTGTTAACCCATTCTGACCGGGCACCCATTTTGGTGTCGGCATCATGTTATGCTTTAGCTATTTTGAAAAATCGAAGAGCGACTGACATTTCTAGAATCTGATCTCAGGTCAGAATGGGTTAATCAGACCAGTGTGTGTCCGGCGGAAACCTCGTATGAATCTGATCTCAGGTCAGAATGGGTTAAGGAGTCACAAAATACTACAGGTATAATGAAAGATTGTCCCTGTCGAGTAGAACGTCACACGGTATATATATGTCCAAAATTGTTACTTTTCAGGATTCCAATTCAAAACTAGCAAAAGCAGCTCAAAACGTGCCGATTCGTGCCACGTTTTCAGCTTGCGGATCTGCTATACTTTTGATGCTTTTGTGTGACGCTGTGGTATGATCAAGCAGGGCGTTAATTTAACACAATTTTTTTTAACCCAAAAAACCCCATTTTAAAACAGTATGGATGTACTTGGTTACTTTCCAGCAGCAGCCTGTTGTCTGCTGGCATGTGTGAGGCATCCATTCACATTAGCAGCACACACTAAACCACATCACTCACACATTCCCTCTCTGCGATACTCCACTATCATAATGGATTCCTGTCTTACCGTAAGCATTAGACGGATGTGCGCGCGTGCGTGGATCAGTTTTTTCCGTATGCATTTCCATGTGGGCATTTGTGTATAGTCATGAATCTGTGTTACTGTGTGTGTGTGTGTGTGTGTGTGTGTGTGTGTGCGTGCATGTGCGTGTGCGTGTGCGTGTCACTGTGCATTATGCATGTACATGTGAGTTGCGTGCGTGCGTGCGTGAGCTTGCTGAAGCAGCCAAGCATTGTCTGTCCCATCTGGATATCTGGATTGGTGTCTAATAGGTTTTCATCGTGCCAAGAATTGGAGACAACCAGAGTTCTGGCGTGAGAAACATGCACATTGCACAGTCACAGTCACACACACACACACACACACACACACACACACACACACACACACACACAAACACAAACTAAAAATGCCATTTTCACCATTTTGAACCCTATTTCCGGTGCAGACACTGGTTCCTTACTAAGTAGGAATCAACCCTAGCTTAAAAATCCATTCTGACCGGGCACCCATTTTGGTGTTGGCATCATGTTATGCTTTAGCTATTGAAAAATAGCAGATCTACAAGCTCATAGCGCGCCACCGAGTGGCGCGATACGAGCTTGTAGGTCTGCTATTTTTGAAAAATCGAAGAACGACTGACATTTTTTTTAATCTGATCTCAGGTCAGAATGGGTTAATCAGACCAGTGGAAACCTGGTATGAATCTGATCTCAGGTCAGAATGGGTTAACCCATACATAAACTGTAAACGTCTCATCTCAACCCTAACCCCAATTCCTCAAACTTCTCTCGTGGGGAGTACTGCAAGTGCGCCATATGGTCCTCACAAAATGGGAGAGAGAGAGAGAGAATGTACTTGAAATGAAAGAAATGAAAGTAAAAGTACTCATTATGCAGAATGTCTCATTGTCTCTCTAGTTTTCAAATGTATACAAATATTTTGAAAATAGCCGAACCACGAGCTCACAATGATCGCTTATAGATCGGCTATTTTCAGATGGCCGAAATGTGTATAGGGCTCACGTGGGTAATGTATGTTTTGTAATATTAATCAAAATCAAGTTTTCAAATAAAATGCAGTGGAGGAAAAAGTACAATATTTGGATCCGAGATGTAGTGAATTTCAATGTATTGAAATTGGAAATATACTCAAGTAAATTACATTATACCTCAACATTGTACTTATAAGTACAGTATGTAAGTAAATGTACGTAATTACTTTACCCCACTGCTCACTGCCGTATAACTGCCAATAGAAAGAAACTGAAGGAATATATTTTTGATTTAAAGAAAAATATCCCACGAGGATTAATTACTATAAAGAATTGAGAATAATTATACAATTCAAGTCAGATCAGAGTTTTAAAGGAACTCATTGAACCCTCAACCTCCACCCGCTGTTTGTTTTAAAAACGCCATGGACAATGAAGGAAAAATGTCGTCCCTCATTACGTCATATTGTCCCTTTATTGTTAGTGGCATTAACGATATTAATGGCATTAATAATATATTAGCGCCCCTCACTTCACACAGGTGTGTTTTTTTTTTATTTAACATGACAACACTGTTTATTTAGCATGACAATACTGTTATGCCTACTATAGAAACCTTTGTGCACTCTCAGGGTCTCAGAGTCCACACAGCTATAACCAGCTGGCCCTCGACTCTCTCCGCCATTGGCCTTTTGGAGTATATTCGTTTTGAGGTTAATGGTGGTGGACCTGTTAGTTGACGAAGGGCACCTCTCACTTCTTCCCTGTGTGTGTGTGTGTGTGTGTGTGTGTGTGTGTGTGTGTGTGTGTGTGTGTGTGTGTGTGTGTGTGTGTGTGTGTGTGTGTGTGTGTGTGTGTGTGTGGCTGCCTGCCTGCCTTCCTTCCTTCCTTCCTTCCTTCAGTGTCTCTGCTGCTATATCCTCATTCCCTTCCCTGACTGTTTCCCCGCTGGCTCTCAGTTATTTTGGACTGTCAGCTTCTCTATCTGTCTTCCTATATCTCATTCCCCTGCCTGCCTGTATCTGCCTGCCTGTATCTGTCTGCCTGTATCTGTCTGCCTGCCTGTATCTGCCTGCCTGTATCTGTCTGCCTGCCTGTATCTGTCTGCCTGCCTGTATCTGTCTGCCTGTATCTGTCTGCCTGCCTGTATCTGTCTGCCTGCCTGTATCTGTCTGCCTGTATCTGTCTGCCTGTATCTGTCTGCCTGCCTGTATCTGTCTGCCTGTATCTGTCTGCCTGTATCTGTCTGCCTGCCTGTATCTGTCTGCCTGTATCTGTCTGCCTGTATCTGCCTGCCTGTATCTGTCTGCCTGTATCTGTCTGCCTGCCTTTATCTGCCTGCCTGTATCTGTCTGCCTGTATCTGTCTGCCTGTATCTGTCTGCCTGCCTGTATCTGTCTGCCTGCCTGTATCTGTCTGCCTGCCTGTATCTGTCTGCCTGTATCTGTCTGCCTGCCTGTATCTGTCTGCCTGCCTGTATCTGTCTGCCTGTATCTGTCTGCCTGTATCTGTCTGCCTGTATCTGTCTGCCTGCCTGTATCTGTCTGCCTGCCTGTATCTGTCTGCCTGTATCTGTCTGCCTGTATATGTCTGCCTGCCTGTATCTGCCTGTCTGCCTGTATCTGTCTGCCTGTATCTGCCTGCCTGCCTGCCTGCCTGTATCTGTCTGCCTGTATCTGCCTGTCTGCCTGCCTGCCTGTCGCTCTGTGTTGTTTTGTTCATGATATAGAAACGACCAGCAGAATGGATGAATGGAAGTACTTAATGAGGTAGCAACAGAGAGGAGGGCCATGCAACACAGTGGAGATGAGAGAGAGAGAGAGAGAGAGAGAGAGAGAGAGAGAGAGAGATAGCTGCTTGTTGCAGTCTTGTTGTTGTTTTCAAATCTCTCCATCTCCCCCTGGAGAGACATGTATGGAGAGAACGTGGCCGTGGCCGCATGAGAGAGAGAGAGAGAGGAAGGGCACAAAGGGTGGGGGGGGGGGGGGAGAGAGAGAGAGAGAGAGAGAGAGAGGGAGGGAGTGTGTGGAGAGAGAGAAAGCGAGGGGGGGGGAGAAAGCCAGCCAGTGCAATGCAACAACAAATTGCGACCAAATCACATGGACTATACAGTACTTTAGCACAGTGTGAGAGAAGAGATATAAATATAAATACCATAATGATATACAGTATATATATAACTGAGTGCATGCGTTGGGGGAGGGGGAGGAACTAGACTGACAGTCTGGCAGAGAGAGAGAGACACACAGAGACCAAGACAGGGAGGGGAAACAAACTCTGAGGGAAACGGAGAGAGAAAGCAGGCGAGAGACCGAGAGAGAGAGAGAGAGAGAGAGAGAGAGAGAGAGAGAGAGAGAGAGAGAGAGACAGAGAGAGAGAGAGAGGCCTAGACGACATGTTTGCGTGCAGACATATACTGTCTGATAACAGCAGACTGTTGGACAACACACACACACACACACTCACATGCACACACACACACACACACACACACACACACACACACACACACACACACACACACACACACACACGCACAGGCTGAGTGTCTTACACTTTGATGTCTTACACACAGCAATACACCGATAGCTCAAGGAGATCGACAGCAACGCCCCACGTAGCCCGATCTACAAAAAACCAATATGACACGTACGTCGTCCCCGCCGGAAATAGCAGAGCTTGCAGATCGGCTGTTTTACGACAAGAGCGCCATGTGGACCTCACCGTATATACGACGGAGCATAGAAGCTATACGCACACAGAATGACTCTAACTACTTCCGGGCCGCTTCCCTACTTCCTTCACAGATGTCACCGACGATACTAATTAAAGCTCGATCTGTTCCATTTGGTGTGCAGTGATCCTCAAACTTTTAACCCATTCTGACCGGGCACCCATTTTGGTGTCGGCATCATGTCATGCTTTAGCTATTTAAAAATAGCAGATCTACAAGCTCATATCGCGCCACCGAGTGGCGCGATACGAGCTTGTAGGTCTGCTATTTTTAGAAAAATCGACTGACATTTTTTAGAATCTGATCTCAGGTCAGAATGGGTTCATCAGACCAGTGTGTGTCCGGCGGAAACCTCGTATGAATCTGATCTCAGGTCAGAATGGGTTAAATTTGAAGGACCCCTGTGACTCTGAGAGTGTACACATGGAACCAAATGGGCCCTATAGACACCCATATAGGGAACCCACTCAAGGACACTTTGTGACCCACGCGTGTATAGCGGAGTATTTCCAGTGAGCCAACACACATGATAGCAGCGCCCTGACTCTGTTTGATCGGAATGGAACGGAGCACAAATTAGTATCGGCACTAAACACCTGTGAAGGAATTAGGGAAGAGGCCCAAGTTCTTTCCAAAATGGCGTGTGTGCATAGAGCCCATTAGGCATCATCAGTCATGACGGACGCAGACGCAGTTTGCTGACAAATACGGGTGGGAGGAGGGCGTGGAAACAGTTGACACCTGGGGGAGATCATTCACTGCCAAAGGTGTCGCACAGTCATCGTCGCTGGCATACAGCACAGCGTACGCACTGATGTTTTGGGGCCAGTGGGTAGCCTACATGACTTTAAATATGTATTTATACATAGATTTCCAATACAGCTCTTTTGCACATCACGAGCATAACAATGACTGGTCAGCAAACCTGTCATCACTTGAAAAATGCTTTTGAACGCCGCACGTCAATGCAACTTGCTTCACGCAACCCGTGACGAAACTCAGAGAAAGTCAGCCTCAGTGAAATACTCACAAGCCGAAGTAGTAGTCCTATATAAGTATGACAATGGGATCACTACATCCACCGCTCGCCAGCCAGCCACAAGCTCCACAAACAGAAGCAAAGGATGCTGGGAGGTGTCGTCTGCTACACAAGCTGGCAATTGACGCGGTGACCCCCGGCCGGAAACTCCGCTGTCACCCTGAAGTGAGCAGGAGTGAAAGAGAGCAGTGAATGAAAGAGTTCTGTGTACCCCTGGTCGAGGCCGACACATTGATCTGTGCACCCTGACAGAGGCCGACACATTAACCCATTCTGACCTGAGATCAGATTCATACGGAGGTTTCCGCCGGACACACACTGGTCTGATTAACCCCATTCTGACCTGAGATCAGATTCTAAAAAAAAAAATGTCAGTCGTTCTTCGATTTTTCAAAAAATAGCAGACCTACAAGCTCGTATCGCGCCACTCGGTGGCGCGATATGAGCTTGTAGATCTGCTATTTTTCAATAGCTAAAGCGCGACGTGACGCCGACACCAAAATGGGTGACCGTTCAGAATGGGTTAAAGAGAGCTGTGCGCGCTGACAGAGGCTGACACACTGCAGACGATGTGGCCAAAGCTCTTAAGCCACTGACTGACTGACGGCATGAGCCACACTGCCAAACAGTCTGAAGAAAAAGTGCCCCGACTCCATCTGTCACACTGTGCCTCGCCGCTCCGCATAGACTGACACAGCTGCTATAGGAGATGGCGTTAACCGTGACTACACACTGATTAAAAGGACCTCAAGACTGCTGTGTGCCACAACTTGTATTCAAGGTCTGCTTGCTTATAGACGTGCATGCGTGGGCGTATGCATGCGTGGGCGTATGCATGCGTGGGCGTATGCATGCGTGCCGTGCAACTGTCGGACAAATGCGCGAGTCCGACTCAGCCGTGGACCCGTGGGCTGGTATGTAAGCAGTCACACCAGGCCTGAGTCACATTAATTGGACTCTGAGATATATGTGATAAAACAGCCATCATCCACACCTACAGTATTCAGAGACAGAGACCTCTGTCTATGGCAATAAGCGTCCTCTTGTTATTCAATGATTGAATGATTTAACGGGCGGAGGGTTAAGGGGTAGAGTGGCCGGTAGAACTGCCGTATGGGAATCGTGAGGTTCCCGGTTCGAACCCCGGGCGCCCCCAGAGTTGGTGTCGATAGTGTCCTTGAGCATCCCGATGTGCAGGTTGGTATACCTTACATGGTTTTTTCCGCCATCTGTGTGTGACCAAATTACTACATTGAATAAGGCAACCAGTAAAGAAATGTTTGATCTTAAAGGACAACTTTAGTTTTTTTTTCAACAAAGGTTTAAGGTCATTACACACTGGGGAATTGGCGACGCGATATATTCGTGCGAATAATTCGCATTTAAAAAAAACCAATTGAAGTCCATGCAAGCTTCCACATCAGTGGCGAATGTGCGAATGTGCGAAAATGCGACCGTTTTCGCTTTTATTTGTTCGCTCTGGTGTCGTATTTTGCAGAGATTCGCAGGCGAACTGCAACATGCAATATTTCGCATTTTCAGATCGCTTATTGCATCGCGTCGCTAATTCGCCAGTGTGTAATGACCTTCACGTTTTAGGTTTTTATTAGAAAAAGTAAAAGATGAGTGTTACATTTTTTTTCATTTGCTGCTTTCTTTCGTTTTAGGGATTTTAGCTGTTTTTGACAGGGGGGGGGGGGGGGGGGGCATTCGAGCATGCGGGCTAAATATGTATTCTTTTACATAATTTTATAGCGATTTATTTTGTTATCATTTAATTTACTATAGTCCTATTACATCCCAAGAAATTACATCTGGCCACAAAGGTTCACAGGATCTACTGAATATGAAGGTAGCCTATACTGGGGGGAAGCCACACTGTAATAGGCTCAATATGTCAGTTTGACACATTCAGTAGATACAGTAAATACATATTTAGCCCCATGCTCGAACGCCCCCGCCCCCCTGTCAAAAACAGCTAAAATCCCTAAAACAAAAGAAAGCAGCAAATGAAAAAAAAAAATACACTCATCTTTTACTTTCTCTAATAACAACCTAAAACATGAACCTTTGTTGAAAAAAACTAAAGTTGTCCTTTAAACCATTCTGACCGGGCACCCATTTTGGTGTCGGCATCATGTTATGCTTTAGCTATTTAAAAATAGCAGATCTACAAACGACTGACATTTTTAGAATCTGATCTCAGGTCAGAATGGGTTCATCAGACCAGTGTGTGTCCAGTGGAAAACCTCGTATGAATCTGATCTCAGGTCAGAATGGGTTAAAACCCTTAGCTGTCGTCTGTCCGTCCTTTGAACCACAGCACATGCAATGATGTGATGCAGTGGTTCTCAAACGCTTTTATTTCAAGGACCCCCTTTTTGCCCAAGCATTAGGCCACGGACCCCCATGAAACCCCCAAATCAGTGTCCCTTCCTTCTGGAACCTGGAGCTGCCTCACCCCACAACCTGTACATCAGCTCTTTTTTGTAGAAAAAAAAGAAATCTCACAATCTCCAAAAAGTGAGAAAGCAGTAATTCGGGCTTCAGTTCCATGGACTTTACAGCATGCAATGTCAAGATGTTTTACTGTCAGTTTTCTGTCTTTCACTACTTTTATCTTGTAGTTATGTTCCTAACTAGTGCTTCCTCTCTGCCCTTGCTGTTGCTACCTGTGTTGCCTCACTATAGTCTCTAATTTGAAAGAAATTCTCCACCTGTGTCCTGTTTGCCACAGCAAGTAGCAGAAACAAATCCTACAAAATTGTCTTCAAGCAGACATGGCAACACTGGCTGTGACAACTGAATAGGAAGTGAAGCACACATTCACTTCCTGCCATTTTCCTCCAGTGAAAACAGGTGGATAGTCTAACCCAAGTAGTAAACAAGAACCCACATGGATTAAACGCAAGCTTTTAGCCAAAGTTCATTTATGATATGAAAACCATGCATCTGTGATTTAAATAATGTACACTTGGAAGTACGTTAAACATATGGAACATCCGCGACATTATGTGAGTAGCTCAGTCTCATGCTGGTAAAATCAATCTCAACAACAAGCCTGCAAGAATGTGATGTTACTGTTACTGATTGAAGTTCTTACAACTTCTGCCTGCTCATATCATGCCCTTAAATAGTGCTGTTTGGCCGCCGTGCCAATTCTTATGAACATTGCATTGCATTGCATGCACTGTGCTGCTGAAACTTGGAAAAGATTTTTGACAAGTTCAGCTATACTCCCATTCCAGCTGAGTGCATGCTGTCAGTCCACGGCTTAGCATTATATCCATTTGACTTTCCCAACTCGACGGCTTGCTTCCTCGTCTCTTTTCCACATCTTTTCAAGCACAGACACTTTGCATTTTGATGGAAAATAAGCATAATATTCATGAAGAGAGAATTCGGGGGTGAAAGGGGGAACTGCAGATGGAGGGAGAGGTGAGGTGACACTCCAAAGTGTCCGTAGTGTCACGAAAAGAGAGGAACGCTTGAATGTCCTTCACTCCACCCTGACATGCACACGCTCACACGAGTGATCACGCGTGTGCACGGTCACGCACGCACGCTAGGCCTAATCGGGACAAATGAGCCTTGCTCTTCAACAGCGACAGATCATAATACTGTGAGACGGCTACGTTATTGCACCCATTTTGCACTTTTAAAAGCTTAAAGGGCAGTGTGTGTGTGTGCGTGTGTGTGCGTGTGTGCGTGTGTGCATGCGTGCGTGTGTGCGTGCATGCGTGCGTGTGTGCGTGCGTGCGTGCGTGCGTGCCTAACAAGGAGAACCCTAATGACTAGAGAGAAGCTTTTCAGCCAAATGTCAACATGTAACCATTTTTAATTGGCTGAAATTACATGCATACCGTACTTTGCATAGATGATGGATGTCGATAATTGGTGTTGCTCAATCTACCTGTTCACAAACAGCATACTGTACACACACACACACACACACTCACGCAGCCACGCACGCGCGCACGCTGTTTAAACTGTATCGGCTTTGGCCAGGTTTATCCTAGAGTAAACAATGAATCTCTGTGCTCAGGCTTATGCATTGTACTTTGTGGTAGTCTGTACGCATGTGTGTATGTGTGTGTGTGAGCGAGCGAGCAGAGTTTTTATGGAAATGAAATGAAAAAATGTGTGTGTGCCGTGATGCATGTCGTTGCTGTCAGGCGCAAACCTTGTATGTCCAAAAAATTAAAAGTACAATACAATCGAACCAACGTCCTTATTTACTCTGAATCTACGCTGCCTCCGCGCAGTTTGGTCATCGCGGTGATGTTCTGTCCTAATTTCTGACTTCATCCTGCATCTCATTTGGAATTTTAAAGAGGGATCAGTTTTCACCTCCCGGTTTTGGGGGGAAATGAAAGGCGGTGTTTTTACGAGTAAAGTCTCTCTCATTTGATGGGCACTCTAAGCGCCTTTATTTTGAAAAACTGCATTAATACTAAAGACACGCGTAACCACTTTCACTTTCGCACGTTTCAAATGTAGCGAGAATAACCGATCTGCAAGCTCACAGCATGTCGCCGCGAGGTGCTATACTTTTGCGTGAAACCGTCACACGACAAACTACTATAGGGCATTAATTTACACACAAAAAAAAACATGAAACGTTTAAAGGTGGAGATACAAGGTTTCTGCCGACAGCAACCATGTGCTATTCTCCACAGAGCTACGGTAATTTCCCAGCAGCCCCGCTGCCTGCAGTCTGTAAACCCCGCAAGCAATGTGAACGTGCTGCTAGCCAATTATCATGTGCGCGCGCGCACACACATGCGCGCACGCACGCACACACACACACACAGGCTTGCGCCTTGTCATTACGTGGCACCATCAACGCATTCCAGGTACACGGAGCCATACTGCGATGACCTCTATATAGCGGGCTGCCAGAAATTGCAGGACACACACCCATAAACAGAGCTCAATTATTCATGATGGCGTGCAGCTGTGGATGGGGCAATAATGTGGATAACGTGCGCTCTCCTTGTATGAATCATCACGGCTACGAGACAGGTGCACACCGCCAGCGGAGGAAAGAAGTACTCACAGTTTATACTTAACACTTCCAGTGCGCCGTTTTTGTATTACTTTGCGCCGTCACATCTCAACTCTCTCTAGAAGTGTTTATCTAACTATAAATGCACCAAGTCTCTGTGTGTACGTCTGTAATCCACGTAACTCGAGAAGCGTTAGCCCCACCGACTTCAAATGAAAAACAAAATGAAAAACAAAAGTAAAGAAAAGGAAATGGCAGTGAAAGTTATACCACCTGAAAGAACACATGAAAGAAAATACAGATGAATGCAGTATAAATCCACTGTAAACACACATCAAAGAAATTGTCAAACTGTCAAAACACATATATTTTTAACCACGAAATAAAAGCCAATCGGTTGACGTTTTGAAGCCTTTTCAAACGTTAGGCTATATGCTGCAGGTTCCCTTAATAACATCCAGAAATTGCTCGAGTTTGGTCTGCAAAATATGTGTCCGTTACTCTTAAGAGTGTATAAATAGAACTTAATGGTTCCAATAGGATTTGATTTTGCAGTGTAGATTGGGGTCCCAAAGATTACAAAAAATAGAATAGACCATCCATGGTCCATTTGGACCCCTGGTGGGCCCCCGACCGGACATTGAGAAACAGACCCATGGGCTCTGTTGAATTGTCAAATTTGAATAACCGTATGCTGTTTCGGCTGCACTGTAGAATTCTGTCGCGCACACAAAAGGAATAGATTCTCTTTTGATTAGCCCCGATTCCGGTGAGAGAGATTCTGTTCACATAGATTAAATGCACTTTAGTCACGATGAGGAGGAGACAGATGACAAGGGACACGTTGTATATGTAATCTTGTAGGATCACAGGATTTCAAAGTGGGAGCCATGCAAAGGGGGTGATGTGCCCCGGAGGGCCGATTGGAAGAAATGAGGAGAGAAAAAAAAAACATATCATAATAAATGTGTGGAATCTCCGTCCGTATGTCCGTCTGTTAGTTCACGTATGTGGAGACACATCTGTCTATCCGACCGTCAAACTGGTCACATGAGTCGAGGCAGAATCCTGTGATCGTGGTATATCGAGTCAGTCAGAATGCCCATTGGCCATAAACGTCGATCAGACCAATACGCACATACCGCAGTAATGTGACTCTTTTTTTAAACAGAGACGGTCATGGCGACAAGACTATGAGGAAAAACTGAAAATTTACTTTACACAACTTGTGTCACGTCACGTACAAGTTGCTTTGTGTCGTCCAGACCAGTATCTCCTCAGCTGAACAGGGAAAAATGACATCGCAGATGTTAAGTCAATGAGCAGTCCCCGTGTAATGAGCAATACGTCGATGTTGGTGGGGGCGGTGGCGGTGGTTTGCTCTTCGCCGCGGCTCGTGACGTCATGTTGTAGTTCAGTGGTCACCTCGCCACCGAAGATCCAGACTATGAATGAATGAGCCTTAACTCGTTGGGCATAACAGGTAGAAGGAAGGCACTGGAGCACGCTCGGACAGTTAAAGCCTCTATTTAGTGTGCAAGTAAAAAAGGACAAGGCTTTCGATCAGGAAACCAATTGTGTTCAATCAGGAAAGACAACCCTACAAAAAGCAATTTACCAGCTTCAGTTTTAAATGGCGTTCCAGTTCCAATTTGGTCCGCTCTCTATATATTTGTTTTGTTTTTCTCACCACTTGTTTATCCTGTATATCTTCTCTCTCCTGATGGGAATAAATTGTTAACCTGAAAATGCATTTCTAAAGTACAGTTTTAATGCAGCTGCACGCTAACCATAAGCTATATGCAAAGTTGCAAACTATAGCTTTTCGCCCCCCAGGGGTGCGGGACTTTCGCCCTATAGTTTTAGACCGCGACGTGGATGTTCATTTTATTTATTTTTTTATTTAACCAGTAAGAACACATTGAGACAAAATCTCTTTTTCAAGTGCCGGGAACTGGCCAAGAGGCAGTACCTTAAAAATACAATACAAGAATCTCCAAAGTGATACAAATTTAACCCATTCTGACCGGGCACCCATTTTGGTGTCGGCATCATGTTATGCTTTAGCTATTGAAAAATAGCAGATCTACAAGCTCATATCGCGCCACCGAGTGGCGCGATACGAGCTTGTAGGTCTGCTATTTTTTGAAAAATCGAAGAACGACTGACATTTTTTTAATCTGATCTCAGGTCAGAATGGGTTCATCAGACCAGTGTGTGTCCGGCGGAAACCTCGTATGAATCTGATCTCAGGTCAGAATGGGTTAAGTGACGGAAAAAGGGGAAAAGGGCCTACGCGGACCTCATATCTAGTAACCTCTCTCCCATCTATCTCCCTTCTCTCGCTCCCTCCCTTAATTCTCAGGGAATGCTTTCAAGACCAATTTGAGTCTGGTCTGTAGTTATGGTCTGTAGTTATGGTCTGTACTGTAGGTCTGGTCTGTAGTTATGGTCTGTAGTTATGGTCTGTAGGTCTGGTCTGTAGTTATGGCCTGTAGGGCGTTCCACAACCGTTTTCTCCCCAATTTAGTTGTTATGCCAAGTCATTCCTCCTCACACACACACACAGGGCTCCATCTTTCTTATGCCATGCTTTATCCTCAAGTAATAAACATTTTCCGTTAATCACGCCACTATGCGTAAACGTTATCTTGCGACTTGCAGCCACACAACCCACTATTTATTTTGCCGACGCGTGTGTGTGTCACTCTTCCACGGCCATGGGCCATAGTGTAAATCACTGGGCATGATGTTAAATGGATAATGGGTCTCTTAAAGGCAATGGCAGGTGGCATGGTGATTGGTTTAACCATTGTAACGCCCCAAACCACACCTATGCATAATGTAAGGGGTAATGGAGGTGTTTTAGGGACTTAGGCTGTGGCCCAAGATAACAAATGATACGGGGCCACGCCTCTCACACAATACTAAATCCCCAAATTAAGGAAAAAGGGTCCCTGCCGCAAGATGGAACCCACAATGGCTTGTTCTGTCACCCTCTCTCTCTCTCTCTCTCTCTCTCTCTCTACCTCTACACAAAATACATTCCCGCAGAGCTGCAGCTGCCATATCACTCTAAATGCAGGCCTGTTGACTTCATGGTCACTTAAGAGTGAAATGGCATACGACGCCCCGCTCTCAGAAGTTATAAAGCTCTCTGGAATGGAAAATTATCACGGCGTGACCACATGCTGGTGGAGAGAGCACAGCTGGTGGGATGTGACCCGGGTTGCTAATGAGGCAGCGTCCTGCATCATGGCGTCTGGAACCGTCCCAAACCTCACCTCTGCCCCTGAGAAGGTTTGTCACAAAGTCCAGATGCTAATAGGCATTGAGTGACATCCAAATAGCATTAGCCTCTGGCCTCGGCTAGGCCCCACCGCGGGAATGGATTAGCATGTTTGTATAAACATTAGCCAAAACCCCAAAACAGATCATCATCTACTAACTATCACATTGAATCCTGATGAGTGTCACTATGTGACTATATGTGACCAAAACATGAATTGATCAACCCATTCTGACCGGGCACCCATTTTGGTGTCAGCATCATGTTATGCTTTATAGCTATTTAAAAATAGCAGATCTACAAGCTCATATCGTCGAGTGGCGCGATACGAGCTTGTAGGTCTGCTATTTTTTGAAAAATCGAAGAGCGACTGACATTTCTAGAATCTGATCTCGGGTCAGAATGGGTTCATCAGACCAGTGTGTGTCCAGTGGAAACCTCGTATGAATCTGATCTGATCCCACCACTAATGTTTTTAAGAGAGCTATAGTGCATGCATGTTGATTTCTTCAAGAACCTGCAAAGAGCCATATAGCAAATCTCATAACTAGAAACGGTTTACATTATTTTAACACACACACACACACACACGAAATAGAGACGGCAGGTTAAACTGGTACCACAATTGTATGAATGTAATTTAAATGGGGTGAATGAGCTATTTTTAAATAGCCAACATTGCAACAACATCTACATGGATAAAGTGGTTAATGATTGCGATGCTGCATTAACAAATTTTTACTGATTTTTCACGGTGACACCCTGGACCACTGCTGGGGGTCCCCGGACCCCACTTTGAGAACCAATGGTGTACAGTAGATCCACTAGCCCATTCTGACCTGAGATCAGATTCATACGAGGTTTCCGCCGGACACACACTGGTCCTGATGAACCCATTCTGACCTGAGATCAGATTCTAAAAATGTCAGTCGCTCTTCGATTTTTCAAAAATAGCAGACCTACAAGCTCGTATCGCGCCACTCGGTGGCGCGATATGAGCTTGTAGATCTGCTATTTTTCAATAGCTAAAGCATAACATGATGCCGACACCAAAATGGGTGCCCGGTCAGAATGGGCTAGAGTGTGACATGGCCTGGGGATGGGGGAACAACAACAGACCCCACCAATCTCATGCCTCAGCGTTGCGATCGATGACGCTTCAAATTGAAAAATCTATTTTGCCATGAGGCTTACAACGGCAGAGTTTAGCTTTATTTTTTCTTCTTTCTTTATTTAATTTTTTATCCAGTGTTAATTTTGACATAGCACTCTATTTTCGTCCTGCATGCTAAACCCCTTATCCCTAATCTACTTTGCCTTTTTTAGTTACTATTTTGAAAAACATTTTTGAATAGTTCAACTAGCCAATCTACATTGACACGTTGTGAGCTTGTAGACTGGCCATTTTAACTATTCAAACATGTTTTGCAAAAAAGTTAAAAAGGCAAAGAAGTTTATAGGGATAAGGGGTTTAGCGGTGACCAAAATGGAGCCCTTAGTCTTAGTGTTTTGAATAACACACACACATATTTCTTGTCCTATTTTTGTCTTCTACTCCTCGTCTAAATATCTAAATAGCCTCAGTCACACAAAATGAACACTGCTCTGCAGTCTGCCTATTGTTACACATCATGTCGTGTCACGCCACGCCACGTACCTCCCCGGTAGTCCCCAGTCCCCACGTCAATTCTCACTCCCGGCCTGTGATAGGTTGACGAGGAGCTCGTGTGCGACTATATAAAAACAACTAGAAAAAGTGCCCTTCTGGGCACAGGTCTCCACCAGGATGAGCAGATGTGAAGAATTCCAGGCAAAGGTTTTTCCTTGGCCTCTAGGGAGTTGGCATACAAAGTTATCCACAGATCCGTGCAGTTAGAGGTAAAAACAGTTTTCGGCCAGTTATAGCGCCACCTTGAGGCTGAGTTGAAATTGTTCATGTGGCATTTCGTCCTCGGCCTAGTGGGAATGTGGGTGCACAATTTCACGGAAATCACGCGATGTGTTCATGATTTGCAGCATTTTGTTTGAAACTGAGCACTCCTGTGAACTTTGGAAGCCAATCTTAACCAATCAGGATGGAGTCTGAGAAATCTGAAAGACTGGTTTCGTTGAATGGCTCTAGAGAGACGGTGTACCAATTTGCGTGATGTTTGGACGAAATCTGTAGGTGTACTGTGCAAAAACTTGTTTTGCACAAAGCGGCCTCCTGGTGGCGCTATAACAGGCCGTTCTGGAAAGTTTGGGGCAGAGGTT
This sequence comes from Protomyctophum parallelum, assembly GCF_964188405.1. Taxonomy (NCBI): domain Eukaryota; kingdom Metazoa; phylum Chordata; class Actinopteri; order Myctophiformes; family Myctophidae; genus Protomyctophum; species Protomyctophum parallelum. The sequence continues at coordinate 59,647,706 of NC_139697.1, forward strand.
CATAGTTGGCATCCAGGGAGTGTGTGTGCAAAATTTGGCATCGACCGGGTTAACGGTGGCCGAGATTAGCTGCTCACGGACACACGGACGGACACACGGACGGACGGACACACACCGTCCGTCTGTCCGTCCGTCCGTGACGGAGTGCAAAACATACTCTCCCCCCTCTCCCCCCATGCCTTCGGCCTGGTGGAGACAATTAAAACAAGGCAGGCGAGCTGTTAGACGCGGTGACAGGAGGCGGAGCCACGCCGTCATTGTTGGGGTTGCATATAGTGATAGCAGTGGTGGGAAAAGTACTCAAATGTTTTACTTACTTAAAAGTATCAATTACTGCAAGTAGGCCTACTCTAGAGTAAAAGTCCGGAATTCAGAATGTACTTGAGTACAAGGTACAAAGGTCTTGGCATCAAAAATTTACTAAAAGTAAATGTACTCATATTGCAGAATGTCTATCATTTGAAAATAGCCGATATATAAGCTCACAATGCGTTGCCTCGCGTCACATTGTGAGCTTGTAGATCGGCTATTTTCAAAAGGCCGAAATGTATAGGCCTAGGGTTAAAATGGTTAATTGATGTTTTCTAATCAAATCAATCTCCAAAGTAACTACTGACTAAAGTTTTCAAATAATTGTAGTGGAGTAAAAGTAAGATTTTTGGCTCTGAGATGTGAACTACTAAAAGTATTGGAAATCGGAAATACTCAAGTAAAGTACAAATACCTCAAAATTGTTATATATATATTATATTATAGTATCATGAAATTGTTCATGACATTAATTTTATTATTTAAAAAAAAAAATATATAGGTTTCATAATGTTTTCTGTGGTCTGGAGTTTTCTCTGGGGTTTGGAAGCCTTTTGAGCTGCATTGAAAACAGGCAAAACTGTACTTACTTAACCCATTCTGACCGGGCACCCATTTTGGTGTCAGCATCATGTTATGCTTTAGCTATTGAAAAATAGCAGATCTACAAGCTCATATCGCGCCACCGAGTGGCGCGATACGAGCTTGTAGGTCTGCTATTTTTGAAAGAATCGAAGAACGACTGACATTTCTACAATCTGATCTCAGGTCAGAATGGGTTAATCAGACCAGTGTGTGTCCAGTGGAAACCTCGTATGAATCTGATCTCAGGTCAGAATGGGTTAAGTAAATATACTTAGTTACTTTCTTCACCACTGAGTGATAGGGGTGGTAAATCATGTCGTCCCGGTATAAGCATATAAAGCCTGTCACGCCAAGCGTACTGATGTTGCCCAAGTTGTCAGTCACTATACTGGAGCACAACTTGGGTGTGTGAGAATGCATTGCTCTGCTGTGACTGTGAGACATGAGACTGTACATGAATTGTTGCGAGACGCAACATTTTACATGAGGAACAGAATGCAAGAAAGTGGTAGCTCACCGTTAATTTCTTTTAATGCACGATGCCAACATGGCCACCGTGTTTCGAGAACATTATTTATCTTCTAAGCAAGCAAACAAGGGGGCAGAGTGGAAGCAGCGGCGCCACAGAGAGCAGGGACTCGCAGCGGAGCAGAGAAATGGGCTGATGATAGATGATGGCGCGGAGAGAAGAGGTGGGCAGGGTGAGGGCTTAGGGGAGCTGCTTGTTTACTGCGGTGCCTTTGTTTCTGTCTCTCTCTGTGTCTCTCTCTCTCTCTCTCTCTCTCCTGTGCTGCCTTTTTATTTGTATTCCTCTTTGTTAATCTCCTTTTCATGCTTTTCATGCCTGTGTGCACCTTCTGTTGTTCTTCTTTGACTCCCTCTAATAATTCACTGGTTCTCGAAATTGGAGTCCACGGAATCCCATCCCAACGGGTACTTGCAGGCGGGTCCCCGGCTAAATGATCTATAGCCTGTAGTTAGCCCATTCTGACCTGAGATCAGATTCATACGAGGTTTCCGCCGGACACACACTGGTCTGATGAACCCATTCTGACCTGAGATCAGATTAAAAAAATGTCAGTCGCTCTTCGATTTTTCAAAAATAGCAGACCTACAAGCTCGTATCGCGCCACTCGGTGGCGCGATATGAGCTTGTAGATCTGCTATTTTTAAATAGCTAAAGCATAACATGATGCTGACACCAAAATGGGTGCCCGGTCAGAATGGGTTAGGAACCAAATATGACCTTACCGGTCTGTAACTCCGAAAGTATACAAATGGAATACAATTTTTATGCTTTCAGAGTGAAATTGACACTGAGGATTACTGTATAGTGTCTCTGTCGCGTGCAAGGAAACCTCATATATGTCCAAAACTTTTCAGGATTTAAATTTAAAAAAGAATAGCGAAAGTATAGCAAATCTGATCTACTGTACAAGCTCGAAGCGCTTGTAGATCTGCTGCATTTTATGCTTTTGTGTGACACTGCAGTGTGATCAAGTAGGGCGTTAATTACGAGAAGAAAAAAACACAAATTCTAATTTGGATGTATGGTATACTGTAAGAGTGAACAAAACGTGCACGAATGATGAATGAATCAGATTTGAAGTGAGTTTCAAGTGGTTTGAAATGCGTTTCAAATGTGATTTCTAAAGACTTGTCTTATGCAGTCTGGACACACCGAAGGCTGATACAATGGTGTTCTCGAATACATACATTTGAACAGATCACTTGCATATATCTCTGCTGTCGGGAAGAAACCAATTAACTCCAAAAAGATTTTTCAGGAAATGAACCTTGTATGTTTGAAAACAAAGCAACACTGCCTCATCAAAGTTGGTGTTGACTTTATATAGTGTCAATTACTTTCATGAGGGGGAGCGGTGGTGGAGACAGTTTGAGGGTCCAATGGAGTTAACCCATTCTGACCCGAGATCAGATTCATACGAGGTTTCCACTGGACACACACTGGTCTGATGAACCCATTCTGACCTGAGATCAGATTCTAACCATTCTGACCTGAGATCAGATTCTAAAAAAAATTCAGTCGTTCTTCGAGTTTTCAAAAATAGCAGACCTACAAGCTCGTATCGCGCCACTCGGTGGCGCGCTATGAGCTTGTAGATCTGCTATTTTTCAATAGCTAAAGCATAACATGATGCTAACACCAAAATGGGTTCCCGTTCAGAATGACTTAAAGCTGCTATAAAAGCAATAATATGTCCAAATTTTTATGACGTTGTTTTTTATTTATTTGAGGGAGTAAAACACTTTTCCTAGAAGCTTTGTCATTGGTCAAAAAAACCCGGTCGCAATGACTAACCAATCAGGAAGCAGAAAGGCAAATCGACCAATGAAAGCTTCTAGGAAAATCTTTGAATGCAGATTGCGGCCCCTGGATGTGTCACAGAGACTACATTGTTTTTTGGGAGCGTTCTACCCATTTCTGCCTGTCTGAATACCAAAAAAGAAAAGAAAAAAAGGTCATTACAATGTTGACATATTATTGCTTACAAGCAGCTTTAAGTGCTTTTTAATACTTTTCATTGGTTCAATATTTTCAAAACAACACACAGACGTAAAGCACTGATTTATGAAAAACAAAATGGAATGTGGAGTTAGGTGGTTTCCTCATGACAGCGACGATATAACAGCGCAGACCTAGAGATGTAATTGACTGCCAACCATCAGGGAAATGTGATTTCACCAACTGCATCAAGGCAGGTGAACTGACTGACGCTACACTCCAATTAAATTCGTCACACTATAGGCACGGGGAAATGTAGTGCTGTCGAGCAGAAACTTCTTATCTTCATAATATTCTGACCTTATATATTTTGTTCATAAATGAATGTCCTACTTGTTCACACCACAGATCAATAGTACCACATTTGTAAGGTCGAAACGCGGCGCAAAGCATTTCTGCCTGCTGCATTGCTACTTATCCATTGCTATTCTTTTAAATAGCACCTTTATGCATATTGGGCCTTGGGTATAATTGATTTCACCATGCCTTCCTGTCCTTTGACATGTTCTTTGTTCCTCTCCTTTCCTCTCTTCTCTTCTCTATTCTTTCTCGATCCATTCAAACTCTTCCTGTAACTGCAAAATGCTGGGAGCGTGGCACACAAAATAACTTACCCCACTTATTTTACACCTGGAATCATGTGATGTCACAATGTGACAATAACGTTCATTCTGACTCGGATGCCCATGAGAGCAGTACGGTGGAAGAAGTATCCAGATGTTGTTTTACTAGTTAAGTTAGTTACTAGTAACTAGTTAGTTAAGTTACTAAGAGGTAGCAATACCACAGTGTAGACAGACAGCACAAAACCACAGTTTGTACTACAAAGTAAGTAATATAGTTATTTCATCTTGGCGTTCAGTTACTACTATTTTTGAGGGGCGCCAGCCCCTCCTATATTCAGCTATAGTTAGATGTTCGTCTTACACAAACATTACATTCCCATTGACAATGAATGGAGAAGTTGCATCATATGTGGATGAGCAAATCTGCTATTTGTCCTATACACAAAGCCTTAAATTCCCATTGACAATGACTGGAGAATTTACGTCATATACAATTGGACATATAGTACTGTATGTATGTCAGGAAAAGTGCCTGCATAATAGGAATATATGAAAGCAAGTCCCAGGTTTGATTCAACTCCCCGACGCACTCCCTCGTTTCCTGTCAATCTTCAATAACATCAAACATATAAAAAACACTTCTCTCTCTCTCTCTCTCTCTTTCTATCTCCCTCTCTCCCTCTCTCCTCCCCTTCCTGGGGGGGTCAATGCTGTGCAGTAGGTGGTGGTGGTGGCAGAGTGTCAGGGCCCATGTGGGGCCAGGGTAGCAGCTGTCCACATCATGCCTGTCACGACCCGTTTCCTCCACGGCTAATTATTTCCTGCAGGCACCCTGCCAGCGTGTGGGGCCACCTCTGATGATGTCATCATCAACAGACAATTAAGGCTGTGAGGGTTTTGAGACCGTTGTATATGCTCTGGTTACTGCAGGGTGTGTGTGTGTGTGTGTGTGTGTGTGTGTGTGTGTGTGTGTGTGTGTGTGTGTGTGTGTGTGTGTGTGTGTGTGTGTGTGTGTGTGTGTGTGTGTGTGTGTGTGTGTGTGTGTGTTTGCGACTTTGCGTGTGGCATAGAATGTGGCACAAGGTGCAAATGCCTCCAGAAGTGTAATGTAGGTCACATACTGCACACACACACACACACACACACACACACACACACACGCACAGCATTACCATAACGAACCCAATCCACTCCACACATGCCACAACACATTTGCCACACCAGGGCCTTAACTCATCAGAGCGTATAGCAAGCTAATGGCCAACCCTGTCAGCCACCAGCGCACATGCACGTCCCACACCAACGAGGCTGTTCTGTGCTGCGGCGCCACACGCCTTCATTCTGCTTCCCGACATCCACACACAGATGATGTGTTCCTGACATCCACACACAGAGGATGTGTTCCTGACATCCACACACACAGAGGATGTGTTCCTGACATCCACACACAGAGGATGTGTTCCTGACATCCACACACAGAGGATGTGTTCCTGACATCCACACACAGATGATGTGTTCCTGACATCCACACACAGAGGATGTGTTCCTGACATCCACACACAGAGGATGTGTTCCTGACATCCACACACACAGAGGATGTGTTCCTGACATCCACACACAGAGGATGTGTTCCTGACATCCACACACAGAGGATGTGTTCCTGACATCCACACACAGAGGATGTGTTCCTGACATCCACACACACAGAGGATGTGTTCCTGACATCCACACACAGAGGATGTGTTCCTGACATCCACACACAGAGGATGTGTTCCTGACATCCACACACACAGATGATGTGTTCCTGACATCCACACACACAGAGGATGTGTTCCTGACATCCACACACAGAGGATGTGTTCCTGACATCCACACACACAGAGGATGTGTTCCTGACATCCACACACACAGAGGATGTGTTCCTGACATCCACACACAGAGGATGTGTTCCTGACATCCACACACAGAGGATGTGTTCCTGACATCCACACACAGAGGATGTGTTCCTGACATCCACACACAGAGGATGTGTTCCTGACATCCACACACAGAGGATGTGTTCCTGACATCCACACACACAGAGGATGTGTTCCTGACATCCACACACACAGAGGATGTGTTCCTGACATCCACACACAGCGGATGTGTTCCTGACATCCACACACAGCGGATGTGTTCCTGACATCCACACACAGCGGATGTGTTCCTGACATCCACACACACAGCGGATGTGTTCCTGACATCCACACACACAGAGGATGTGTTCCTGACATCCACACACACAGCGGATGTGTTCCTGACATCCACACACAGCGGATGTGTTCCTGACATCCACACACAGCGGATGTGTTCCTGACATCCACACACACAGCGGATGTGTTCCTGACATCCACACACACAGAGGATGTGTTCCTGACATCCACACACACAGCGGATGTGTTCCTGACATCCACACACAGCGGATGTGTTCCTGACATCCACACACAGCGGATGTGTTCCTGACATCCACACACAGCGGATGTGTTCCTGACATCCACACACACAGAGGATGTGTTCCTGACATCCACACACACAGCGGATGTGTTCCTGACATCCACACACACAGAGGATGTGTTCCTGACATCCACACACACAGAGGATGTGTTCCTGACATCCACACACACAGCGGATGTGTTCCTGACATCCACACACAGCGGATGTGTTCCTGACATCCACACACACAGCGGATGTCAACAACAGTGGAACCTGCGGGAGGAAGGCATCCTGCCGCCCACTCCCTCCCTCTCGACAGATTGTCGGAGCGTTTCGTGTCGTCTCTCTTCTCGCCCCGCACGACGGAGGAGGATGGCGTTTTGACGCTTCGATAGTTTCGGTTTGCCGTGCCGCACGTCTGATTGGCTGGGGCCCTGCGTTGAATGCATCAACAGCATGTTGCCAGAAACACTGTCAACCAGGCGAACACAGAATTGTCTCCCTGTGATGTAGGTTCGTATCCAGTTTAGGACTTTCCCATTTAGACCAACAATATGTTGAAGACGGTGGAGTAAAATATTGTGGTCTATCAGGTCAAATGCCGCGCTTAAATCCAGGAGGACTAGCACCGACACCTTCCCAGCATCCATGTTGACCCTGAGGTCACTGACTATTTTTGTCAGTGCTGTTTCTGTGCTGTGATTTGCCCTGAATCCGGATTGAAGAGGGTCTAGGATATTGTTATCTGTGATAAATTGATTTAATTGTAGAAATACTGTTTTTTCAAGGATTTTGCTCAGAAATGGGAGGTTTGATATGGGTCTGTAGTTCTCCAAGTTGTTGCTATCCAAGTTGGGCTTTTTCAGTAGTGGTTTTATGATGGCTGTTTTGAGTACCTCTGCACAGACTCCTGTTGCTAGGGAAGTGTTTATTATCTGCAGGACTATAGATGAGATACTGTTAAAAAACATTCTTAAAAAGAGTGGCAGGGATTGGGTCAAGAATATATGATGATGGTTTGATTTTGCTAACGATCTTGTTGAGTTCCTCTATTGATATGCTGTTAAAATTGCTCATGGTGATATGTCTGACTGTCTGTGTGCTGGAGTGATCCCTAATTGATGACGCTATATTGTTCCTTATGGATGTTATTTTATTTCTAAAAACTCCTCACATTTCGGTTAAGTAGGTTGTCTATGGTGTTAAAAAGAACCCTAGAATTATTTTTATTGTCTGAAATGATCTTTGAGAAGTATAGAAGTTTTTTTTTATGTATTGTATGTTTTACCCTGTGGGCCATGAGCCTGTAATAAAGTTTATATATATATATATGCTCTTCTAGCATCTCCTATACCGTTATTGTATGTAATCATGGTTTCTTTAAAAATATTTTTATGAATTTCCAGTTTAGTTTTTCTCCATCTCCTTTCTGCTGTTCTACATGCTCTCTTTAGTTTGTGAATGTGATCATCTTTCCATGGTGTTCTTTTCTTTTGCGTTTTCTTTTTATCTTTAAAATGGACCCGAAAGGCTACAGAGAAAGTAGGCGAAAGTGAATGTGTGAATCCCCTGTCGGACAAATCTCCCCTTGTGCAAGAACTGCCCCCCCCCCCCCCCCACACACACACACACTACCCCCAAATCACGAGGAATATTCATGCATTCATGGTGACCAGCACAGAGGCAAGACAGTCAAGGAGACAGGTTGAGAGACAAAGAAGAGATGAACTGGGAGCTGACAGACACACAGGTGAATGGACAGACAGACAGACAGAGGATCTGCAGGACAGGGAGAGACGGAGACAGTGACAGGCGGCACGGAGAGAGAGGATTCGTGACAGTGCAGTGAAGCAGATAAAGGCAACCAGTACCGCTGTGCTGCTCCTTGCCCTCAGCACCAAAGGCCAAATGAAGTGGAGAATTTAGAAGAGGAGAGACTGTGAGACTGACAGCAGAGGAAGAAGTGGAAGGTATAAGTGAAATGGAAGAAGGGACTGCAGAGAGAGAGAGCGAGAGCGAGAGAGAGAGAGGGAGGATAGCAATAGGAAAGGTGAGCGTGCCAAGCGGGAGGCTGGCAGGAAAACAAGAGACTGTCACTGACTACATTTGTTCCACTGGGGTGAGTTCAACCTTTAACAAACTCCCCCTGCTTGCTTGCACGCAGTCTGTGTGTGCACGTGCGTGCGTGCATGCGTGCGTGCGTGTCTGTGTGCACGCGTGCATCCACTGTCCGATGTCTGCGTGACGTCTGTGTGCAACGCAACGCGTGGGTCTCTGCCTGATGCACAGCATAACCCCCTTAACAAGCGGAACATTTGTCAACAAAGGAAGGCAGGAAGTGGCTGTTGTTTGCCAGTATAAGCAAGAAGAGGTCCCTACAGAGGGCTGAGGCACACGCTGTGCAGCTCCAGCCTGCTTGTTAGCGCTGCAGGCTGCATGCATGGGGACAGGCCAAGGCTGCAGGCTGTAGGCTGCAGGCTGCATGCATGGGGACAGGCCAAGGCTGCAGGCTGTAGGCTGCAGGCTGCAGGCTGTAGGCTGCAGGCTGTAGGCTGCAGGCTGCATGCATGGGGACAGGCCAAGGCTGCAGGCTGTAGGCTGCAGGCTGCAGGCTGTAGGCTGTAGGCTGTAGGCTGTAGGCTGTAGGCTGTAGGCTGTAGGCTGCATGCACATGGGGACAGGCCAAAGCTGCAGGCTGCATGCACATGGGGACAGGCCAAACACACACACACACACACACACACACACACGCTTGTGAGTGTGTGTGTGAGGACATTTTAGGACAACGGTTTTATGAATGCCATTCGTACTATTTTGCGGGATTTTTAACTGTAAGTTGATTAAGAATAAAAGACAAAAAAACTAAAAGACTAAAGGATGTGATTTAGTTGACTAAGGCTAGACAAAACAATTTCAGATGACTACATAGGAACTAAATGGTGTGTTATTCAAAAAGAATAACACTAAATCAGAATTTGCTGTCAAAATGAACACTGATTTTTGGGGGGCTCTGGGCTTACAGTGAGCGGCGTCTCTCACTGTAAGCCCAGAGCCCCCAAGAAAGCAGATCTACAAGCTCACAATGTGTTGTGCTGCAACACGTTGTGTGAGCTTGCATATCGGCTATTTTTCGGTGCATGACACTGACATGTATAAATCATGTTTTTATATAATTCGATTCATTCAAACCACTAAAACTAACCTCTAAATGTTCGCTGCTCACGTGCCTATTGGACAAGGATGGGTTGGGGAGGGACTTAGTGAAGGGCTAATTGTGTAGCTCTAAAAATCCTTTTACAACCCGTTTTTCGTTTTTCGTTCTTGTGAGAACCCTCGACAATTCTGATCTATTTCTCATATTCTACTATAGTCAATTATAGCCACACGCACGCACGCACGCACGCACACAATAAGTACACAGAGCCTGTCACCATTTGTAGTAGTAGCGTATGTTTACTGGCTGGCCTTGTCAACACTCTTTATCCCCGATAACACAGTTATCATCAGGGTCAATCCATTTTGCAGTCCGCCCACACCACAGCTAAGATATACTGTAACACGACTAAATAAATCAGTCAGTCCACGTAATATCCCAGCACGATGAACTATGAAAGTTGAGTTCTGACTCAAAGAAACAAAAACAAGTGCTTTGACTGCTTGACATTTCATTCGGGGGGGGGATAAAAAGGACAATTAATGTATTAACCATGTATTAACCCATTCTGACCGGGCACCCATTTTGGTGTCGGCATCATGTTATGCTTTAGCTATTGAAAAATAGCAGATCTACAAGCTCATATCGCGCCACCGAGTGGCGCGATACGAGCTTGTAGGTCTGCTATTTTTGAAAAATCGAAGACACTTTTAGAATCTGATCTCAGGTCAGAATGGGTTAATAATGAAACTATCAGGATGTAATAGACATTTTTAGAATCTGATCTCAGGTCAGAATGGGTTAAGAATGTATGAGCTATGAATGAATACGGGCTACATTGAACTCAAAATGCATTTCACATCTATCACAAAGTATGTCAAAATGACCTCACTATAATGTTAACAGCATGCACATGCAAGCTTATATTCAAGAGAGCTCATTTACATTATCCCTGTCTTCCCTGCGCCTGGGGGGGGGGGGGGGGGGGGGTGGAAACCCCATGAGTATGATGTAAGCGCAAAGCGGCTGCCCTCATGTAAACGCAGTCTACTCCAGTATCTGCTCCCAAACAGATGGATTCCTGTATCACAGTTGTAACAGAAGAGACAAGCCGGCGCTGAGGCCATATCACACGGGTTAGAAGCTCGTTTCAAACTTTGCCAAAGACACATGGGGGGGAGAGGGGGAGAAATCCCCACCACGTTACCCCTGTTGGGAGCGACTCCCAACAATGCTGCATTGTCGGTGCATGCTAAACACGACAGCTGCCTTCACACCCGGGGTTACACTCATTGTTGTGGCAATGTAGCATCATCTCATTTTGGTTCCTTTCCAATCCCACAGACAGGCAGCACACCTCACGTATATATGCGCCTGCTTGTTGTGTTACAAGAATAGAACCCCCCCAACGACTGCCACCACTGCATTACTTTCCCATTATTCTGACTTTGTCTACTATAAGATGACCACTCTGCGCTATTGCTATAGGAGGAGGGACTGCATTATAGATGGCAGAGTTCTGTGGGTGTACCAAAAGAACTGCCTTTTATGCGTTTCGTAGCTTTTATAATGAGACCTGTTCAACACTTGAACCAGCATCGACTGGGGTCCCCCAGGGGTCTATACTTGACTTCCTTTTTTTGCGCTGCGGTTCTGCAAAAAAAGCAAGAAGGAGAGTCTGTATTTGTCTGTCTGTCCAAAGGCAATCTCACAAACCGGTGGACCGAGCAGCACACACTGCCAGTACAGGCTACAGAACAAGTTCCTTTCAGTTCCTTTTGATTTTGTTTTGTTTCGTTGATCTGCGGCGCTGAAACCTTGCCCAGATTCGGAGGCATATCATAGACCAGTGGTTCCCAAACGTTTGAGCTCATGACCTAAAAGATACATTTGATGTCTTTCTGCTAACGCACACTAGTGAAAATAAAGTTGTTTCTTTTGTTTGCTTTTGTTTTTTTAATGTTGACTAAATGTCGTAAAATGTTAGTAGACTAAAGTAGATCGGCTATTTTCAGAGCATAAAATCTGAGTGGAACCAAACATAAAATGATTTGTCTTTTAGTTCTACTGGATATCTTCTCCACTAGTCCCTCCCTAAGTCTATATGAGGGTCCTCGGACCCCACTTTGAAAACCTGGTGAAATTCTCCTATAGGCCTACAAAACCTGTATATCATAGGTAGTTGTTCTTTACTTCCCAGAAAGAACCCACCTCACCCCTGCCCATTTTGATAGTATAGAATGGCTTAGGGTTGACGACAGAGTACACTATACAGCATCTTGCAATAGGCCTGGTCTGCAAGATTCGCTACACCACTAAGATATACCCATGTAGTACATGTACCTGTCTAAATACTTCTAAATATGTCAATGAAGTCCACACCCACAACACCAGAGGGAGTTCAACTAACCACGTGCAAGGCAGATTCGGCTCAAACAAGGGGTTAAATTAATTTAGCTCCTATGCCACTAAAATCTGCAATGCCCTACCAACAGCTATTCAGAAATGCATGTATATCCCTAGACTCCTTCAAAACCGCTCTCAAAAAGCACTTACGGGCGGCTGCAATTCGAAACTGGCCCCTGTAGAAAAGAGTTCAAGTCCCCTCTCCCCTAATATTTCCATAGGCTATACTGTACACGTTTTCCCCTTTGTTATTTTATTTAACTGTATATACAGTATGATGATTTCCTCTTTTTCATAGAAGTGTATATTTTGTAAGTCTTTAAATATTCTGATGAATTGAAGATGGAGGACCCTGCAAACAAGTGCTTTTTCAGGTTCAGGTTATATCCTAAGTAGCAGTTTTTGTATTGACCTGTACTTTCGTTTGAACTGTATTGGCCAACCCATTCTACAAACTGTGAATACAGTCGGTTGATTGATTGATTGATTGATTGATTGATTGATTGATTGATTGATTGATTGATTGATTGATACTATAGCTATATTGTACGTATAAGCCGCCCTGCCACAAAATTCACACATTTGAGGTAAAGGAGGATAGAGGCACAACGACGCAAAAGAAAAGGCTGATTTCCATTGTGGAAATCTCATTGAGTCTTCCCTCTCTTTCTAAGGTAAGACAGAGCTTGCAGCATAGCTCTAGCATGATTAAGTACATCCATTCCACGACCACAAGTGGGTCAAATATCGTTTTGCCAATGATCCGTTGCATTGGTTGTTCCGGGCTTGGAGTGGTTGGAAGTGTGTTGTCTGACACATCAGGATGGATTAGTATCTCGATGATGTTAGGCAACGTGTCAAGCACTGAGACGTACATGTGATTGATTGCCTCTGTCTCTCCGTTTATTTCTGTGCCTTATTTTGAAGTGTGTTTATTATTGTACGTTATTTTGAAGTAATTGCCTCATGCGATTATTGTTAAATTGTGTCACCTCAGTCACCTGTGGCCCGTTTCCCCCATCCATTCCCTGTGTTAATTGTCCTTGAGTTCAGCTGTGTCTTGTTAGTTCCCAGTGTACAGTATTTATACCTGTCAGTTTCCCTGAGTATTTGCAGTATTCTTTGTCTTTGTAGCTTGTCAAGCACTGGAAAGTACATTTGATTGATTGCCTCTGTCGCTCCGTTTGTATTTCTGTGGCTCATTTTGAAGTGTGTTTCTTCTTTCTTTCTTTCTTTAATCGTTCTTGTTCTCATATTGGGTTTTTTTGGGCGGGGGTTTTCTTAAATGGATGCCCTATTTTATGACCGTGTGAGTGTCACACAAAACGAAAATATAACGAAAATCAACAATCTACAAGCTCACAATGTTCACTGTGGGTTTTTATAAACCGATGAAAAGTATTCACAAGAGTTTGTGACTAAATAACTACACTGGATCCATGTGAAACCTTCTTTTCTTCCATTCCCTGAAAAGTAAGGGTTTAGGACATAACATACAAGTGCTTAAATGGTTTGTCGAATGTTATATAGCTAATGACACACCAGAGCCAGAGTTTTTTACTGGAGATTTGTCCTGTCATCCAGATAGACACTGGATGTATACTCTCTGAAAACAAACAGTGTGTTGCAAAAAGGAGTTAACTAAAAGCCATACCACAATACAAAAGCCCATAAACTAATAGGCTTGGCATTTCTTCATTTGAACTTAACCCAATAATACCTGAGGCCGATTCAACAAATGTCTTCTAACTCTGGAAAAACTAGATCAATGGTTATCAAACCTTTTCATGCCCAGCAATTTTCTATTTGACTGCGGATCCCCATCTCACAATATTTTGTTCCAGGGGTCCCCAGAAGCAAATATTTGAGTTAAAAATGTCCGCAAACAGAAATATGTTCCCTTTTTTCCCCTCAAGAGTGCGCTATAGCACTACATCAGAGAGGAATGTGTGGCACAACACCTCATGAAATATCACAACCACCATGATGAGAGCCATCATTATTACTTAATTCCTGCCTGCCTTTGATCCCTGCTTTTGACAGTGGCTCCCCCTCACACTGACGGGTGTGTGTGTGTGTGTGTGTGTGTGTGTGTGTGTGTGTGTGTGTGTGTGTGTGTGTGTGTGTGTGTGTGTGTGTGTGTGTGTGTGTGTGTGTGTGTGTGTGTGTGTGTGTGTGTGTGTGTGTGTGTGTGTGTGTGTGTGTGGTAGGTGCCAGGTGGAATAGTAAAGTGCATCATAAAGCAGTCAGGGGTTGAGATGATGATGGCCTCTTTTCTCAGAGGAATGAAAGAGAGTCCTTGATAGACAGAGGAGTAGACAGGTTCTGAGAGGAGTTGGGGAGGAAACACTTCTGGGGGGATCGATATATATGAACTATGTCCAATCTTTATACCTCCATAGAGACACCGGGCACAAAGAAGGTGGTGGAAAAAGTATACGTGGTTTACTCAAGTAAAAGTATCAATACTGTAGATAGTCCGGGATTCGAAATGCACTTTTCCGTATACAGTATGTAGGTAGTTTCATTTCCCCTTTACCGGCATGGAGACCACCATTGTAAAGGTAGGCTAATATTAGCATTAGCTCACTCATGCTGTTTACCTTTCACCAGAAACGTTAAAGGGATTGTGACATAAAAAAAAAGGTTTTGGAATTGTTCTTATTTTTTTAGGTTTTCTAATCTCAATTGCACCCAAAAAACATGAACTTTTAACATTCAGTAGGTTTTCTGTGATCTGGGGTTTTCTGGCTCAAACAGGTGCTCTGATTTGCCGGCAGTAAGTGATGTAAGACCCTGCAAATCCCATATATGTCAATGGGATTTGCCAGCAGATGTCACTGTTTTCACTGTGTTGCCTGTTTTCTTTGTAGCTCAAAAGCCTTCCAAACCCCAAAGAAAACTTCAGACCACAGAAAATCCACTGAATGTTCAAAGTTCAGGTTTTTTGGGTGTAATTGAGGTCATAAAGCCTAAAAGAAAAAAGAAAAATAAATGAAAATGAATGTCATAAAACCTTTAACATGTCGGGAGCGATGCGATAGAAAATCACAAATTACATCCGGACCTCGGATGGATGACGATCACCATGGACAGCGCTCATATTTCCAGAGATCCTATACTTTGACTGGAGGTTTATGGGGGCCGTGTGCAAAGATCCTGGTGCTGGGGGTGATGAAGGCGTTGCCTAGCAACCGGGCTAATGTTAAAAGGTGATTTTCGGCTTAACCGTTTCATATTTGGTGTAGCCGATCTACAAGCTCACAGTATGTAGAGCATCGTGACAGTGAGCTTGCAGATTGGCTATTTTCAAATGGCTGAAATATAGGGCTGAAGTGGTTAGTGTGTTTTGTAATTGTAATCGAAATCTACAACATAGTGGAGTAAAAGTACAATATTTTCCTCTGGGATGTAGTGGGGTAGAAGTAAAAGTATTTAATTGTTAATATTGTTTTGTATTGTATTGTTTTCTCTCTCTCTCTCTCTCTCTCTCTCTCTCTCTCTCTCTCTCTCTCTCTCTCTCTCTCTCTCTCTCTCTGTCTACCGCCTACACTCCGTTCAACTCAAATGCACATTACTTGGACAACACAAGACTGGAGGAATTCCACTAACGACTCCCAATTAAATGTCACAATATTCCGTCGGTGGGAGAAGCTTTCACTCGAGTCGAATAATTAAAATATCTCCGATCTGATCCAACCAAAGAAATGAGCACTGGCAGCGAGGCTGGCATGCTGCTGTAAAAAAATGAAAATTAAAAAAAGCCTGTCAGATGGGTGTTGAGCTGGAGGCTTAACTCCAAGAGAGATGACAGTGTAGTGCTGGGCCATAACACTTCAAATCAATATCACCATTATGATAACGTTTGCCTCAATTAAGATTGATGAATTATTTCACATACTGTAGGCATATACAGTATTAATTCTGTAAGAAAACATAAATAAAGACAAGGTGGCAATTCAATTCAATTCAATTCAATTCAATTCAATTCAATTCAGGCAAGGTAAGGTTAGTATAAGGTAAGGTTATAGTATTCCCACAGGGGCCTTCATCCCAACATCATATATATATGGCTATATGCCTATATATCATTCAAAATAAGTTTGTTTAAGCTATGGAGTATATCCATGATCCATCGATTCCATGCATCCATCCATGCATCCATCCATCCCAGTACCCCCCCCCCCCTCTCTCTCTCTCTCTCTCTCTCTCTCTCTCACTCTCTCTCTCTCTCTCTCTCTCTCTCTCTCTGGTGCACAAACCAAGTGCGTCTTCGACTTCAGCCCTCATATACGTCAAGCAAGGGCGTGTGGTGTGTGTGCGTGCGTGCGTGCGTGCGTGTCTATATAGTATAGGCTACTCACGGTAGAAAACGTATTCCGTGTAACTGGACCAGACCTTGTCCTCGGCGTGCTGGCTGACGTTCGAGGCGGTGACGGACGAGTTGCAGGCCGCCATGTGGAAGCCGCACTCGGACAGCATGTCGAAGGCGCGCTCCAGGTGCCTGAAGCGCAGGTAGAAGCGCGAGGTGTAGCGCTCCGGCGTGCGGTCCGGGTCGCGGCTCTCGTTGAGCGTCTCGCCGAACACCTCCTTGGTGAGCGCCACGCGGCCGCACACGAGGATGCGCGGCACGCGCCGGAACTTGGCGTCGGCCGCCGCCGCCGTCTCGCCGCGGCCCGCGGCGGCGGCGCACGAGCCCCGGTAGCCCACGGTGATGAAGCCGCTCTTGCGGTCGGCGGGCACCAGGGAGGGCGGCGGGCAGGCGACCCGGTGGTGGTGGTGGTCGCTGCCCTGCGAGCCGTCCTCTGGGTCGCTGCCGCCGGGGAACGGCTCGTCCGGGCTGGGCTTGTTGCTGTAGTAGTCCTCGGCGCCGGCGGTGCCGCTCAGCAGCTTGGCCAGCTCGGGCAGCTGGAAGTAGTCCGCCTCCTTGCGGAGCCGGCCTCGCTCCGGGAAGTGGTCGGGCAGCACCACCTGCTTGTCCCGCAGGTAGTCGAGCACGTAGCGGAACAGAAAGCCGTCGCGGTCGATGAAGTAGCGACCCTTCGGGTCCCTCGCCAGGTCGGGACAGGCGGCGGCGACGGCGTCCTTTCTGAAGAGCCTTCCCAGCAGGGAGCCCGGGCAGCTGACCAGCGTGGAGTGGCGGGTGTAGTAGACCTGTCCTCCCACGTTCAGCTCCACCACGTCCGGGAAGCTGTTCTGGGCCGTCCCCGGCGGGTCTTTAGTGGTCTCTTTGGGGTTATTAGTCCTACAGTTTCCACTCAGCGCCATCGTCTCCGTCATGGATCACACCTTTGTGTATAGCCTATACCGCCGATAAGAAGTGAACAGAAGGGGTGCGCCCAAAAGTTTCCTACGGTGCGTAAAATAGTAATTTAACACGTTTCATATCGAGCACAATAATAAGCTATTTACACATTTTTTTTATTTTTTGTTTTCCTAATCGCATCCCCCTCTGGCCATTATCTCTATTGCCATGCATACCGGGTCGAAAAACGAGAATTATAACGAGCTGCAGTCCGCTATACGGGTCCCTCTCCAAGCGCTAAAGGCAGAACTAAGATGGGTGACTTGAAATCTGCGTTGTTCAGAGGAGGGGGGAAAGAATCACCGGGCGGGCGCATTAAAAGCCTTGCGCCTCGCAAGCGCACATCAGTGCGTGTACATGGTGCCCTGTGGGAGCGGAGCACTGCCGAGGAAACGGACAGAGACTATACAGCCAACACACAGAGATCCGTCCGGGGAAATAGAAAGAAATAGACAGGAACAGGAAAAAATATGATATTCTACTGATATATATATATTTAGGTCCTGCCTACAACTTCTGTTTGAGTCCAAAGAGGGAGGGAGTGAGCATCGTGTTCATATTTAGTAAGCTATATAGCTTATTGTCACTTTGTTTTGCGATTAATCCAGTTTAGAAGGCTTTGACACTTACTTTGAGCGCCCGCCGCCGCCCGGGTTCAATCGGAGAGGAGATAAAATAAGCCCCTTATGAGGAGAGAAACTTCGCCCTGTCTCACACACCGCGGTATAGCCCTCGAAATCGGAATTCCTCGTATTAATGTTATTCTCCCGCGGTAGGGCGGCGAAACGTGCGAATATTCCACTTTACTCCAGATTGACATAATAGGCTGCTTTTCCTTTCTTGAATCAGAATCCAGTCCACACAACCTCAACAAAAGTGTTAATTTGTTATATATCCGTGGCGTAGCAGCAGCAGCAGCAGCAGCTGGCAGCTTCACTGAGGAGCTGTCCGCCGTGCTGAAACGAGCACTCCCCTCCCCAAGCGGGGTGGTGCTCACTGCTGCTATTAGCCTATCTCCTCCAGCGCCTAAACGATGAGGGGGGGGGGGGGGGGTAAAGAAAGTCAAACCTTGGCACATGGGAACGTGAAGCATAAATTACACATAATGGTATAGTCCTATACATTTACTCAAGTAAGCCTGCCTACTGAAAGAAAGTACCGGAGGCGGAGTGTTTCCAATTTTCTACTTTTACTTTTACTCTGCTACATCTCATTCAGAGGCAAATATAGTGTACTTTTACTCCACTACAATTAGTTTTGCAACTTTACTTATAGGCTACTAGTTATATAGCCGATCTACAACCTCGGAAAGGTATATACGCCTCGTGAGCATAACATAGCCGATCTACAAGCTCACAGTGAGCTTGTAGATCGTTTCGGGTCTCCCAACATCATACCCCTCACTCAGGTGAACCAGCCGTGATGATCAAGTCCCCATGCACTTACGTCCCAGTAGCTATACCCTCGATTAGTCCCATTAGGGAAAACCATGCAGGGCCACACAATCCGTTCCTCCTGAACTATTCTGCCGGGACTTAGCCTACTATTCTGGCGTGTGGAAGGACTAGGCTCTGTGGGTTGACTCCTGTCCGGGCCCCTCCTACGTCTCACCAGGTCCAGCCCCTGTGCTTTGCACCAGACTCCGACTCCCAGCGTGCACCATGCACTTTATTCAGGAATGGTGGATTCTCGAGCCTCAATGGTGCTGCAGTCTCCACACGTCACTGACAAGCAACGTGTAGAAGTGAACGGGGAGGAAATAAAGTACATATACACGGAGTGTCGGGGAATCTAGTGTCATATGCACGCATTTGCAATCCGTGGTATTTCGCCGTCTTTATAGTTGACGGGTTGCAACCAGAAACAAAGGCACGCAGGCGGAAAGAGATCATGGATCAAGGTAAAGGCAGATAGAACGAGGCAGACAGACATAAATGCACAACAGCACCCCTCGCTGTTTGCATTCATACTAGCCTGCTCTTCTTCAGCACCCTGGAGAGCTCCAGTCATCAGGGTTTAGCACAGGCTGTAAAGCAGGACAGCCCCATTGTTAATCCAAGACAGATGTGTGTGTGTGTGTGTGTGTGTGTGTGTGTGTGTGTGTGTGTGTGTGTGTGTGTGTGTGTGTGTGTGTGTGTGTGTGTGTGTGTGTGTGTGCGTGTGCGTGTGTGTGCGCGCATGTGCGTGTGTAAAACAGGATATCCAGTGCATATGTGTGACATAAGCCACTCAGTGACCTTGGCCTGTTAACCCATTAAGACCTCACAGTTCTCTGTCCCCCCAGAATTATATGTATTTGGCCATACATATAATTGCCCCATCTAAAAAAAAAAGATGTTCCAGGGACCGACAGCAGCAAAGATTTGAGTTAAAATTGTTCACATATAAAAAAAGAATATATATATATAATTATATATAGATTTGTTAAAAATAATAACGCACTATGCGCTTGTATATCTGCGATTGGTTGAATAGCCAACCAATGTGTTATACTGTAGCTAAACTCTTTGCTTTCCCGGTTTGAATGTGTTAAGATGTGGCTGTGTGAGCAAGCATGGGCATGGGGGGAATGTTACACAGAATTATGTTTATTTTGGGCTAAGCCACAACTCAGTCAATATACCTACGAATATCGCTGCTGTCAGGTGGAAAGTCCAAAACCTTTTTATTGATATAAAAAATAAAATAAAAGATTTAAAATAGCCTATAGAGCAAATCACAGATCTGTTATTTTCACTGTACTTTTTACACCATTCATCTTGTATGATAAAGGCGGACCTTATTCACATTTTTCTTGTAGAAATGGAGATGCCCATGGCATGGCAGCAATGACATGGTTGTTATCCAAGCCCGAAATGTAACTCTAACCTTATGCTATTGCGGGAGACCGTGTCCGTATTCACAACACGTGCTTCCATACAAACGAACAAACAAAATAATCAAGTTTGTCCATGAATTTGTTCTACTTTGTTGACCCCCCTGTGGCCCTTATTCTAGTCCCACAATCGGGCCAAATTATTTCATTCATTCATTCATTCATTCATTCATTCATTCATTCATTCATTCATTCATTCATTCATTCTTGGCTGGATAGCCATGGGATTTACTGTGAACCTTCCCCAGACAATAGTCCCTATACTCAATATATTCCCACGACTCCCACCCAATGATCTTTTCTCTTGTGACCATCCGTAGGCCAAAATGTCCAACAACACACACACACACACACACACACACACACACACACACACACACACACACACACACACACACACACACACACACACACACACACACACACACACACACACACACACACACACACACACACACACACACACACACACACACACACATCTCAGAATCTAATTGGGCAGATTGCCATGAAACCTAATGCGCTCAGCAAGGACAAACCCTATTGATTTAGATTTCCTGCTGCACCACCCTTAGACCTAACTATTCTTCCTGCCACTTTCCAGTTGCGCACAAGCAAGCCTGCAACATAAGCCCTCTCTAAGGCCCCTTTATACTTTATCAGTATCGTTGCTGTCGGGCATGCAGATTGCAGATTACACCTTATTATGTCCAAATTCAAACTTTTTTATTGCGTGTCTTTCCCCCCCCGTCAATGAATACTTCATCATACAGCGTCACACAAAGCATCAAAAGTAGCAGATCCCACAACCTGGAACCGCAGCACGAGGCGTGTTGTAGATCTGCTACAGAGATGAAAGCTATAGAAGCTCACAGTCACCAATATGAGGTGTCATGAAGCTATAGAAGCTCACAGTCACCAATATGAGGTGTCATGAAGCTATAGAAGCTCACAGTCACCAATATGAGGTGTCATGAAGCTATAGAAGCTCACAGTCACCAATATGAGGTGTCATGAAGCTATAGAAGCTCACAGTCACCAATATGAGGTGTCATGAAGCTATAGAAGCTCACAGTCACCAATATGAGGTGTCATGAAGCTATAGAAGCTCACAGTCACCAATATGAGGTGTCATGAAGCTATAGAAGCTCACAGTCACCAATATGAGGTGTCATGAAGCTATAGAAGCTCACAGTCACCAATATGAGGTGTCATGAAGCTATAGAAGCTCACAGTCACCAATATGAGGTGTCATGAAGCTATAGAAGCTCACAGTCACCAATATGAGGTGTCATAAAGCTATAGATGTTGAGGTCAAGGTGAACCTATTTGGAGCATACTGCACCCCGCTGTATACAGCCCCCTTATGGGTGAACTATAAAAAAGAGAGTCTGCGCAAGCTAAAGGTGGCTTATAACGATGCTCTCAGGATTCTCCTGAAGAAGCCTAGGGTTGGCAGTGCTAGTCAGCTCTTCTGCGACTCTGGTCTAACCCCCTTCCAGGCTCTGTTAAGAAACCTCATGTTCAGCTTTAAAAGCAGACTTGATGGGTCACTGAATGTTTTTTAATTGTTGTTTGTCATCTACTGGCTACGGCTGTCAATAAAGTTTCATTCATTCATTATAGAAGCTCACAGTCACCAATATGAGGTGTCATAAGCTTATCAAAGCAATAGAAGCTCACAATCACCAATATGAGGTGTCATAAAGCTTATCAAAGCTATAGAAGCTCACAGTCACCAATATGAGGTGTCATAAAGCTTATCAAAGCTATAGAATCTCACAATCACCAATATGAGGTGTCATATAAGCTTATCGGATATTTGCTATATGGAGGGCAAACGTTTTTTGTTAACAGCTGTTTGACCCCGCTAGAATTTAGAAGCATCATAGACTCACATTCATTTCATCACAATTTTGGCTTTGATCTCTGATCTACAGTGTTTAAGTACTTTCAAACTCATGTCCTTATATATATGCACTATATCTGATTATAGGTGAATATGTTTTGAAAAGCCAGTACCTCTTTCTACTCCCAGCTGGCTGCACCATTTGCTGCTTTTCATTCCCCTCACCTGTCAAATAAAGGCTCGGGTCTTAATGGGTTTAGTGGTGAAATGACCACTAACACATTAACATTCTGAGCTGATATTTCAAATGAGCAGAAAGTAAGTGATTGTCATTACTGTAAAACGAAAGTGAAACACCTGGTGATGCCTGGGATCATGTGACTGTTCCGTCTGAACTATATGGATCAACCTCATGAAACACGCATCCGGCCTGCCTGTTACTTACCAGAAGACCCCGTTTAAATTGACCTTTTTCCTGCGGTGTGGTTAAGTAGCAGATTAGATTCAGCTACAATCGATGCATTGGATCAATACTTACACATAATATTGAGATTACACACACAGAGAGAGAGAGAGGGAGCGAGAGGGAGGGGGGATGGGGGAGGGGGGAGAGAGAGAGAGAGAGAGAGAGAGAGAGAGAGAGAGGACAAAGAGGACCAGGAAGGTTGAATGGCTTGAGAACATGGCGTTAGAAGGAAGAAAGAAGCATAAAAGACCGAGAGAGACAGCTGAGGTTGGTATAGCTGAGACCTGTGTGCAGCCAGACAGAAGTAGGTCACGGTACTGTATAAGCTTCCTCATAAATACATGTATGTAGCGCCAACGCCCCTCCCTGGTCGGCCTGCTATTTAAAGATCAGATGATTGACCACCTGTACTAAAAACGAACTAAACTCCTCGTTGTCTGACGTTGTGTCCCCCCCAAGTGTAAAAAGAACTGAAAAGAATGCTAAATGGTGCATTTATTAGAAAGGTTTTACACTTACCCAGGTTTTACAATTACCCATTCATACATACATTTGCACACTGACAGTGGAGAAAACCATGCCAGGGACAAACCTGCTCATCGGGAACAGTTAGGGGTTCAGGGGGGACACATCAAACGGCGAGGAAGTGAAAGAAATTTAGAAGCAAAGGCAGCTGAAGGAGAGCTGAAAACGGGCCACCGAGGCCTGGGCCGTGGCTCAGCGGTAAAAGCGAGATGCGATAAAGCGATAAAGCGAGATGTGATAAAGCGATAAAGCGATATGACATATCACAATATTATCTTCAGACTGGCTAATCTTTCTGCAGTGCCACCAATATGCAAACCACCCATCAGCCATCTGGAACCCGAGTAGTATACTACAGACTATATGACAGGTCTATATGAGTATGGGAGGTTGGAATATAGGTAGGGTTAACCTTCTTTTCCCTGGTATGTGGTGGCTTGATGAGAGAGTGATGTGTGACAGGTGTGTCATCTGTGGAAGTGGGCAGAGAGTGAGAGAGTTCAGTGAGTACTTTGGAAAGTAGGTGGTGACTCGGGGCCTGGAGGAGGTGATTGGTCTTCGGCGGGTGGTGGAGGAGGATAAAAGGCCACCTCTGTTCAGTGCCAAGCGTCCTCTCTTCACTCCCATGTGGACTGCCAGCAAACGCACTGCTATAATGTGTTCTCCTAGTGCCACTGTTTGTCACCTTATGATGAGATAACAATCCCCTTGCAATGATCTAATTCTAATCAGTCGGGTTTGGTAAGGGTGGGGTGGGTTGGGGGGGGGGGTTCTTTCATTTGGGGCCAGTTTTCTTCTGTTTTGATGAGCATGAGTTAGGGTAGTAATTGTATTTTCATTTATTGATTCCGGACAGTTCAGTTAGGGTTAGAATAGTTAGTGCTTATTTTGTGTTATTTTGTTGCTCAGACTCCCCCCCCCCCCCCCCCCCTAAAGACAAAATAAAACCCATGGAAAGACTGTATTCCTGTTTGCTGGTGGTTCATTTGAGAGGTTTTAAGAGGAGTCCAGTTCCCCTAGGCTGGTGCTGTAACACACGCCCTATACTATAGTTCTTGAGACTCAAATGCATTGCACTTGAGGCAACACAACGCATTCTCATACCCCGAGGCATCACTGGACCAAGTAGCAGCAACACAACGCATTCTCATACCCCGAGGCATCACTGGACCAAGTAGCAGCAACACAACGCATTCTCATACCCCGAGGCATCACTGGACCAAGTAGCAGCAACACAACGCATTCTCATACCCCGAGGCATCACTGGACCCAAGTAGCAGCAACACAACGCATTCTCATACCCCGAGGCATCACTGGACCAAGTAGCAGCAACACAACGCATTCTCATACCCCGAGGCATCACTGGACCAAGTAGCAGCAACACAACGCATTCTCATACCCCGAGGCATCACTGGACCAAGTAGCAGCAACACAACGCATTCTCATACCCCGAGGCATCACTGGACCCAAGTAGCAGCAACACAACGCATTCTCATACCCCGAGGCATCACTGGACCCAAGTAGCAGCAACACAACGCATTCTCATACCCCGAGGCTTCACTGGACCAAGTAGCAGCAACACAACGCATTCTCATACCCCGAGGCATCACTGGACCCAAGTAGCAGCAACACAACGCATTCTCATACCCCGAGGCTTCACTGGACCAAGTAGCAGCAACACAACGCATTCTCATACCCCGAGGCTTCACTGGACCAAGTAGCAGCAACACAACGCATTCTCATACCCCGAGGCTTCACTGGACCAAGTAGCAGCAACACAACGCATTCTCATACCCCGAGGCTTCACTGGACCAAGTATCAGCAACACAACGCATTCTCATACCCCGAGGCATCACTGGACCAAGTATCAGCAACACAACGCATTCTCATACCCCGAGGCATCACTGGACCAAGTAGCAGTAAGTTGAGGGGTTGATCATTTTTGTCACAGTTCCTATGACCTCTTCTGGAAGTGTTTCTGTGTTTCACTTAACACGACACCAATCGACCGATGTTTCCGACTTGGATCAACGGAACCAACCTAGCATATTTTAAGTTCTTAATTATTATAAATGAAAACACAGGTTATCACGCAATTGTTTTGTTGTTGATCATTATTTAAAATCGTAGTGTGTTGCCAATTATTTGGGGTCCCACTTGCAATACTCTACTGAGTGGGTTCTTCTTCAATACCAAACTACTAACCAAATATTTATCGGTGTGAATGTTTGATCAAAGAAGCAAAGATCTGAGAACCTTGTCACCCTTGTGCATCTAGAGCCCAGAGACACCCAGTAGGTCACCCAAGCATCTGGAACTGATGAGCGAACTGACTCTGTAGGAGGTAGTGGTATACTAACGCTAACTGGAAGGCTCGCCCCAAAACACACCTGCCTTCTTTCGTCGCGGACAGCTCGGTTCTTGTATTCTTGTATTTGTTTTACTGATGTTATAAGGTTAGGAATACGGTTAAATTTAGGAATAGTTTTACTGAGCTTACGTTTAGGAATAAGGTCCCCGATCACATTTATTTGCTCCCGATCCGATCCGATTCGATCATTTGATTTTGAGCGTCTGCCGATCCGATATTTATATTTTATAGAACACGTTTATGCCATATCATAATAGTACAATATCCCAAATCACAGACAATTTCCAGTCTAATTTTTGATTGATATAGGCATGTCCTGATCAAGGACAACCCTAGTTTAGGCAATAGGCATAGTTTTACTAAGGTTAAGGTTAGTAATAAGGTTAGATTTAGACATAGTTTTACTAAGGTTAAGGTTAGTAATAAGGTTAGATTTAGACATAGTTTTACTGATGTTATGTTTAGGAATAAGGTTGGATTTAGGCATAGTTTTACTGAGGTTACGTTTAGGAATAAGGTTAGATTTAGACATAGTTTTACTGAGGTTACGTTTAGGAATAAGGTTAGATTTAGGCATAGTTTTACTGAGGTTACGTTTAGGAATAAGGTTAGATTTAGACATAGTTTTACTGAGGTATATACGTTTAGGAATACCTGGTGGCAAGCATTCCGGGGTCTTTCGGATTTGACCGGGAGTGTTTTGGAACGATCTAGTGTTCTCATGTATTCGTGCTAACTCAAGGCACAGGCCAGCTAGGAGAGGAAGGATGTGCACCACTTATGTATATAAATTGTATCATAGCCATCATATAGATTTGAACTTCTACAATATTACCTACAGTAAAGCACCGAAGTCTGACGTAATTTACGGATCCTACCTGGGTCAAGTTTTTTTCCCCCATTCTGAATTCCCATAGACGTGTTTAAAGGTATATTCAGTGATTTCACTTAATTCAAATATCACTTATTTTTTTGTTTTGTTGTGATAATCCTCCCTACTATAGAGTGTGCTGGCCATATAAGGAGTTCCTCCCTGTCCCCAGTTAACCCCTGGGGGGGTCAAAAAACCTTAGGTTTCGTTTTTGACTCTCTATCCTGATTGGACGAAAGGCTGGGTCCCACAGCCAAAAACGAAACCTAAGGTTTTTTGAGTGAAATCACTGAATATACCTTTAATATCGCGGGCGTGGCATATAATAAGAACTGTGTGAAGCATCAACTGACTGTGAGAAATCGCAAATAAGTGACTAACTATAATAAACGATACAGAGCCACCCAAAAACAATATCGCTAGTACAATTTGTTCATTGTTTATTGTTACAATTCTTATATGAGATGATTTTAAGATGACCAATGTCATAGAGAAAATACGTCCGTGAGCCAGGGGATGAGCGAATGATATCAGGACTTTGGTACGCTATTTGTTGGCATATTTTTGGGAGGTCTCGTTTGTGTGCTGGTTCGAGACAGAAACTTTCACATTCTCTTTTTTTGCTGTAAAGCCTACTCTTTTATGTAGCCTCTCTTTTGTAGCTACATTGTGTTTTTATTCAAAACAACCTCTTCATAGCTGTTGTCAACAACAAGTGTGCGGGGTTCACTGTATCTTGGCCTTTAGGCGACTGACCTACTTTTGTTTATCCTCGAGTTAAGAGCGTAAAACCTTTCTACATTGTTGACTTCAAATCAACAAACGGCAACATCCATCATTAATATTTCACCAGCAGGTTCAGAATATCAGAAGTGTTTGTGTGAGCTATTCTCATAGAGATAAGAGATGCAGTTATGATTATAATTTTCTCCTGTGCGTGCAATGCATGATAACTTCATTTGTGCTTCGTCGTAGTGCGGCGTAGTACAGTTTTCGATGCTCCACACCGCCCCATGACAAATTATTACACAGACCTGAAAACTAGAGGGTATTTTATTTTGAGAGCAGCCACAGATGGTGCAAATAAACAGCATATTAGTCCCATTGCCATCTCTCATCGGAGCCAGATTGAATGACGGTGAGCTTTAGCGATAGATGGCAAAAATCTGCCAGAACAGCAGGTGGACAGGCGATGCACCAACTCAGCTTACTCGAAGAGGATCAACGCATACTAAATCAAGTCCAGTTAAGCCTCGCGGCGCAGTTTTGTTCCAACTAGCCTACCTCATTTGAGATTTTCAAACTTTGAGAATATTAGAAGGCACAAGGCACTGAGGCAGCATTTGCTTTGTATGGTTATTTATTGTATTCTATTATCCTCTCTCCTCAGCTCTCCTCTCCTCGGGGAGTGGCATTCCGATGCACCGCCATTTCAACTATGTGGCTTCCGCGTGCGCTTAGGGTTAGGGACACAGTTAGTTATGAAAGAGAAAACAGCATTGAAATACAGCCCAGCAAGCACGGTCAGGACCTGAACGAATTAGTGACGTCTCGATTGGGGGCAGATCAAGTCCAACACAAATTCTGCCCACTAAGTCGGACATCCCTGGATGAATCAGAGAGAGTCCGATCGAGGCCAGATCAACTTAGGTTGTCCTGGAAATGACGTAAAGATCATCCCCATATGGGCTGTGATCTGGCCTAGTTCTGAACGCCACCGGAGTCACCGGAGGACGTCGTCATAACGTCATCATGACGTCTTTTGGCTTGCTGGGAGTATGCAATGTATGTTCAACAGGGAGAGAGAAAAGGAAAGGAAATATGCAAAGAGTGCAAAGAGGCTTAAGTTGTGGAACATGTTCTCCAATGTGGAAAAATCCTTTCACTAGGTCGTTTTGGCATAATTAGGACACCTGTTTTAGAATTTAGAAAACAAAAATTGTGAAAAAGGTGCATTCGGCATAATGAGAAGAACTTATAACAGAATATTTCTACTTTGTGGTATTTCTACATTTTGTTAAAGTTATTTTTATGAATACATTTTTGTTTTGTCCATTCTGTATGAGTAGTAATACAGTAGGCTAACTCATACAATTGGGGTGATTGTATTTTGGCTCTTCTATTGAGATATTTGAGGTTGTGTCAAAGGTCATGTCTCACCTAGACACAGGATCTGACACAAATTTTGACTTGAATGTCGAGATTCAATTTCTCCCTTTGAGCAAGCAGGCAGGCTCTATTAGCTCAATGGTAAAAATGTCAGGACTTGAGCAAGGTACCGGGTTCAAATCCGGGGTAGAAGAGGAAAGTTACATAAGTTAAATAAAACATTCTTTAGTGCTTCTTCATTAACTCACACGCACGTTTGCTGTGCAGTATATTGATCCTCACACTTAACCCATTCTGAACGGGCACCCATTTTGGTGTTGGCATCATGTTATGCTTTAGCTATTGAAAAATAGCAGATCTACAAGCTCATATCGCGCCACCGAGTGGCGCGATACGAGCTTGTAGGTCTGCTATTTTTGAAGAATCGAAGACACTTTTAGAATTTGATCTCAAGTCAGAATGGGTTAATAATTAAACTGTCAGGATGTAATAGACATTTTTAGAATCTGATCTCAGGTCAGAATGGATTAAGCGCCCTGAAGCCTTTGGGAAGCTTTAGTAACACGTTCTGATGCCCCAGTTTTACACATCAAAACAAGTTATTTTTGGCTTCAGTATAAGCGCACATTCTGCCTGTATTCTTTCTCCCTCACGCGCCATGGTCTGTCATGGATTCCACTCTGTTAAGTAAACAGGATTAGTGGTTGTAGTGATAGTGTGTCGTCTGCCGCACGGGGACATTCATATTACAACTTGACAAAACATTTTCTGCCACAAATGCACACTTGCTAGACTGTGGCTGTAGATTATTAGACTAGACTCTAGTCTTGGCCTTATTCTAATTTGTCTCCACCAGGCTGAAAGCATGGGGACAGTATGTTTTGCATGTGTGTCCGTCCGTCCGTCCGTCCGTCTGTGTACAGCTAATCTCTGGTATCGTTCTCCCGGTCGATGCCAAACTGCACACACACTCCCTGGATGCCAACCTCCGCCCCAATGTCCCCACAACGGCTTGTTATAGCACCACCATGAGGCCAATTTTTGCAAAACACATTTCTTTACATTACTTGTACACATTTTATCCAAACATCACACAAATTGGTATCTCTCTAGTCATGTGATCAACACGGATCTGTCCGATTTCCCGTATTTGCAGGATTGGTCCGTTTTGAACAAATCATGCCTCAAATCATGAACACAGCGTGCGTGAAATTTTGCACGCAGATTCCCACTATATAGGCCGAGGACGAAATGCCACTCTAAATTATATGCCACCAAATGTTTTATACATTTTGGCCAAACACCACAAATGTTCCAGACCTGGTGGAGACCTGTGCTCAGAGGAGCACTCTTTCTAGTTTGATTATATGTTTTATCGTGCATAGTCGCAGTTGCTTTTTAACATATTCCAGTGGACAAAATTGCATACTTTAATTTCTTTCATAATGTCATCAGTCCTTTTGAAACATGGTTTTCATCCATCCAAAAACCTCCCTCAAAATACTCTTACTGGTGTAAGTTATTATTATTATTATTATATATTTTTAAATCACACCTGTGTGAAGTGAGGGGCGCTCTTATCATCGTACATCATCATGACGTAAAATATACCTTATGTCTATTTGCTCAGACACCATGATGTAAAATTCTCCATTCATTGTCAATGGGAATTTAATGTTTGTGCATAGGAGGGCACCCCTCAAAAGTCAGCTATAAACAATTTTGTAATCACAAAATGTGTCTTGATTTGATTATGCTCACTCCAGCTATGACCTTAGGGGGCTTTAGGATAGAAAAACAAATGAATATGCAGAGATGTTTATTGATCATTGGAAGAGGGGAGGAGAGTTGCCTCGTCCTTTTGATTGGATGGTCGAAAAAAGGGACATTGAAGAGCGGAAAGGTAGAAAGGTGATGGATGGCTGGATCAATATGTATTACTATAGTAGCATCCAAAAAGGCCTTACCAAAAAGGTGGCTTATACAAAAGGTTATACCAACTATAGATGAGTGGATTGACTTAATCTATCTATAACATATTTATTCTGGAGAGAATTACATTTGGCTTTAGAGGTCAAATTGAAGTCTTCACGGAAACGGAAGTCTTCTGTAAACTGGTTTACAGTAAATGCCCTGAATAGGCCGGGACACTCGGGTTCATGTGGTTAACCCATTCTGACCTGAGATCAGATTCATACGAGGTTTCCGCCGGACACACACTAGTCCTGATGAACCCATTCTGACCTGAGATCAGATTCTAAAAAATGTCAGTCGCTCTTCGATTTTTCAAAAAATAGCAGACCTACAAGCTCGTATCGCGCCACTCGGTGGCGCGATACGAGCTTGTAGATCTGCTATTTTTCAATAGGTAAAGCATAACATGATGCCGACAGCAAAATGGGTGCCCGTTCAGAATGGGTTAATCCTGTTCATAATGTTATGTAAACACAGTGTGCCACTCTCTTGGCCACAAAGGAATACGACTCAAGTGTCTGTGGTTCTCCCTCGGCCCGTCTACTCTTATACAGTATAGGTTACATTTGTCCTCCCTTCCACACCGTGCCATTTTAGTGACATATAGGAGCGAAATGAGTTTGAGCCGAATCTGGGTTTAACTTGGTTTGTCGACCTCCCTCTGGTGTTGTGATCATGGACTTTGTTGACATTAAAGGAAGTATTTTGACAGGTACATGTGTATCTTATAGCGAATCTTGAAGACCAGGCCAATCGCAAGTTGCTACTCTGTCATCAACCCTAAGCCATTCCAACCTATCAAAATGAGCAGGCTGAGGTGGGTTCGGGGACTGAGGCCAAGTAGTGTAGCCTGA
The DNA here is from genome assembly GCF_964188405.1 of Protomyctophum parallelum. Classification (NCBI taxonomy): domain Eukaryota; kingdom Metazoa; phylum Chordata; class Actinopteri; order Myctophiformes; family Myctophidae; genus Protomyctophum; species Protomyctophum parallelum. The sequence goes on from NC_139697.1 coordinate 59,678,924, forward strand.
CCAGTTTTGGGATGTCTGGACCCTTGTTTTGAGGGCCTTTGATGTGCTGTGGTACCATGAGGTGCACGCATATAGTCAAAGAACACATCACAGCAAAGTGACACAGTGCTGCGTTGGCTGTTTTTGAATATAGCTGAAGCATAGCATAGTGGTTCAGCTGATTTTGATGCTATACATGTTCTGGGTGGGGACCCACCTCAAGTACCTCTGTACACTCTGAGAAGCATTGTAAAGTAGGTCCACTCCCTGGAGATGGAAATAGGGATATTTAACAGGACTGCATGCTGCCTGCCACATGAGGGGCTTTGCATGGCAGGGTGAGCGAATCCGAGTGGTGGGAGGCACTGCAGCCTACCAGTAGCTATCCACTGCACGCACGCACGCACGCACGCACGCACGCACGCACGCACGCACGCACGCACGCACGCACCCACGCACGACGCACACACACACACACACACACACACACACACACGCCAGAGAGCCCAGGGAGGGAATGAGAGTGGTTATGCTTGTCAGCTCTCTCTCTCTCTAACTTGTAGTATATATATATGAATCTCTGTGTTCTTCCCCTTTTGGCGAGTCTTCTTCACTTTCCGGGTCGAGTCTTCCGGTATTCGATATATCTACAGTAGGTAGATATATTTTTTATTTAGTGAAACGTATAATCCTTTTTCTTTTTGTTCTTGGTCAGCCTTTAGCTTAGATCCTTTTAATTTATCCAATATTGCAGTTTCGTTCAACATGAGAGCTGGCAGCATCTCGTATTTAAGTGTGTGTGTGTGTGTGTGTGTGTGTGTGTGTGTGTGTGTGTGTGTGTGTGTGTGTGTGTGTGTGTGTGTGTGTGTGTGTGTGTGTGTGTGTGTGTGTGTGTGTGTGTGCGCGTATGTGAGAGAGTGGGTGGGTTGTTTTTGTGTTATACATGATTAGAAAATGCATTATAAATGAGTTTGTGAATCATCTGCATTATGAATGAGTTTATAATGAATTATCTGCATTATAAATGAGCTTATAATGCACTATAGTAATAATATGAAGTAAGTACACTAGTCTACTCTGGGACCACGTAAGTAGCCTATAGGAAATAATGTTGAGTAGGGAACGGTTTGGCGGTCATGCCTCAATACCTTTTGCTGAGTAGCTGCCCAGTGTGGTACCGCGTGCTGTTTGACTTACAGTATGGCCTACGTGGGATGGGATGTGTGCATGCATGCATGCATGCATGCATGCGTGAGTGTATGAGTGCATGTACGTGCGCGTTTGTTTTTTTGGGACACTTCCTCCAGTCCTCTCCAGCTCCACTCAGTTTGGGAACTACCATGAAAGCGTTGGACAAACAACAAAGACACTAGACAACCGCGGACGGATACAGCACATCCATCGCCTGCTCGAGGCTCTGTACCTCCGAGACGCAGTATAGAGTCTTGGCACGGGAATGGCATAATAAGTGCCACGAATCCTCTGAGCCAATTGATTCATCAGCCGCTGACGCTTAAGTTGTGAGAGCTCTCCAAACGGACAGGCTCTCCTTCGCAGCCTGTCCACAGCGTCAGCTGCCAAATGAGTCAGGTTTTATAGAATCCTGCCACATCGCAGGACGAGGTGTAATTGACAAATTAGCTTTATTTAGAAGTGAGGTTCGTCAGAGAGGCTGCTTATTCTCTCCATTGGGAGGCCGAAGGCTGAAGAACTGCAAAAAAGGACAGCAGTCTCTTGTCATTAACGAAGCCGCCTGCTCACTTACTGTCTTTGCGTAGAAATGTACAACTTATACTTAAACTTATAAACATGTCATCCAGCAAATAGAACATTCAGCTATTTTTATTCTAGCTCACAATGGTGTGAGTTTGTGGATCAGTTGTTTTCGGGAAAAGAGATCATTGCAGATTGAAAAAAGGATTTGGCATACTCTCAGTCAACAAAGTGTATACCCACCACCAAGATACCCATGTACCTGTCTAAATACTTCCTTAATGTAAACGAAGTCCACACCCACAACACCAGAGGGAGTGCAACAAACCATGTACAACCCAGATTCGGCACAAACAAGGGACTAAATTATTTTCGCTCCTATGCCACCAAAATGTGGAACGCCCTACCAACAGTCATTAAGACATGTGAATCCCTTGACTCCTTCAAAACCGCTCTCAAAGGGCACCTACGGATGGCTGCAATTCGAAACTGGCCTCTGTAAAATCTGAATCCCCCCCCACCCCCCCACCCCATTTTCCCTCACTGTATATTGTATCTTTTCCCTTTTTTGCTTCCCATTATGATGAATTACTGTTCTGTTCTTTAGCTACATAGATATGTCTATTTGTATGTCTCTAAATGTTTGTATGTCTTTAAATGTTTTGATGAATTGAACAATGTGGACCCTGTTGTAAACAAGTGTAATGCTTAATTGGGTCGTCCACTCACAGTTGACAGTCTTTGTATTGAGTTTGTGCTTAAAATGTACTGTAAATTCTACAAACTGTTAATAAATATTTCAATCAATCAATCAATCAATACAGTATATAGGTTACTGCACAGTGGGCGTATACAATGTAGGCATTTAACAGACACTATTATCCAGGTATTAATCACATACGGTACATCAAAGTAAAACTCTGCGAATTGAGACGAACAGAGAATGTATTTCTTCAGCCAGTCACGAACTGAAGCAGGGGATGCTGAAAGTGTAAGGGAACCAATTCTTCTTGCTCTTGTGAGTCTTGGGGACCGGCGACAAATCCTGACACCGGAAGGTCCCCGCCCGGCAACAGCGTTCCACGGAATCTCAGCCGTTCCACCAATCCGCGCTCGCGCAAATAGGCTTTCATAGAGCTGAGTGACACATGACACACTGGGCCGAGGTGTGGATGTAGTGAAAAGCTTTTTCGCTCCAGTCCCAGCTGACTGAAATCACAAGTGAGTCTCCAAACGCTTGAGACTGACTGAGGACGTCTGCCAGCTTTGGTTTGCTAAAACTGCTGTGTAGAGTTTAAACGTGCATGTCTTAAACCCCAGCATCGATATAGTGTGGGGAACGTCGTTATAGCCAAAAATAGCAGTTCTACAAGCTCACAACGTTTCACCACGGCGAAGAGATTTGGTGCAGATGGAAAATAGCACGGTCCAAGTATAGAAAGCCAACTCAGCCATGTTTTGTTGTTTGTCTTTAGTGAAACAACAAACATGTCTCTTTGGTTTTGTATGACTTTCGTATCGATTGTACACACACACACACACACACACACACACACACACACACACACACACACACACACACACACACACACACACACACACACACACACTTTTCTCAAGCCTCTATGCCAAAAGATTTAATTCAATTTCATATAGTTTTGACCACTGAATGTTCTTCTAAGCAACTCAACCATCTAATGCAAGAAAGTTCCCTTAGTGGTTTTGGTTCAAAATATGGCCATAATTTGAGTCTTGCAGACGGATTGGCCATCTTGAGAGATACTGTGTTGAGCATGCATGGAGGCCCACCGCACGCATCACACCAGATGGACGTTAAACTCAGCAAACTGAGCAGGGAGAGAGAGGACTGTTGGGCAGCCAAGACCTTCGGAGGGGAAATTGAGTTAACAGAAATACACTTATGAGAATGACAAATGGTGAATTCATAAATTGCCTTTATCCAAAGTACTATGTTGTATTACAATTCCCCCATCCACACACACATTCACAAGGTCATGCAAGGCACCAAGCTGCTCATCTGGAGCAGTTCTCAAGGACACTTCAACACTAACCCATGTGGAAGCCATGCAGGAACCTTCCAATTGCCAAGTGTCCACTCTAAATCCCTAACCACTGCCGCCCAAATGTGCCAAGCATTCCAAAAAGACAATTATTGCTTATCGCTTGACCAAACGTCTTCACATGATGAGTCGTGTTTAAACTCCAACGTTCCACCGAGCCCGTCAACCCTGTCTGTCTGCCACAGCCATGAACACAGTTGGTATAGCCTGCAGCATCTGGAAAACTGTCTGGAAGCGAGTACACTGTATGAATCAAACATATGACATGACACATTATTTATTGCTTTCTGCCTTTGTTGCACTTGGTTATACGTTAAGTGTGGAATTATATTTGAATATATATTTATATATTATATACCCGAAACCCCGATGACCTTGGGATACATCACTGAGGATACGCCCCAGGTGTATCCATGCGATGTATTTTTAGTTATAATTATTCTATTTATATAGTGACTCATAGGAATTGACTACGTGACAACCAGGTATAGTCTGGTGACGCCCGGAGGGATGGGTGACAGCCGGAATGTAGACGGCACCTGGATTAGCGCCCCAGCCTGTGTCCTCCGCGTGAGGAGGAAGCCCAAAAACCCTCGGTGAGGTCTTTAGGAGGGCCATTATAATCCACCACTCCTGAATGAAGTGCCTGCGGTGCTGGGAGTCTGGTGCAACGCACAGGTGCTGGACCTGGTGAGAGCAGGAGTGGACCTGGTGAGACGTATAGGGGCCCGGACAGGAGTCAACCCACAGAGCCTAGTCTATCCATGCGCCAGATTGCTGATCCTCCCAGTCCCGGGTAGAGTATAAATTCCGGAGCGGCCTTGGTCTCGCCCTAATGGGACTGATAAAGGGTATAGCTACTGGGACGTAAGTCGGGACTTGATCACCCTGGCTGGGTCACCTGAGTGAGGGGTATGATGTTCGACAGACCCCTGAAACCTTATGACCTTGGGATACATCACTGAGGATACGTCCCAGGTCCATCCATGCAATGTATTTTTAGTTATATAGAATAAGAAAATAGTTAAAGTTTGTGATTGTGGGCGTGTGTATATTTCAACAAACTTTTTTGTTTACCTTTCTCTCTCTCTCTCTCTCTCTCTCTCTCTCTCTCTCCTGAACTGTACAGTTATCCTATCCTCTGTGACAAATCTCCAGGAGGATGCTGTGAACTCCTTTCAAGATGTCTCCTCTCTACTTTAAAGGCATTTGGTTGTGGAACTGTGCAGTATAGGATACAGTACACTATGTAATGTATTCGAGAGAGAGAGAGAGAGAGAGAGAGGGGGGGGGGGGGGGGGGAAGAGATTTTGCATTGACGTTGAGAAGTAATTTAAGGACACTTTGCCTCCTGACTATATGAACAAGAGAAGCAAACTTTTTCTGAAGAATTCCTGTTGGCACTTTCTATGCTTTATTTCGCCCCTGTTCCACCGGGATTGAACCTGTTCCGTATAACTGTTCTTTTCTTCCTGCCTAATTTTGAACCAAATTAATTGGTTTAGATCCCTAAAAGGTGGTTTGAAACTGGAACCAAAACAACACTTCTTCTTGCCCTGAAGTGGGAACCAAAGTGGGTTAGATCAACTTACTACGGCATGGCTGCAGTTCCCCGCTCCAAGAGATGGGTGAAATGCGGAGAACAAATCTCTGCAGCACTCTACTGAAAGTGACTGCATGGAGTCTGTTTCATTTCTATCCAAAGAAAGGCCCTTGAATGATGGAATATGATTAAGGATTACTGTGATTATGGTATAAGCTCACATATCACACATACCATCATTTACTGGCAAAAAAAAAGAAAAACATTTTTGAAAAGAAGAAATCTGAATTATTTCCGCGGACCCCCTGGCTATGCGTTGTGGACCCCCAGGGGTCCGTGGACCCCACTTTGGGAACCACTGATATAGTAATATATGTGACAAATAGTAGAACTTTAATTTATTTCCCTCCTCATCGCCCACAATAGCATTCACACGGTGATTGTGCACCTTTGATCTTTGGGTTGTACCTGCGAAATTGCTGATGGTGATTGAGAAAGCCAGCCAGGAACAGAATGTTCACTTACAGAATGTCTGGGTGTGAAGGCCCCAGGCAGAGAGAGAGAGAGAGAGAGAGAGAGAGAGAGAGAGAGAGAGAGAGAGAGAGAGAGAGAGAGAGAGAGAGAGAGAGAGAGAGAGAGAGAGAGACAGGGGGAGAGAGAGAGAGAGAGGGGGAGAGATTTTGCATTGACGTTGAGAAGTAATTTAAGGACACTTTGCCTCCTGACTATGTGAACAAGAGAAGCAAACTTTTTCTGAAGAATTCCTGTTGGCACTTTCTATGCTTTATTTCGCCCCTGTTCCACCGGGATTGAACCTGTTGTTCCGCAGGCAGGCAGCTCAATCCTGGTGATGTGCTGTGCTGTATTAAAAGTTAAAAGTTAAAAGTATTAAAAGTTCTATAACATGAAATTCAACTATTCAAGTTTTTTTTAGCTCCCCACAAATATGCAATTTCGAACAATCAGGCTTTCTCATCATAGGGCTTATATGGAAATAGCTCTCAGGAACAGCACAACTGATTTGGTCATATGCGTGATGTCAGTAACTTTGTATAAATCCTCCCCCTCTTCAGTTCCAAATGAGCATTTCCACTTTGTTTACAATGTCCACCATTGTTGATTTTCCAAGCTGGCATGGAATGGAAACAAGCCTGGGTTTATCTAGCATCAGTATTATAATGACTCAAATATTAAATCATTTGCATATCAGCGCCCCCACCACCTCAGGACATTGTGGTACTGCGGCTAAAACTGCTTTAGACGCCAGAAAGAAATGACTTGGGACAGTTGGACTGGTTACTTATAACATATCAGAGTGGTGATTTAGGCTCAAACCATTAGAAATAAATTTGAGGGACATAAACAATATATTAAATATTAAAAACAAAACACAAAACCATTAAAGGTTTGTGTGACTGCGTAAGGTCACTCTTCAGGCTGCGACCGCCCAAAATAACCCATTCTGACCGGGCACCCATTTTGGTGTTGGCATCATGTTATGCTTTAGCTATTGAAAAATTGTAGGTCTGCTATTTTTTGAAAAATCGAAGAACGACTGACATTTTTAGAATCTGATCTCAGGTCAGAATGGGTTAATCAGACCAGTGTGTGTCCGGCGGAAACCTCGTATGAATCTGATCTCAGGTCAGAATGGGATAAAGGACCTGGGGACTCCCACGGCACCCTGACAAGCACTTGGACAGAAGAGTTGAGGCATTACCTTTATATTAGTTTGACTCAGTTCCGCAGTCGGATACATATTGTGAGAATAGCCAAACTACAAGCTCACAATGTCTTGGGTTGCCTCCTTTCTTGCATATTATTTGACAATTTGGCCAATGTGCATGATATGAAAAAGGTCTGAAAAGTCATTCAATTGTAACTTTTGAAATGTGTTTAGATACCCTGGCTTATTATACTGTTGTGTGAGAAAACAATGTTGCCTATTAAAGCTAATCATTTGGGGACCGCCCCAGTTTGGGAACCACTGGAGTAGAGTAGTAGAAGTGGAGCATCAGCCATACTATAGCAGTGAGCTCAGTGGCGTGCACAGATAGACACTAGGGGGTGCTAGAGCACCCCCTGCCCTTTTGGCAATTTTGCTCTTAAAAAAAAATATATATATATATATATATATATATTATTTTTTTAATTTGTAGTGTGTGGACCATGGTGACATTGATCAATTCTTGATAAAAAAAACACTTCTACTATATTATTTAGGCCCCCACAATTCTAAATCTATGTCAGTATGTCAGTGGTTCTTCGATTAAAAAAAAATAGCAGACCTACAAGCTCGTAGCGCGCCACTCGGTGGCGCGCTACGAGCTTGTAGGTCTGCTATTTTTCAATAGCTTAAGCACCAAAATGGGTTCCCGCCCCAAAATGCACTGAAAAAAGGTGCCCTTTTTTTTCACTTGAGCACCTGCCCCTCTAAATGTCTGTGCACGCCACTGAGTGAGCCATTCTCTCGCCTCCATGACAACGGTCCACGCTTTCCATCCGCTGCAGTCTGCAGCCCTGTTGATGTGAAAGTGAGCCCCCTAGCGGCCATCATGATCTGGGTGGACTGATTATGCAAAGTGTACAATTATTATGCAAATTGAATTGGAGGAAAGTAGCCTACGTCCAAAGGCCGAATGCACGCACGTGTGGTATCTAATTCTACCATTGTACACTGTACAGAGAGTTGTGAGACACACGGCAGATTGTGGTCTCATGACAATCCACATTCTAATAATATTCAATAATAATTAGGCTATGTCATTTTGGTCACCATGCTTATTCAAGGTTCATGGGTGAGGAGGCGACTGTGGCTCAAGAGGTAGAGCAGGTCGTCCAATCATCCATAGGTCGGCGGTTCGAATCCCAGCTCCTCCTGTCTACATGTCGAAGTGTCCTTGGGCAAGACACTGAACCCCAAATTGCTCCCGATGTGCTGGTTGGTACCTTGCATGGCTTCCGCCGCAATCGGTGTATGAATGTGTGTGTGAATGGGTGAATGTAATGCACAATCTATGTAAAGCGCTTTGGATAAAGGCGCTATATAAATGCACCATTTACCATTTAGGAGGCTGTCTGTCTGCCTATTCTATTGTCTTAAGGAACCTTTTTGAGATGCCTCTGAGATACCACTTGTTTACCAAAATGCTGTATGTAAAGTTTCTAACTCCACCCTGAATTCAACTCTTGTTTGATAGTAGAACGTATACCTTGTCATTTTTGTCAATGAAAGAGTTCAGTTGTGGTGACTGGCCGGCCACCACGGTCAGGTCAGTCTGCTGAGCTCTCGTGCGGCCATCGGGCCACGGGGGGGAAGCTCTGCTCTGTTGTGCTTCATCTTTTGAAATGAATACGACTGAGACCGCCGGTTCATCACTCTGCCGGCGTTTCTCCATCTGATGCTTTGATGCCTGGTTTTCACTACTCTGCACTTTGTTTTAGAGAACATTATTCTTCTCTGGTTTGGTCAGTCAGTGTAGGAGAATTACACAACACTCGCACGCACGCACGCACGCACGCACGCACGCACGCACGCACGCACGCACGCACGCACGCACGCACGCACGCACGCACGCACGCACACACACAGTCACACACACACACACACACACACACACACACACACACACACACACGCACCTTTTTGATTAGAGGTGGAATGGGATGGCATGTACGTAGTGGTGAAGACTGCACACAGAAGAGCTCTCATCATGTGCAAGAGTCACAGTGACTGAAATATGGATGAGAGCTACAGTATCAGATCCTTGCTGTGAGGCAGAGACTATTTCAACTCTTTGTTTTTCCGAAAATTAATGCTGTTACCCCATCATACAAGAGTGACGCACAAAATGTGTGAAAATATATACATACATACATAGGTATGCGGTCTAGCTTAAACTTGGACTCAGGGGGGTGGACGCCTCTGCCTTGCATAGTCCCCAGTGAATAGGCAGTTGGCCCTTCACTGGTAACCCTATTTTGGACTCATTTTAAATATATGAAGGTATTGCGGGCAGGGATTTTTACAAAAAAGCCTCCCCTTTTAAAATACATACACACATACATACCTACATACATACATTTCAGAAGTTTTAGCAGTTTTTAAGGACCCACTTTTAGGCCAGTGCACCAGAGCAAACTCTTGCCTTTTTTTAAACCCTACCCATTTTAACCAAATACATACATACATACATACATATAGCCTATGTATATAATATATATAAAGAAATTGAAGTCAATGTGTTTTTGTGTGTGTGTGTGTGTGTGTGTGTGTGTGTGTGTGTGTGTGTGTGTGTGTGTGTGTGTGTGTGTGTGTGTGTGTGTGTGTGTGTGTGTGTGTGTGTGTGTGTGTGTGTGTGTGTGTGTGTGTGTGTGTGTGTGTGTGTGTGTGATGCTCATGTGTTCCAGCACGTGTCGATTAATATGGGAATGATGCCTATTTGCAGAATTATTTTGTTCTGAACAACACCTGTCCCCACGTTATCTGCAAGGTTTATGAGGAGAACGGAGAGAGAGAGAACAGTCAGAGAGTCAGTCAGAGTGAGACAGTTGAAAACGGGTGCACACAGAAAAATAAAGGTGGAAAGGTGGAAATTAAACTACATTTCTGGTTCCAGTCAGCCTACTCCAAGGCACTTTAAAGGTATATTCAGTGATTTCACTCAAAAAACCTTAGGTTTCGTTTTTGGCTGGGACCTAAGCCTTTCATCCAATCAGGATAGAGAGCCAAAAACGAAACCTAAGGTTTTTTGACCCCCAGGGGTTAACTGGGGACAGGGAGGAACTCCTTATATGGCCAGCACACTCTATAGTAGAGAGGATTATCACAACAAAACAAAAAAAGAAGTGATATTTGAATTAAGTGAAATCACTGAATATACCTTTAACCCATTTAGGCCTGACCTCAACAGGTTCTTCTAAATCCTCCAGTTTTCTGAAATAAATATTTTCACGATACTTCAAAAATAGCAGACCTATACAAGCTTGTATCACGCCACTCGGTGGCGCGCTTAGATCTGCTATTTTTCAATAGCTAAATTATAACATAATGCTTAAAACACCAAAAGGGGTTCCCGCCCAAAATGGGGAAAATGTATGTTAACCATTCAGTGTTTTACTGTTTCTCAAACCTTTTCATGTCAAATGAAATATCTCTAGATATTTAGGGACAAAGATCTGCGTTCAAAACTTTACTTTAAACAAAAAACATGTATATTCAAAGATTTCATGGTGCGGCACGATTTTGAATTGAAATTGAAATTCTCTTCTATTTTCAGATTGTGGTCCGCAGGCTAAATACATATAAATTTGAGAAACACTGTTTTAAACTAAAGACCCATTTAAGAACCTTTTTCTGTGTGTGGTTTGGAAAAAAAAGAGTGAGTGTACAATATGGTGTGATGATGATGGCTGGTGCTTCAAAGGAAACTGCAGTAACTAATCCATTCATCCAGTCTGGTAATGACAGCAGGATTACAGACAAAAGTCTTCATAAGAAGGCAATTATAGCTGCATAAAGCAACACGCTGACCCAAATTCAATTATACCCCTCTCTGGCGCTTTTCAAGTCCTTCCTTTCCATTTAGAAAGCTGGATTATAACCACATGAACCGTGTCGTGATTCTGGGCCGTAAAACATGATGAGCGAACATTGACGTTCTGCAAAAGTATAGGCAAAATGGCAAATACTATTGGGGAACGTTTGCAGATCTACAAGCAACAGGTGTTGTGAGCTTGTAGATCAGCTGTACAGCAAAGTATAGAGGTTTTTAAGTGGATAATGCGTTGCAAGTTTTACATACGTGTTGGGAAGAAACCTTGTAAACTTTTGTTTTACTTTTTATGTCCTTTTTTTGTAAATGAATATTGTACTTTGTATAGCCGATTGCCAAGCTCACAATGCGTCGTGATGTGATTCGGTGTGAGCTTGTAGATCACCTATTTCAGCATTTTCTCACCATTTGAAAGTTCAAGTGGTTACAGTATATAAATGTGCTATATAAAAGTGCTATATAAATGTGCTATATAAAAGTGCTATATAAAAGTGCCGACCAGCTCAGTGGCCTTGTGGTTAGAGTGTCCGCCCTGAGACTGGGAGGTTGGGGTTCAATCCCCGGCCAGGTCATACCAAAGACTGTAAAAATGGGACCCAGTGCCTCCCTGCTTGACACTCAGCATCAAGGGTTGGATTGGGGGTAAGTCCCTGCGACATACTAGCGTCATGTCCAGGGGGTGTACTTGTACATCAAGCTGCCTCACGCTACATAAACAGGAGATAGGCTCCTGCCCTATGTGGCCTCATGGCTCGGCAAGGCTACTTATATAAAAGTGCTATATAAATGTGCTATACAAATGTGCTATATAAATGTGCTATACAAATGTGCTATATAAATGTGCTATACAAATGTGCTATATACAAGTGCTACTGTAAGTGTGTCTGGGTTTACATATTGGAGCAACATTCTTTTGACTGTCTGTCTGTCTGCACTGCCGATTGGCATGAAACTTTGCACACACACACTCAGTAGACCAAGGAAAGAACCTCCACCCCAAATGTTTCCAATCTCGGCCTCATGGTGGTGCACATTTCCGCCTGACTAGATATTCAGCCATATTGTGTTTTCTTCTAAGTACACCTTTTGCTGCTACTACTCCTACAGACATTACAGACATTAGCGAGACAATAGGGCCTCTATAAAGTAGAGCGCACCTCTAAAACTGATTTCATGTATGCCCATAGGTGGCGCAACAAATGCGAACGGTTGCACCATCTATTGTACAAACTCCATTTCCCCCTAGCCCTGGTCCAAGGCTTACAGCGAGCCTCTCTCTGACACCTTGTGGAAGTACCTTCCACAGCCCTCTGGTCATATTTCCACTCACCGAAACAAAGCCTGCTAGACCTTGGTAAAAGTCTATTCTCGAACCTGGGAACCTCAGAACCTCAGAACCTGGGAACCTCAGGTCCCCAGTTTGTCTCTAAAATGCACTTTGTGCCATTTTACTAACGCAATGTACCCTGAATTTAACTGAGTAACGCTATCCTACACTCGCGAACCGCCAGGATCACATTACTGGCGGTTCGCAAGTGTAGGATAGCGTTACCGTCATTAAATTCAGGGTACATTGCGTTAGTAAAATGGCACAAAGTGCATTTTAGAGAGAAACTGGGGACCTGAGACGCTTCCCAGGTTCGAGAATAGACTTTTACCAAGGTCTATAGCAGGCTTTGTTTCGGTGAGTGGTTTCGTCGTTTTGTTTATTTGCTGGTATTAGAAAAACAGCGCAGGGGAGTGGAAATATGACCAGAGGGCTGTGGAAGGTACTTCGACAAGACGTCAGAGAGAGGCTCGCTGTAAGCCTTGGACCAGGGCTAATTTCCCCCCAGCTTCCTTGTGTCCTTGCGGCTGCACCCACCCTAACAACATGACGTAGGCAACCCGGCCTGGCGGCCTGTGAAGTTGGGTTTAGTCCACGTCAGAATGTGCTATGATACCGGTAAGCCCACTTTGCTCAGTCCAGGCCAGGGCAATGCAAACTCTATGAGAATGTCATTTGGGTTTTGTTCCGTAGACATTTAAAAAGAAAAGACTAATCTAGCTTTTTGCAGAAAGAAGCTCCGCTCAGTTAATAAAAATATATTATTGACTGCAGATCTTTTGATGATCCACACTGTCTCCTGTTGTAGTCTGTTTATATTCTGATGGAGCGCTTATTCACTTGGGCTTTTATTATTCATTGTTTTTCTCTCTCACACTAGAGGCATTTGACCCATCATTCAAAATTATCTAGAATAATAAGAAAAGGAATAATTGAAACGTGTCAATTATTCATAAGGACAGAGTTTGTGTATTATGTGCATATCCGATATTGGATTTCATGTTAGAGCTGAGTGAAATTATGATAACCCTGAAGCCATATGGGTGGATATACTAAAAACAAGCCAATATTGATTGGCATACTAAATTGAAGTCATTGCAATGTTCTGCTCTGTTTATCAGCATTTCCTTTTAAATGATGAAGTTATTTTAACAGATGGCTTCCCAGATTGCACAGACTTGTATTGATCCCTCAGGGGGGGGGGGGTAATTCAGTTCAGTTGCCAAAGGCAGTACAGCAGTTAGAGACACAGGGCAGATACAGAAGAACATTTAGACAGCTAAAGGGTTAGGGTTACTAAAAGTAATGATAATGGTACAAACAAATAAGGTATTAAAAAAGGTTCAGAAGTTAGCAACATACTGGGAATACCAGACACAAGGTTACTGTAGAAAAGAAGAAAAACAAACTTACCTGGCCCAGCCTCCATGCATGGACTTTAATGTACAGAAATACATTTATAAAGTATCAATATAGTAGCAGTAGAATATTGTCATGTACTGTAAATGCCTGGACATTATGACAGCAACGAATGCAGACCCCAATTAGACCAAGAGCAAAAGCAGTATCTTATCGGTGCATATCGTCTCTGTCGGGTGGAAACCTCACATGTCCAAAACTGTATCTTTGTATCTTTCAGGATTCTAATTCAAAAGTAGCTAAATTAACAGATCTACAAGCTCAAAACACGTCACTTTGTGGTGCGTTGTAGATGTGTTAATTTAGCTACTTTTGAATTGGATGTGCTTGTGTGACGCTGTTAGTTTATGGGGAAAACAACAAAGAACATGGAGATAAGGTTTCTTTTTTTAGATATATTTTTGGGCTTTTTCTGCCTTTATTGGATAGTGTACAGTAGGGTGACAGGAAATGGGGAGAGAGATGGGGGGGTGACACGCGGCAAAAGTCGTCGGGATCGGGAGTCGAGCCCGCGACACACCGCCAGGCTGACTTAGCAGCCTAGGTGCCCTGACCGCTACACTAGCCACCCAGGCCAGATAAGCGGTTTCTGCCTGACCGATATACACTACACTGACTACAGTAACAGTGTCAGTGCAGTATTGTCATCAGGATGGATGTTATGACAGGAACGAAGCCTTAACCACATGAACACTAACGTAATCTTCCACCGTAGTCTGAAAACTCACCTCTTCAGAAGTTCAGACACCATCTTAACCCGCAGCACTTGCCGTAGCATTTGCACTAGCCTCGACGACCTTACAGGTGTATGCAAAGGCCCGACTTATGTAATTTAGATCATTCTTATGTAGACATAGCACTCTATAGTGTGTATTCTCATCATCATCGTTTTCCGACCACGGTCGAGATCATGGATTTCATAATGCCACGCCAGACTTTCCGGTCCTTCGTTGCCATCCCCAGTTCTTGCTTATGATGCATGTGTCCCTATAGTGATAACATCAGGGAACGACAGTTTTCTACCTCTTGTCTGCTTTGAGGAAAGATTTCAGAGAAGATGAGAAGATACTGTATAACCTCATTGTCAGCTCTGTAGCAGTGGCCCGGCAAACTGTTCTTCTGGATCGGACTAGTGAAGAAACACGGGGAAGGTTGCCGTATATTAGATTAGTCAATAGGTGGCTCTTCCAAGAGAGCTCTCATTAGAAGGCGGGTGTAAGTGCTATCTTTAATTTATTTTAACCAATTCTGACCTGAGATCAGATTCATACGAGGTTTCCACTGGACACACACTGGTCTTGATTAACCCATTCTGACCTGAGATCAGATTCTAAAAATGTCAGTCGTTCTTCGATTTTTTTCAAAAATAGCAGACCTACAAGCTCGTATCGCGCCACTCGGTGGCGCGATATGAGCTTGTAGATCTGCTATTTTTCAATAGCTAAAGCATAACATGATGCTGACACCAAAATGGGTGCCCGGTCAGAATGGGTTAAAGTGTCCATGTCTCTGTCCATGTAAGTGTCTGCTAAATGCCTAAATTGTAAATTGTAGCGTACTTATTCTGGACATGTCATCATAAATGGGACAATTTTGGCAAAAATAGCCGATCTACAACCTTGTAGATACTGCATACTTGTACAATCCAACAAGAGAATCAAGGAGGTCAGTTTTCTTTAAAACTAGTTACACTATACAATCGTTTAAATGCTCAGAGACCTAAATAAACAAACCACAGGCCTTGATAACATTCCAGCCAAGAGTGATATATCACTCTTTAGGTATCTTTTCACCTCTCAATCAAAAACAGAAGAGTTACTGGCACTAGGCCTACTATTATGCATAGACTATGTGTGAGTTGTATTTATATTCATCAAAGAAAATCAACCCATTATCGTCAAAAGTAAAACAGATGGAACCACTCACAGCATGTGACAGCGGTGCCGTTCTTGTGTCATCCGAATCAATACACAGATACACACGCACACACAAAACACGCATGCACGCGCACGCAGACACACACACGCACACGCGCACGTGCGCACACACACACACACGCGCGTGCACGCACACACACACGCACACACACACACACACACACACACACACACACACACACACAGTCACACACACACACACACACACACACACACACACACACACACACACACACACACACACACACACACACACACACACACACACACACAATAGCTCTCTATTCTGGCATGCACTCCCCAGGCTCTGTAATCACAGTAAATCTCCTCTCACACATACACTCTCCCTTCACAGGGTGAGTGATTGTTCCGGCCCATTGGCTCCTGATGAGAGAGATAACTTTTGGACTTGCACGGGAGAACTGAGAAATTCCTGTTGAATCATCTTTTACCGCTGTCTCCATTTGTCACTATTAGGGCCCGGCTTTCTCAAACCATGGACCTGCTCCGAGGAGCTGCTGCTGCACTGGCCTATCTTGATGATAACATACTGGCTGTAGAGCATTTTTTTTTTCTTTTTTTGTAAACTTGATGCCTACAGTAAGAGACCTCATTTGTCATTTACGCTTAAAATACGTTTGTATACTGAAGTTTTGTTGTACCTGCCCTGCCCATAATATATAAGC
Source organism: Protomyctophum parallelum (assembly GCF_964188405.1). NCBI lineage: Eukaryota > Metazoa > Chordata > Actinopteri > Myctophiformes > Myctophidae > Protomyctophum > Protomyctophum parallelum. Next base: position 59,695,164 of record NC_139697.1, read on the forward strand.
TGCAACTGATTTAAGAATGAAGCTATATTGTGCTAATATTGTTTGAGTAGGCCTACAATTAAAAGAAAGTTATGAATAAGGCAGTTTAGGCCTACTTGGACCACTGTTTTCCATCTACACCACATCTCTTCACCAAAAAGTGATATTGTACTTGAGTTGCTGGGGTTCAAGTGGTTAATTCACGAAGGACCCGCTGGACATAGCTGCCTAATTTATTATACTAGCCCTTACCCGTTGTGAGATATTTGCCCCCCCTTGTTGCCGTGGGGGGTACTGCGCCCGGGTGCGTTTGTAATTGACTAATAAATTCATTAATAATCATTAATGTGTCAAATCGAAAAAAGGGCTTGGTTAATTGGTGCAGGCAATGAGGAGCTACGGCAGTCACAGTGACACACAGACAGACACACACACACACACACACACACACACGCAGAAAGACATTGTTAGAATTATAGTATGATTTCATCAAGCCGTGTGGATGTGTGACCGAGTGTAATGGTTCCTAATAACTTGAAGGGATTCTATCTGTTGGTTTCAATGAAGATTCTTCAAGTCACTAATATGTTTCAGTGTCTTAATGCCTCTCTGAGCGACATTTCTAGCGGGGGCCAGAGCACTGTGATATCACAGAGAGTACTGAAGATCAGATCTCAGCAGTGTCTCTGTGGAATCATGGAGAGAACAGAGTGAGATACGGTATAGTGGAACACATGCCTGTAGGCTACGTGTTAGTCCTGTATATCAGTGACCTTGCATCACCAGACTTTCCAGCTCGGAGGAAAGCCAGGTTTGCATTCCAAAATGGCCTGTGTGATCCGGTCTATATAGGCCACGGATATGAAAAAAGAACATGTGGATCAGGTTGAAGGGTTCCGTTTTTTCGGCACCGCTTTGTTTTGGGTCCCCCTTATCCCCATTTAAATGCTGAATCGAGTATACCCAATTTACAGTCGCTACGAGTTGGAATAGAAGATGGATATACCAAACAAACTATTCTATAAGCTAACTATGCCACATCACAGGTTTTATTGGGTAGGCCCTGAAATTATGATGCTGGAATTATTTTGCGTAATTCAGTATTTTAGCTGTGACGTGAGCGCCCCCTCCTGAGATACTTCCGGGTCCTACTTTTGTGTCGCTTTTGTGTCCCCATGGAGTTATACTGTGACGCTCCGTCGGACTAAATCTGAGACGAAAACAACCACGAAAGTCTAATTTTACCGCTTTCCTCGCAACAACAAAGCTGCGCTGCTCTCCAAAATCTGGCTGTGACAGGCCGTCTGCCCCACATGGAATAGTATCGCCATTTTATTTGATTGTGTCAACTAAATCCTCATTAATGCAAACTAGATTCAACATACTCAAGCCTGCACACATTGTAAATATCCCCCGAAATATTTTACCGAGCAAATGGACTGTTGCCACCTTCAATAATAATGATAATAATAGTCTTTATTGTCTCCACATCATATATTTTCTTTGTCATGGACACTTGTACAAAACATTAATAATTCTACTCGAGTTGGAAGCATTAAGACCCATTTTAACCCTCTATGGCTTCCTTTCTGAAAAATAACGTCAATTTAAAAAGATTCACGCGTTTAGATATTCTATTTACAATGGGATGCGGACGGGAGCTGGTGCCACTTGGACCCGGACGTAACGTAGCACTACAAAATGAGTCGACGTCGGACATAAATACTGAATACTGGTTCTGGTTTGGTGGTTCCGGCCCGATGACTACAAACAGTGACTACATCATGACGTACAAGATTTCATGAATAACAAGATTGTTGTACAGTTCTCACTGCTCAGTAGGAATACTTTGAAGACTAACAGGAGCACTCATTCAAGGTTTCTTTGACTATAGTATACATGCACCTCGTGGTACCATAACCCAAGGGGCCAGCTAGGCACTCCAATGTTGAAGCGGTGGGCCCTAGTGGTAAGAGGAAGGACTGCAGGCGGACCCGTGGATTCTTGACGAGGAAACCCCGTGCAACCGAACGCTCAATGTTAAAGCCCAGCTGCACTTCCGCATTTGGGCACCAAAATTTGGTGCCCAAATGCTGAATCAGCGAAAAAATTCGGAAATAGACGGTACTTCCGGCAGCCTTCCGGGTGCTTCAAAACGCCACTGAGCAACTTCCACTGACATGAATAGCGGAGGGGGCGGAGCTTCGCGCCAGTTTAGTCTCTATCCTTTTAATACTATATGACCATAACACCACAAAGGCCCTAAAAACAAGGCTCCAGACATCCCAAAACAAACTGGTCAGACTACTGCTTGGCCTTACTCCTATACAACTCACCTTACCCTGCTCATTACGATAGTCTGGGGTGGCAACTTGCAATGAGCCTGGTCTACAACATACGCTACACCTCAACGACACCCAACTACTATCTAAACGTCAATGAAGTCCACATTCACAACACCAGAGGGAGTTCCACAAATCACGTTCAAACCAGATTCGGCTCAAACAAGTGGTTAAATTAATTTCGCTCCTATGCCACAACAATGTGTAATGCCCTACCAACAGTCGTAAAGGAATGTGAATCCCGACCCTCCCTCAGCACAATTTACCACAGGACAATCTATTTATTTGTTTAGGATCCATTTGGGGAACAGCAGTAGCCTAGTGTAGTGGTCCTGAAGCTTTTTACTTTCAGGGACCCCTGTAACTTTTTACAGACCTGTGAGGGTCCGCTTGGAACCCCCTCAAGGAACCACAAGGGTCCCTGGACCCACTTTGAGAACCACTGTTGGCCTATAGTGCAGAAGTGGTTTTCAACCAGTGGTCCAGGGACCAATAGAGGGGGTTCCAACTTCCAGGTGGTCCCCCGCTAAATGATGGAGTTTTGTTAACCATGGATCCTTATAAGATCTTTAACTCTTGAGAGTGTAAAATGAGAGTTAATTATTGTTAAACATCTGCATTACTTAATTTACAAGAAGTCTACACAATTAGAGAATGTAGAAGAATGGCTATTTTTGATCAACGCCTGTTTCCTCTACTGGTACCACCCGAGTGGATTGGAATAGTAAGAGAGTGCATGGCAACACGCTTTGATCTCGCCACAAAGCGATCGATCGGCTATAGTTGCAAACATTGGAACTATCCCATTGAGATAGAATGAGCACTTCCCCATTCCATTGTTACAATGGGAGTCAATACGCTAGTGTCGCCACTCTCTTACTATTCCACTCGGGGTACCACATCATACAGGCAAAAATCTTATCCATTGAACAATAACACAATATTCTAAGTTTTGGGCCTGAGAGGCCAAATCTCATCAAATGGTGGTTAATTGTCCGTGGCTCAAATGCTGAATAAATAATGGACCTCGAAAGGGTTGAAAACACTGCCCTGTGGCCTTTTTTCTTTGTTATTTTAGGAGGGTTTGTTTGAAATAGTTATGACATGTAGTACCGCACCGTAACAGAAGGCGGTGCCAATTGTTTAGTTTTATACTCTGGTTTTATAATAAAGAAACCTAGGACAGAAACCCGTTGATTTTGTCCCTGTCGGGCACCCGTCTGCAACGTAGCGTGACTCCCGGAAGTGGTCCACTGGCACTTTTCTCCTGACACGTAGCAGCGTTGGCAGTAGCACTGCAGGGCTCTGGACCAGTGGACTACACTAGGAAACCTTACAGGTGGGTCTTTGTTGTGTCCTTAAACTGCGGATTAATGTGAGTGAAACAATAATGGTTAAATGTTTAAATGAACGTTTGAGGCGTGCACGTCATACGTTCTGTTTAGAGCCTCCTCCGCTTCTTCTATTTGCTAGCAACCGTTAGCCTCCCACTCATCAGCTGTGCTGCCTACAACATTTATGTAAACAACTCTTTGACTGTGTTAACTTCTATTATAATGGAGAGTTAGCCGTTAGTGCGCTAGTAATTTGAAATTGGAGTTGATGGATGGAGAATCATGTGTAATGTAATGGCTGAGAAATGTGCAATGAATGTTGAACTTTAATGCATTGTTCATGACTTGTTGTTTTGATCAACCTTTTAGAGTGAAATTTAGTTGACCTCTTGCACACACTGGCGTAGTAAAGTAATGACATACATTCACGCACTAGCATATCTCCAATGCTCCATGAGATTCAAAAGGACCATATCTATGCATTCTCTTGACATTTGCAGCGCTATAAGCACATCTTCAAATTTGCATATTGCATAAATACACTTTTCCAGGTGTGTACGTAATCGTATCGTGTCGTGTCTGCATGGTTCAGTAGCTAATCATTGATGTGTTTAGTTTAGTGCTGTGGAAAGTGTGATTGCCATCTCCTCACGTACAGAGTGAGAATGTGGAGACTGGAGAGATATATAATTCCCGTTTTCAAAAGGAATGACCTTACCGAGTTTTTTTTCCCAGGTCAAATGTTTGTCCATGTGGAAAATAATTTTTTGCCGTTTGTAAAAATAAATCCATCTTGTTTCCTGGGTGATAACTGTCTGTATCTACTGTTTCTTTGCAGAGCCAGAGATGTCGGGGTTTGACAACTTCAACACAGACTTCTACCAGTCCAGCTACAGTGTGGATGACCAAGGCCAGCCTACAGGTTATGACTACAGCAACAGCAACACAGGAGAAGACCAATACAAACAGTACGATATGATTACACATGTGATTACATAATTGTGAACTTGTGATATTAATTATAACCACTTTCAATCTGCCTTCCCTATTTTTGGGCATGTCATTATAGGCAAAGAAAAGGTCGAACATACTGTAGCACATCTACAAGCTCATAAAGCATTGTGTTTTTTGTGATGTGTTGTGAGCAGGGGGGCAGTCAGACAGATATTTTGTGAAGCCACTAAGGAAATCGGGACATCCTGAAAGTTCATATAATGGCCTGTTGTGGCGCTGTCAAAACCCATATCCCCATAGAGGTCCATGTATTTGGGCCCAACTTCACCTCGACTGTATTACCTTAATAAACATGGTCATGAATACTTTCTGCTTCCAGTCCTAGTTTAAAGTCTAATTTCTCATGTCATAATATTATTTTTGGAAAATTATGGTCCCATTTATTAAAAAAATTACCATAAAGTTGCGTATGTTCTGAGGGGCGTGGCTACCGTTACAGTCTATGAACGGGAGCCACCCCCGTTCGAGTCAAAATAAAAACCAACTAAGAAGAAGGGGGAAGTCCCGCCTCGTTGTCTGGGCCAGCCAATGGCCAGCTGGGCCAAAACGGATCTAGAAAGATGGTGATTTACAATACAAGGACTGACTGGCTTCATTTTACATCCATATCAGACCCGGCGAACGCTTTGTCCATATTCTTTTACAGTCTATGGTTGTGAGCTTGTGGCTATTTTTGCGTGACACCGAACCGATACCCATCGGGGCCACTTACGTCAACGCCGTAAGCTGATTTTGCCACTCGGCACAGCAGCTCGCTGGGTCAGGACTGGAGTTGGCTGGTTTCATTGTGGTTTCACAAAGGCATGTCCTTGAGATTCTAGGCTCACCTTAGTTTTGAATCGTCATATTATAAAAAAAATTAAATGCCATAAAAACATAATTGTTACACTATGGTGCTACTTGCTGGTGTGTAGCACCACATACATTTATATTGATAACATTACTGTCGAGAACTAAAAATAGACTATATATATATTTTTTTTTATTTTATCCCACGATTTTGTAAAAATAGACTTTTGAGGGTTGTCACAGACCATGTGCTCCTTGTGAGCCCGGGGGCCCGAATGCAAACATAACTTAAAAAAGAAAAAATATAATGAGACTAAGTCACTTTTTTTATTGCAAGATTGTAGGTCTGCTATTTTTGAAAAATCGAAGAACGACTGACATTTCTAGAATCTGATCTCAGGTCAGAATGGGTTGATCAGACCAGTGTGTGTCCAGTGGAAACCTCGTATGAATCTGATATCAGGTCAGAATGGTTTAAGTGGTTATATAGTGTTTTACATGATGTGCTCCTCCTGTCCCAGGCCCTACGGTCAGTATGACTACTCCCAGCCCATGGGCTACTCGGCCCCGGGCGGTGCGATGCAGCCCCAGCAGCCCTACACAGGACAGATCTTCCAGCCCCAGCAGGCCTACACTCCGTCCCCGTCGCAGTCCATGTACAGCAGCGGCTTCGACGACGAGCCACCACTCCTGGAAGGTGAGAGCCCTAAACACACCGTCTGAATCGGAAGCCTTTATTGCCATGACATGTACACATGTTAGGAATTTGGTTTGGTGGACAGCAGAGTGCAGTTACAACATTTGGACAAGTGCAAAACAACATGCAGTGAAATGAATAGTGAATAAATATAAAGTGTCGGTCCATATTCAGTCTTGAGTGGGGTTGGAGGGAGGATAGTCGGGCCTTCATAGTCTTTAGGGACCGCAACCTCCTGCCTGAGGGAAGGGGGGGGGAAAAGACTGTGGCCTGGGTGTGCAGGGTCAGCCATGATCTTCCTGGCCCTCCTCAAAGCCCTACTCCTAAACAGGGCCTCAAGGGGGGGCAAAGGGCAGCCAATCACCCTCTTTTTAGATCGTATGACCCGCTGCAGCTTGTCCTTGGCTGCTGCAGCGGGAAACCAAAGGGTGACGATGATTACTGGGGTTTTGGCTGATATTCTGTCCACAAACGGCAACATTTTCTTATCAATTTGACAAAAACCTTTGATTTGATTAAAGTTAATTATCTAATCAATTTGACATAAACCTTTGATTTGATTAAAGTTTATTTCTCTAATCAATTTGACAAACTTTTTATTTGATTAACTTTTCTATTTGAGAACATTTCACTTTAATTTGTTTTATTTAAACACTTAAGCTTTCACCAAGAATGACATGCCCGAAATAAAGGGACAGAAAGGTTGAAATAAAGTATTTTAGGGAGAGACAAGAGGATGTTTACCAAAATGGATGACACAGTGCTTTGCAACTGTTTGCTCACCCTCCCTCCCTCAGGGGCCACTGGGGTTCACGAACCATACATTGAGAAGCACTGGTCTAGAGAGGAGAATGATTAAAGTAGCCCTCAATTTGACTTAGCACTTTGTCCTCTGGCGGTGACAGGGGGTTTGCCGGGTTTTAATTTAAACAATAGAGATGCTTATCAAATCAATCAAGTAGATTACTATCATGAACAAGCTTTCAACAGCCACAAATACCCTCAAATTCGGCACTAAAGGGACTGTAGTTGATTCAACAGGAACTGAGGAATAATTATGATTTCATCAGGAAAGGTCTTGAAATGTGTAGTTGATTCAACAGGAACTGAGGTATATCATTTCAGCAGGAAAGGCCTGAAAATGGCTATGTTGATGGCAAGTTAGTGAGGGGACTTTTGAGTGAATAGCTGTTGGTCATGATTAGCAGCTTGACGATGACTTAACAGTGGCCATTGTTTACATAGAACATTCTTGCTATTTGCATCTAAGACAAGTCTTTGTGAAGCCTGCATTTTGCATATCTGGGGAAATGCATGTACCAATCACTATAGACGAATAACAGTTTAAGTCCACATTTTATTCTGACCCCTCCACGAAAAGGCCTAGTTGTCCTGACCCCTTATCCATCATTTATACATTATGGATAATTAGTGTGGACTTAAACTGTTATTCGTCCATGATGGTTTATTCTTCCCTGTTTGAATCAGGTGTGAAGGGCTGCTTAACACTGAATCAGGTGTGTGTTGCGCACACTGGGTCGGTGATGTTCCTACTGATATAAGTTAACACAATCATGTAGGACAGTGATGCTCAAACTGTCGAATCATGTAGGACAGTGATGCTCAAACTCCGGCCCGTGACACACTTTTGACTGGCCAATCAATCTGCCCTCAAAGTCACGCATCCAACAAGCTTTAAACTGAGCAGACAGGACCTTCTATTCCAGAAATAATTGAATACCAACTACCAAGCCATAAAGGAATGCACATTACAGTTGTCTTTTCATACGTTATGTGGAAACAAAGCAAATAAAATAAGTTATCAAGTATCACTAATGTCGTCATTTTATCAACTGGCCCCTTGCCATTTTTGTAATGTGGCCCACAGGTTCAGCTATTTGAGTATCCCTGCTGGAGGTCAGAGATGGGACATACCATTGACCTTTTATCCACTACTGACTATGTTAACAAACTCATGTAGGAGAAGGGGCGTGATACCATTGACATTTATCCACTACTCTCTTGCCATCTGTGTCATAATTCACAGGCAGGGAACACTGTTTCTGGTCTATCTATATGACATTAGCTAGACCAGAGACACTCTGCATGTCTCATTGGACTAGTGTGTTTTTATTTGTGGGTGGAAGGGGCGGGTAGCACTTGGCATGATGTGTTCATGCCATTGAGGTGGTGCTCTCTAAACTGTCTGGTAGAGCACAGCGAAGTTGATGGAGAAAAAAAAAGAGTATCGTTCCAATGTGTGCCAAACTGAAAGCCTTGTACCAGACAGTTAAATACAAATGTGTTGTAGAGGTACACCCCGATTCCTGAATAAGTCTCCACCCCTTTCATGGTCTCTTTTCTTTCTGTCCCTGATGACAAAGACCAGTTAAACTGCTTACAGGATTATTTGGCATTTTTTCCCCACCTGCTGTTTTGTCTCGGAAACCTTTCAGCTACAACTGTCCTCCCCGTTTTATGTTTTGCAACAGAACTGGGGATCAACTTTGACCATATCTGGCAGAAGACCATGACAGTGCTGCATCCCATGAAGTTAGCCGACGGCAGCATCATGAACGAGACAGACCTGGCTGGACCCATGGTGTTCTGTCTGGCTTTTGGAGCCACGTTACTCCTGGTAAAACAACGTTACGAAATATATTAATATGGGACTGGGGGGCGGGGGCATATTGTTCATCAGATTATCGATTCGATACAACAGTAAAACTGCATTCATGCATATCGTTATATTCCATACAGTACAATGATATACATTTATCACCATGCACACCTAACTTGTGTTACTGTCCCTGTGCATAATGTGTACTGTAGAGCTCGACTTATTTTGGTGAGTCCTACACCAATGACAATGTTTTATATAGGTGGGCACAGTTGGTAGTGCTGTCGCCTCACAGCTAGAAGGTCCTGGGTTCGATTCCCGCTATAGGGACGCTGTGGGTGCTGGCGGCGTGTTTCCTCCTCCGCGTCATCAATGCCCATACCCGAGGCGGGGTTGCCGAAAGGCCCTTTCTGTGTGGAGTTTGCATGTTCTCCCCGTGTCCCCTAGGGTAGATACCCTCACAAAAAACATGCAGTAATCCTGGTCTCTAAACTGCCTCCCCCTGGCCAGCCGAGGCGCCTGATGGAGGGGAAAGGAACTGGTTGGAATAACGTATTCCTTCCACGCGCTACGTCCAACCAGGGAAACTCCCCCCTGTCAGGTGTAAAGCAGCAACTTGGACACTCAGGCATGAAGGAAGCATGAGTTCAAGTCCGTTGCTCTCCCCATGTCCCCCATGGGAACTAGGTTGGCGGAGGGTGTGTAGAGCCCAGGATCACATTAGATAATTGACACAGGGATGAAAAATCGTGGGAAAAGAAAAAGTTTTTATATTGAATAAAGTTTCTGTTTGCAAATATTTAACTTAACAAAGAAATATAAAAATGTTCCAAAAATAGCCACTCTACAAGCTCACAACGTGTCACATACTTGTAGATCAGCTAGGGAGAGTATGCACAATGCGCATCACTTTTCTAAATTGCACATAATGGAGGCAACAGGCTGTTGCGTTATTGAAAACGAGCGCTTCCAAACTCTGACACATAATCACCTGCACATCATTTCTTGACAAAGTAGATCAAGACATGTCTACAGTGGATTTTTATGAAACACAACCTTGGAGATAAAGGATAATTCAAGCATTCTTGTACAGCTGCAATGTTAGTAAGTTTAACGTCGTTTTATGCAATCAGATAGGACTTTTCTGTTTGGATTTATGGGCTGTCAAGGCCAGAAAGTTGTTCTTTGCCACTCGGTAGGCGTTCCCGCATAAAGTCTGGGTACGATGATGTCACACGCATAGCATAGCCTCTATTTCTGAACATCGGGACACTGGCTGCGTAATCGCCGATTGTGACGCGATCCAAAAAAAGTCAAATAATGGCCGATGTATCCTGCAAGACCGATATAAATTGCTCTGGCTCTAACAATGATTGTGTGTACACCCTGCCTCTGTCTGGGGCTCATGGTGTGTGTTTCGTGTCCCGTTGTCCTTCCAGACAGGTAAGATCCAGTTTGGTTATGTGTACGGTATCAGCGCCATCGGCTGCCTGGGCATGTACCTCCTGCTCAACCTGATGAGTATGACGGGCGTGTCGTTCGGCTGCGTGGCCAGCGTCCTGGGCTACTGCCTCCTACCCATGATCCTCCTGTCCACCTTTGGGGTGCTCCTCTCTCTACAGTGAGTTGTGTTATTCTTTTGATGCATTATTTGGGACTGCCATTGGGTATTGTGAAGATGCGCAAAGAGCGTAACATAATGTTTCAAAAGTGTGTGTGTGTCAAGATCGATACGTTTCACGGTACAGAACCCACGATACGATGTGTATCGCGATACGCGTTGATTTAGACTCGAGTAATACTAAATTGACTTTTGTAGAGTCCTAGACCACCTGCTGCCGATGTTTGGACAGTTTCTGTCGGGCAGAAACTGATGCTGATGTGTTTTCTCTAAAAAACCTATCCCTAATTGTGATGCGTGAAGAGCGTAACATAACGTTTCAAAGTGTGTGTGTGTGTGTGTGTGTGTGTGCGTGTGCATGCTTTCACACGGATACATGTAAAGGATACAGCAGACTTTGTATATACTGTATATGAATAGTATACAATGAAGCATTTCATGCACAGCTTGAGTTTTAGGCCAGGACTTCCACACTGCATCAAACTTATGTTTAATTCGTTCAGTCAGGACAACTAATGAATGAATATAGATAATATGTTTATTGAATATAAAATGAGTAATATATTTGTTACGGTTTTGGCGATGAATTTGATCTGCTTTTAGGTACGCATCTCCCAACCATAGGGACTCCGTACATATACAGCAGATCCAAAACAAACAGGTGGTAGCTGGGGTGGTGGAGGGTGAGCAGCACTGTTTGAGCAAGACAGCAGTGGTGAGGGTGGCAGCATAAGCATGAGCAGCAGCAAAGCAAGCATGAATGAGCAGAGCAAACTTCCAGATTAAATAGAGCAGAGTCAGAGAGTGGAAGTGGAGCTCAGGCGGCCCAATGGACGGTAACATGTCATTGTTCCGACCTCCCTTTTAATCCGACGGATTACTATCCCACAGACCCACACTAATCCCTAATCTCAGTCTTAACTGGCCACGTAGGTCAGGAGGTCGGACTTATGTGCAGTCCCCAATGGATGGCCGCCAACAACTGCACTGAGTTCCCTGACAGAACTTGCTCTGCGCATGTCTGTGACAGGCGCGATGCTCATGAGTCAAACAATGTATCTATTAAACTTGTTCTTTGCCCATGACCCATCCAGTGGTCAAGCACTGCAGGGCAAACATCCCAGGACAGGATTTGTAAATAATGGTTGCTTATTTGGACTTTTGGTTGAAATGGTATGCTTCTCTAAACATGTAACAATCATAAATGTAAGCTTTTTCAGGTGTTTCCTGGTGAAACACTCACTTTTTTTATTTGCTTATTTTTTTTGTTGGTTCTGTATGTGAAAATATGTTTCAATATATCTAAGTTAAACCTGCAATTTGCCTAGCACATTGAGCTCCCGAACCAGTTTAATTCTGGTCTTAAGCAGTCAATCGATCAGTTTGCAAATACTTGAAAGCAGTCCGGTATGCTAACGTACCTGCTACAACTGACATCACATTTGCCCTTTCTTCCCTCCTGCTCCTCCAACAGAGGCATGATCGGAATAATATTGGCCTCCACAATCATCAGTTGGTGCAGCTTCTCGGCCTCCAAGATCTTCATCTCGGCGCTGGCCATGGACGGACAGCAGCTGCTGGTGGCCTACCCCTGCGCTCTCCTCTACGGGGTCTTCGCGCTCATCTCCGTCTTTTAAACCATCCGCTCTTGAGTGGAAAACGTACCATCGCCCCTCACATTTTCTGTAATGTCAGTCCTTTTCGGGCCCGGTCTTGATTAGTGTAATTCATTGTTTTGTTACGACAGCAATTACAGAATACGAACTGGTGACAGGCTTTATCACCATTATTATTATTGTTAGGATTTTTTTTAAGTTTCTGTTTCCATTCCAAGTCGTCAACACGCACCGTGACGTGCTTCTCTCCCCTCCACCTTGCTCACTTCACGGTCTTAAAGGAGAGGACTACCACCAAAAAAAATAAACATGGTGACAACTGACTCCCGAGGCGTGTTGAGGCCCTATGTTGGTTGGGAGGACCTAGTGTAGTCCTATGATGTTAAGGCCATGAAAGGGAATGGAAATGAAGGGGCCAGGATAGACGGTTTGTTATTGGATGGAGACGGGACCCCCACAGTATCAGGAAAGTACCCCCCCCCCCAAGTAAAATGCAATGTGGTTCTCAAAACCTTTTAATTTTCAAGGATACCCATAACTCTTGAAAGCATACAAATGGATCCATTTGGTTCCATTTGTACACTCAGAGTTAGTTCTGCAAGGGTTCATTTAGAACCCCCTCCTCAAGGAACACTGAGGACCACACTCTTTGAGAACCGCTAGACTACACAAACTGATCCAGTAAGAGAACAATGCTGACAAGAGCACAAACGTTTTTTTTGAAGGAAAAGCAGAAACCGCTTGTCTTCAGGACCGATCGCCCCGGGGCACACCTTTTTTCATTCCACCCCACATTGCCAATGGAAATTTTAAAAAATGTCTTTCACAAAAGACTGGCTAAGGGCCGATTCATACTCCTATTTTAGAGCCGAATAACAGTCGGTTCGGCTCTGTAGAGCCTACAATGTGACGTCATTTGAGGTTCGGGGGGGCGGGTACCGTCCTAAAGTCGGCTCTTCGGTGCTACTGAAAATGTCTGACGAGCCGAAATCATTTCGGCACTACAGTAACAGCGCCGAAACAGCGATAAAATAGGAGTATGAATCGGGCCCTAACGCATCTACCAGTAGGTAAATGTGTTCCTGTCAATATTTGCTCTCCATACATCCTGAACTGTGTGTTTAGATTGCTTTACATAGGTTCCTCTCTTTGCTCATATTTGTTTTTATGTGAAGACATGCACATTAAAAGTTCTCAATCGTCCCTGAGCTGATCTGCCTTGTGAGTATGAGGTAAGAAGTAAGAGGTTCACAACACTGGGTCTGCCTCTACAAGGGCAAGAAGGCAACCAAACCCATTCTGGTATTACGTCTATAATGTATTATAAGCAACCTATAACAAGGTTTATGAAGTATTTTAACTAAGTACTGGTCATAATGCAATTTACCGGTAAGCACAATAGAACTACCAGGTAACACTTTACTTGAAGCTTGTGTCTGTAATTGAGCGTAGCACTTGTCCAAATTCTTTTGACTGTCGGAACCGTGGATAATTTTAATTTATTCAAACGTTGGACAAAAATAGAGAGGAGTTGCACCACTCAGTTCACACGGATGACGGGTGGGTGTGATTTTTCTTTTAATGAATTATATTTTATTTCGCTTTTATTTTATATAAAGACATACAAAGGAACAAAAACAGTACAGATCTCCCACAAGACAAACAAAAGCAACTAATAAACACTAGAAAAGATTAAGTAATTTCCATTCCACATCGGCCTCAATTCAACTGCCACTTTCTCCAAAGCAGGATCCTACAGCCATGTTTTATACTTAATAACCGATACAAGCTCATAGCACACCCTTTTGAGCTTGTAGAGTTTGAACGCTTTTGAAAATATATTCTTTCAAGGCAAACATTTTTAACTCAAATCTTTGCTTTTGGGAGTCCATGGAACAACATATTTTGAGATTGGGTCGGCAGCCAAATACAAACTTTGGGGGTCCTTGACACTAAAGAGTTTGATAACCACTGAATAGCAATGAAAGTTTTTCACAACTGTGAGGATTTAGACATTTAGAAGACATTTGTGGAATCTCCCTCAAGTCTTAATGTAATAATGTGCCATACCACCAACGTGTACGCAGGTCTCTTTCACTATTATTATTGTTATTAATGAGGTTTGAGACCTCAGGGCAACCTATACCTACGCAGGCCAGAGTAAAACATGGCAAGACCAGGTTGACCACGGGCAGCCGGACCAGCAACGGGCACGCCACACATGGATGTCTTGAGTCGATGGCACCCAGGCCAAGTGCACCCCTACCGATCCCGCAGGATGCAACCGCAGGCCAGGGCAGTGGGCCAAATCTCCTCCACCTCTCGCATTAGCAGGCGCGCCCCAAAGCCAGCCCAAGACCTCACACTCCTGATATACGTAAGTTAGAGATACATTTTGATACAAACACCTAGTATGATCTATTTAGCTTCTCATAGTCATAAGATATACGCTGCAACCTTTCCCAGCTCGGTCAACCATTCCTGTAGAGATTCAATTCAATTGAGATAATGTTTTCTCTGAAATCTGGGCGGACTCCTCTGAACTCTTATTTGACAGACTATTTTTGTTGCTCTCAGTCACTTCCGAGAGCGGAGCTATATAGAGACGGTCGAACGTCTGCAGCACATCGATTCAAATCATTCATTCCTGGGATGACCCATTTGAGTAATTTTAATGTGCACTGATCATCCCCACCAAAGTTTACCTGTCTTTGAGTTGTGTTTTTTGTGAAATGGTAGTTTCACAGTTTGTCTCACTTTCTTGGATCCCTTTGACCACTGCAGTGCGCACACAGTACATGATCATTATGGATCACTGGCAGATGATCATGATTTGTTTTTGACACTCATGCAGCAACATCCTTTGATCGTCCTATGCTACCCCTGGGCTAGCCCTACAAGCAGAACCCAATGGTACTGAAGTTTCTGACATTTTTGAGACCCAGACCATGGGGTCCTATTCCACCTCCACCCTGCCACCGGGTACGCACACATAAACGTAAATACCTTCGGATACGTCCTTCTGCGCTCTTTGACGGCTTTTGTTCGTTTAAGGGCTTCTGAATTTGTGAACTATAAGTACCTATAAATACCGCTGCGAATATCTCCTGTGGCGTGGAAGCCGTTAAGTATTTTTAATCTTTGTTTGACCGATTTGGTCGCTTTGATTCTTCTCTTCCTTGTTTATTGACACCTCATTGTACCGCCTATCTGGCTAGCTAGTGGCTATAGCTATGACAGAGCAGATCAGAGGCAGGAACGTAGCCATGCACAAGCCAACCGCACATCGGAAGGCGGTACAATAAACGGTAAATAAACAAGAAGAATAACTCAAAAGAAAAGGCGCAGACACGACGTTAACGACGATATTGATGTCCGCGTTCTATCATTTCAATACGAAAACACAGTAACGCACAGGGACCCTACGTAAAGTGACATCCAAATTTCAGAAAAGCTTTACGGAGGGTTCCGAGAGGGGCTACCCCTGGGCAATCATCCTCAAGATAAGATATAGCTCTATGGCTGTGATGCAACGCATTGTTAACTGTGGGGTTTTCTTTTATTTTCTTTTATTTACAACTCTTGGATAAGACATTAAAAATGTGCTTCTCATACAGTGTTGTTCTCGTCAACGAAAACTCAAACGAAATATGTTCGTCAACGCCCATTTTTTTTCCGCACGAAAACTAGACAGACAAACAGACAAAAACCCACGTATTTACAATAATTGGACTAAATCATTATGCAATTTCGTTGATAAATAAAGACGAAACGAAAATGTAGTTAACAAAAATAAAGACTGAACTAAAATCTGTATTAATTTCGTTCACTAACAAAGACTAGACGAAATATATTTTATTTATAGTATAATTTTCTTCCTGTGAGCGCATCATGCATGTGCTCGGCGCTCGCTCTGTTTACAAACAGAGGCAGCAGCGGCGCAGCCACGCACACACAGTCACACTAGAGTGGACTGCATGGACTGCATGCTGTGCTCAGAACAGATACAAAAGTTACTAAACTACGGAAATTAAGTGTTTGCAACATGAACCAACGTTTATCAAGCTTACGTTCGACAAGCGACAATAAAGGAACATAATAAGGCTTATTAGACAGCAAAGCACAGGGAACTGGAGATGTTATAAACCCCAGGAATTGTGAAGAAATAGGGCCCAGCAACGTCTCGTCATAGAGAGCCCCCTCTCTCTGATCTCCGCCCGGTGAGTAGAAACACATGAACGTGGCACGTGTGTGCGTGCGTGCAGCCTAGTATAGTAGCAATAATAGTATCGTTAGCTTAGCATGTAGCAACACACATGCATGCGTCGTGCGTGTGACACACGTGCCCGTGTATGCGTGTGTGTGTACATGTGTCACTGTCGGTGTGTGTTCTAACCAGGAGTTGGTTAAACAAGTGGACATTAAGGTTCTATCATAGAGGGTTCTATAGGAGTTTTAGGATTGAATTGATTGAAATATTTATTAACGGTTTGCAGAATTACAGTAGCCTACATTTCAAGCACAAACTCAATACAAAGACTGTTAACTGTGAGTGGACGACACAATTAAGCATTACACTTGTTTCCAAGAGGGTCCACCAGGAGTTGTCTTGTAACTGTTGTACTGCACTGGGGTCAGTTGGTTAAACTTGTGGACATTAAGGTTCTATGAGTTGTCTTGTACTGCACTGGGATCAGTTTGTTGAATTGAGTTTGCTGAATTGATTTTTTTATTTGAGTGGTGCAACTCGTATACGGAGCTATGTGTGTGTCCCTGGCTGGCTGGCTGTGTCCCTGTGTCCGAGCACGAAAATAGCATTTGGTTTGTTTTCACAGCCTAACACAAACACATATTAACTGTTTATAATATGATGAGTTTGGGTGTGACAGTACGGTAGACCAGTAGGACCCCCACACAGTAACTGTCATTTCTCAACCGTTTCGGATGCGGGGCAGCTCGCCGGAACCAGGCTGGCACCCTGGGCGCGTTCATGTGGAAGTTCTGGGGACCCCCCAGGGACCCCCACATGGAGTTGCATCACTCAGTTCACATGGGTGTGACTTTTTTAATGCAAGCATCAATGTATCTGTGACTGTGACTCGTTGTGGTTTCAAATAAATATGCAAATACAATCAAAACATGTTCCATTTCTGGATGTACTCCTTACAATTATGTTTTTCATCTAAAGGATAAGAGAAAATGCTATGTGAAATATTTTTTTGATTAGATGGAAACATATCTGCTGTCTGCTGACAAAAAAGTAAAGGGCTAAAACAATTGTCAGACTAAAACTAGACTAAATTGTCAGACTAAAACTAGACTAAATTGTCAGACTAAAACTAGATTAAAATGACAATAGTTTTTGTTGACTAAAACTAGACAAATAAATTCACGGTTTCTTGGAATACAAAAATTCCGATGAGTTCGACTAAATATGATAAAAACGGTGATTGAAACTGGACTGAGACTAAATTTAAAAATAGCCGACAAAAACAACACTGTTCTCATAAAGTTGTCAAGAGGGTCAACATGCAAACCCCTCTATTTTCATTCTGTGTTTACTAGCCCTCCAAACAAACAAATCCACAGAAAGGTCCTTATAATGTGGTAACCCACTTATAGCAACCAATGAATAATGCAGAAATGAAAGGAGTGCTTTTTCCATTTCAACAAGGCAAGGAGGCGCGTTGCATTTCAAGCGGCATTACTGGAGTGCTCTCACGCATTTACGTGTGTGTGTGTGTGTATATATATATAATTATATATATATATGCATACTTTATTTATTTTGTACATCTGGAAGGGAAGAGCTGTACGGTCTGCTGTTGTAATTGTTGTCAGATGGATTGATTTGAAGATTGAATAGACCTTTACATGTTTTTATAAGTGGTGTAATCCGCCAGTGAATAAAACATACAGCCTCTATCTCTTTTGCATGCCTGCTGTGCATGTCCAGTGCCTTGAGCCATTCAGAGGATTCATTCCTAATGTTTGAAGAAGTAGCAATATCACAATGTCGAAATACTCTGTTACAGCCAGGTCACTGAGGGTCCTTGAAAAGAAAAACTAACCATACAGTGGCCTGTGGACAGTGGACCTGCTGTAGGATAATACACAGAGTATAATATTGGTTTTGATATTCACATTCCTGCTGTGTGGTTGTTTGAGCCACCGTGATGGAATATCTTTAAAGATATCCATCTGGATTCTGTTAGGGGCACCTGGAACTCCTGCTCAGTGCTAGCATGGTGGTATTTTGCCCAAAATGTTGTTCCCCTCCATGTGCTGTATGGGCCCGTATTAAACAAGGCCCAACATAGTATTGTATGGTAGGCCATGGCATGGTAGTATGTTTCAATGTGCACTTCTCTCCTATCAATGTGCAAAATCTCTGTCAGTCTGTCTGTGCATCTGAATCTCGAACTGTTTGTGACGTTAAAACTTGCTGCACACGTCACCCAGGAGCCATGGTAGTGGGTCGAGTTGGTCAGATGGGCATAATGATAGAGACCCCCCTGTTGCCCTAACAACTGTCATTATGAAAGTCTTTGAGCGACTGGTATGTAAACACCTGTCCAGCATAGCACTAGATCCCCACCAATTTGCCTACAGAGCAAATAGGAGTGTAGATGATGCAGTGTCCCTCTGTCTGCACACTATTGCCCAACATCTAGAATCCAGATCCACCTATGCTCGTGTACTTTTTGTTGACTTCAGTTCCGCATTTAATACAATAGTGCCTGGGAAGCTGATTTCAACCCTACAGGAGCTAGGCGTCAGTACACCTCTATGTAAATGGATCTTTAATTTTCTATGTGACAGGAAACAGGTGGTCAAAATAGGTGATCTCATCTTGCTGTCAAGGCTCCTAAACACTGGGGCCCCCCAGTGCATCCTTTCTCCACTTCTGTACTCATTATATACTAATTTCTGTCAATCTCACTTTAGTACAGTTATGATGTATAAGTTTGCTGATGACACATCTTTAGTAGGTCTTATTACCAACGAGGTTGAAACCGACTACCGCAGAGCAGTAGAGGAGATGGTGTGAGAGTTACAACTTGATTCTAAACATCTCTAAAACCAAAGAGATGTTTATAGACTTTAGGAAAAAGATATCGAGCCCCCCCCCCCCCTCTTTTTTTTTTTTTTAAAGATATTTTTTTGCGGCTTACGCCTTTATTGATTTTTTAAGGGACAGACAGTAGGCTGACAGGAAACGGGAGAGAGATGGGGGGATGACATGCGGTAAAGGCCGTGTCGGGTCCGGGAGTCGAACCCGCGGCACACCGCGACTGGATCACCAGTCCGGTGCCCAGACCGTTACGCTACGGCCTGGGCCCCCCCCCCCCTCTTCATCAATGGGGAAGAGGTAGAAAGAGTTTCCTCCTTCCGGTTCCTCGGGACCACCATTCATGAATCCTTATCATGGGATCTAAACACCAGTCTCATAATAGGTAAATCACACCAGCGTCTCTATTTCTTGCGGCAGCTTAAGAAGTTTAAAGTCAGCCAAGCAGCCATGACTCACTTCTACAGGGCCACTATTGAAAGTGTTCTAACCTTCTCCATGCTTGTCTGGTTTGGTCACTCTCGAGACAAATCAAAGCTGGAAAGAGTAGTACGTCGCGCATCAAAAAACATGTAGCCTCCCTACACTTTCCTCACTCTATTCCACCAGAATAATTAGGAAGGCAAATAAAATCATTGCAGACATCATTGCATCCAGGGACCCTCAACGTTCCTCTCAGAGTTATGGCGATCCTTGAAATTGAAACTACTGGTGGGTTGCCGCCTATAGCATTTACACACACTTGCCACTAGGTGTCTGTATTGAGCTGTATATTCGCTGTACATTGGTCCGAGTTCAATATTCTGCTGCTGGGTGCTCAGTTTCACTTAAGCAAAAGTAGCAATACCAAAATATATACATTCTGCAACAAGTTAAACTCCTGTATTAATCAAATTAAAATTCTAATTTCTGTAAACTCATGACAGCCATTTCTCTCTCTCTCTCTCTCTCTCTCTCTCTCTCTCTCTCTCTCTCTCTCGCTTTAGAGCACTTTAAACCAGACTTTCCACCAAACCAAAGGAGAGTAGCTAAGTACATTTAGTCAAGTAGCCTACTATAAGTGCAATTGCGAGGTATTTTTTTGTACTTTTACTTCTACTCCACTACATTTCAGAGGCAAATATTATACTATTTTCTTTTACAGTCTATGATTTCAATTGACAAACTTTAGTTACTAGTTAATTTATAGATTTGGATTATTAACAAAACATAATAAAGTAATTACTACTTCACATTTTGGCTAGCCGATATACGAGCCCACAGTGAGCTTGTAGATCTGCTATTTTGAAAAGATTTTTAATACATTTTATACATTAACTAATAACGCCGGAGAGCCTTCCTGGGGTCTTGGGGCCATGGATATCAGCACTGTGATTGGCTGAATTCCGGGCATGTGGATATCTGCACTGTGATTGGGTACAGAGTCTACAGACCTCTCGTTTTCATTGTGCGTACCTGAGAGGTCTGTCTTTGACAAATAACAGTATATAGCCGATATTGCAGGCCTAGCTTGCTAGATGTGAAGCGGCCCGAACCGGAACCGCTTATTTCTTTTTTGAGGGGCGCCTCCGATGCCCAGCTTTGTGTGTTTGTGTGTACCAAATAACGATGATTTGATTGGCCGAGCACTGCATGTGATGTATGATTTTACGTCATGATGATGTACGAGCGCCCCTCATTTCACACTGGTCTGATTTTTTTAAGGGCCGCTAGCTCCTTATATAAACAGCTTTTGTCCCCACACGTCTCAAGATTTGTCATTGACAATGAATGGGGAATTCAGGTCAAATATCCGCTAAATCTTGTCCCCACACGTCTCAATATTTGCCATTGACAATGAATGGAGAAATTACGTCAGAATTCCGTTAAATATGACATGAATTAAACATCAAAACATTAAACGCCATTGTCATTGAAGGGAAAATGTACGTCCTATTTAAATGAGCAAATCGGCTAACCAATCACATGTTGGTGGGAGCGCTTGGCCAATAAGGGACCACCTTAAATACCTTAAAGTAATAGTCAAATGTCTGCTAACATAAATTGATGTACGATGACAAGAGCGCCCCTCATTTCACACGGGTGTGATTTTTGAGGGGCGCTAGCCCCTTCTATATACAGCTTTTGTCCACACACATCTCAATATTTGCCATTGACAATGAAAGGAGAAATTAGGTCAAATCCGCCAAATATGACAAACTTTAAATACCATTGACAATGAAGGGAAAACTATGTCATGTAGACGACCAAGCAACCAATCACAAATTCAGTTCATGAGATGATGTATGATGATGTATATAATGATAAGAGTGCCCCTCACTTAACCCATTCTGAACGGGCACCCATTTTGGTGTTAGCATCATGTTATGCTTTAGCTATTGAAAAATAGCAGATCTACAAGCTCATATCGCGCCACCGAGTGGCGCGATACGAGCTTGTAGGTCTGCTATTTTTGAAAAATCGAAGAGCGACTGACATTTTTAGAATCTGATCTCAGGTCAGAATGGGTTCATCAGACCAGTGTGTGTCCGGCGGAAACCTCGTATGAATCTGATCTCAGGTCAGAATGGGTTAACAGGGGTGTGATTCTTGAGGGCCTATATACAGCTTTTGGACCCCACTCGTCTCAATATTTGCCATTGACAATGAAAGGAGAAATTAGGTCAAATGTATGCCAAATATGATGTAAATTTGTACAATGACAAGAGCGCCCCTCACTTCACACGGGTGTGATTTCTTTTTATATTCATTGGCAAACATGAGTACTTTTTACTTTTGGTACTTTAGGTTCTTTTGATACCAGTACTTTTGTACTTTTCCTCAAGTAAAATTTAATTCCGATCTTTTAATGACCCCTTAACACAAGACTCAGGAGGTCATGTTGATGATGTCACATTGGCGAAGAACAAATATGGAATTATTTGCCTCTCCATTGACTTCCAGTATGAAACTGAGCTTCTAGTGCAGCACTAGTTCACTTCCATCAAATGTAGTTTTGAGCGATACACAGCTTTGTGTGCATGTTCCTTCTGTCTGTCTGAGCACGGAATCCATTACTTTGATTGGCTGATGTATGATCACTCAGTGGCTGCAACTGTGTTGTGCTGTGCTGATATGGACAAATGAACAGACAAAATCTTGCTGGTATCGACAAAGACACGACTCGGTCAAATGTTGGACCGGCTTGTCGCACCGCTCAAAATGTGATTTTTTCTCCTCAGTCTCCACACCAAATCCTGCGTCCGGGCCACGTCGTCTGTGACAAGTAAAAAGGTTAGGCGCCCACAATGATGTTGTTGATGGGAATGAAGAAGAGCTTGACGAAGAATCCAGTGAAAGCCATGATGGCAAATCCAGTCGCCGTAGCCATACCAATCTTCTTCAGTTCTTTAATCTCTGGTTTCTGGCATCTCTTCACCAGCCTGATGGAGTCTTTGACAAACTGCCGGCTGGAATCCACAAAGCGGTTGGTTTTATCTGCACAAAGCTGCACCACCTGGTCCACGACGCTGCAGCTGCAGATGTGGGTTAACGCTGTGTGTGTGCTGGTGTCCATTAGAAGTGTGTGCTTCAACAACCAGAGGAAAAAGTAAAGAAAAATCAGTGATCCGTGCCCCCTATATGGAGTGCACTGATGTCGTCAGTGTGACGTCGTAGTACTGACATCAGTCTGATGGTACACTGCATTCTTCAGGAATGTCCACATCAGTGTTGTCCATATATGGGCATTGAAAGGCAATAGCGAGATCTCCATATATAAATGGACACAGGCAGACAGACACAGATCTCCATATATAAATGGACACAGGCAGACAGACACAGATCTCCATATATAAATGGACACAGGCAGACAGACACAGATCTCCATATATAAATGGACACAGGCAGACAGACACAGATCTCCATATATAAATGGACACAGGCAGACAGACACAGATCTCCATATATAAATGGACACAGGCAGACAGACACAGATCTCCATATATAAATGGACACAGGCAGACAGACACAGATCTCCATATATAAATGGACACAGGCAGACAGACACAGATCTCCATATATAAATGGACACAGGCAGACAGACACAGATCTCCATATATAAATGGACACAGGCAGACAGACACAGATCTCCATATATAAATGGACACAGGCAGACAGACACAGATCTCCATATATAAATGGACACAGGCAGACAGACACAGATCTCCATATATAAATGGACACAGGCAGACAGACACAGATCTCCATATATAAATGGACACAGGCAGGCAGATATGTCCATATATGGCCATAAAAGGGACAGAGACACAGATCTCCATATATGGGCAATTGGGCATATTGGTTGGATCATTCTGGACAACAGAATCTGCATATATGCCAACCAACGTCACACCAAGTTTGAAGTCAAACTGTCGGACGGTTCTCGGGATACACTGAGTGGAGCTATTGCGATGTGAAGTCTTGATTAATTGAATGTATACTTTTTTAATTAGTATTAAAACGTTTGTTAACAGACTAGACTACGTACAGGTTATGCTAATAGGATAAAGATAAATCCCCAGGAGGCTTATTACTTGCGCAAGCAGAGCGCGCGCGCAAGTAATAGTTTCGCCCGGCTCGTATGCACCGTCCCAGCCAACCCGCCACTTTTGATGCGTATGCAAATAAAACAGAAAATTGTGCCTGATTTGCTGGGACCAGATTACATGGTGTGTATATGTATAACTAGCTCTCAATGATGACGTAAGAAATATGTGGATTAAAGGACCCAATGCCAGAGTGTAATTGGTTTTCGATGGTTACGTAATGACGATATGATTTAGTGTTGGGAGGATTAAAGGTAATGCTCCTGTGTATACATGTATGTAATTTGGTCCCAGCAAATCAGGCACAATTTGCAGTTTTATTTGCATATGCATCAAAAGTGGCGGGTTGGCTGGGACGGTTTTTGGCGCAAAGTAACCACAGTATACCGCTAATCAACTTACAAATTACATATATATATATAGTATATGTATAACTAGCTCTCAATGATGACGTAAGAAATATGTGGATTAAAGGACCCAATGCCAGAGTGTAATTGGTCTTCGATTGTGACGTAATGACGATATGTTTTAGTGTTGGGAGGTTTAAAGGTAATGCTCCTGTGTATACATGTATGTAATCTGGTCCCAGCAAATCAGGCATAATTTGCTGTTTTATTTGCATACGCATCAAAAGTGGCGGGTTAGCTGAGACAGTTTTTGGCGCAAAGTAACTACAGTATACCTCTAATCAACTTACAAATTACATATATATATATATATATATATAGTATATGTATGTAGTATATGTATAACTAGCTCTCAATGATGACGTAAGAAATATGTGGATTAAGTGCCAGAGTGTAATTGGTTTTCGATGGTGACGTAATGACGATATGTTTTAGTGTTGGGAGGATTAAAGGTAATGCTCCTGTGTATACTTGAACCATACTTAATAATACTAGGTGTTTACTAAGGTTGGGCGATATGCCAATTTCTTTCAACCGCCCATCGTCTGACAAATATTCGCCGATTAACGATGTATTCGTGTCATAAAAGTAAAGTGAGAACAGCTCACTGCAGGTCGCAAAAAAGCCAGATCTACAAGCTCTCAAGGCG
This sequence comes from Protomyctophum parallelum, assembly GCF_964188405.1. Classification (NCBI taxonomy): domain Eukaryota; kingdom Metazoa; phylum Chordata; class Actinopteri; order Myctophiformes; family Myctophidae; genus Protomyctophum; species Protomyctophum parallelum. The sequence continues at coordinate 59,719,890 of NC_139697.1, forward strand.
CCGCGTCCTGCCTGTTTTTGCAGCTCCGTTCGCTAGGCGTTGAGAGCTTGTAGATCAGTCTGTTTCTGCAGCGTCGCTGCGCAGCCAGGGTAACTTGCTCCCTTGACTCCCCGCACCGGTCAGTCGGAGGCTCGGAGTGGAGCAGCGGCCGGGCTGCTGCTGATCTACAAGCTCTCAAGGCATCGCGTCCTGCCTGTTTTTGCAGTGCCGTTCGCTACGCGTTGAGAACTTGTAGATCTGTCTATTTTTGCAGCGCTGGTGTCGGTGTTCGTTCACATTGTCAATAAAAATAACTTAGATTACAGGCGGAGTTGAAGTTCAATCAGTGGGTTGCAGCACCAGTAGGGGCTACACGCTAAGCTAATGCTAAGCGCTATTATGATCCCCGAGCCTATACACTAACACTAGTAGACAGCTTTTTTATTTCCCCCCCCGCCACTCACGGGTGGCGCATTGGGATTGTGATGAGACACGAGACAGCAGTGTGCATTCTGTTGTGACTGTATATTATTAAACTGCATGGGTCTGGACTCCGGAGCTTAAACAACATGTAGGCTACATCCTCCCTCAGCTCCCAGCCAGGCTGCCGTAAGTGCCGTGCCGACTGTGGGAGCATACATTATAACGTGGGATTTCCACCCGGCCGCTGTTACTACTTTTCTGGGCCAAATTGATTCACGTGTTGCTCACACTTTACAGGTTATCTGGGCTAAATCGTCCCGAGAAATCGCCTAATAAATATATTCGGCGATTGGATTCGTATATTCGCGATTGACGATGTATTCGTATCGTCACCCAACCCTAGTGTTTACATGCATAAAGTAGGTAGGTAGCAAATAGTTACACCTAATAATTAGACATTTCAAAAGTTCCTTCACAGAGATACTGAGACTTGACAGTTTACAGCGGTCGAAAGTACTTGCACGCTCTGCTTGCGCACTAGTTGGCCATTTATGGCCTACTAGTGTGCAACAAGCAAGTATGCACTCGACAGAGTGCAGTTCTAGTTTCCATTGTGGTCAATTGTTCTCAATGAATCAGTAATACATAACAATACTGCCCTACAAAGCCAAAGTGCAGTGACTACGTTTTTGGGCACACCGGAGAAAACTAAAATCTGAAAAACTAAAAGTAATCTATAAATTGGGTGCTTTTCTGAAAAATGTTCTTCCACTGTACAAATAGGGAAAGCCTTCCGATATGTCTATGTATATCGTGTAATCTGTAATGTATTGTATACTTTCGATTGTATACTTTTATGAATCTGTGCTCCAAACCATGTGATCATGGCCGTGAGTTAAATAAATGATGATGAGAACTTTAAAGAGTTTTGGTAGAGCATTCCACATGTTGGTGGCAGCAGATCAGCGGCTGTCCAAGAACACTATCTTTGGTTGCATATATTTGGTTCGACGTCCTAACAGTCCGACACCCTGGCCTAACCTAACCCTAACCGCACGTGGAAGCCACGGGTGAGTCTTAACCGGCCACGTATTGATGTCAGTACAATGACATTATGCTGAAGACATCAGTGCACTCTATATATGGGTATAAAAGGGACACGGATCACCACATGTATTTTAGTTGTCCTCTGACCGTTGACATGTTCACTCCCTCTACTAACATGCAGACACATGTCTACAGCATCAAGGACCAGGTTGTGCAGTTTGTGGAGCCCAGCCGGGAGTTCATCAAGGACTCCATCAGGCTGGTGAAGAAATGCACCAAACCAGACTTTAAGGAACTGAAGAAGATTGGCATGGCCACAGCGACCGGGTTTGCCATAATGGGTTTCATTGGATTCTTTGTGAAGCTCATCCACTTTCCCATCAACAACATCATTGTTGGCGCATGAGTTTGTACTGGTCACGAGCCCAGGGGCAGGATTGGTGTTGAGATTGAGGAATGCATTTTACATTCCGTACACAATGCAACTGTGGATGAAGAAAGGGCATTTCATTGTGTCCATGTTTGTAACCCTTATATCATGAAATGTAATATATTAACATAAAGTTGCCTTTGGTTAACCGATTTACAAATACTTGGTTGGCCTGTCTGGAGTGTGTGTAACTCCATATTTGGAATATGATGTCATGATGATGAACATTCAAAGACGCTTTAAAAGCTGACAACATAATTTGTCAAGGGCATCACTGAGAGCGAAATGGTGCTCTGAGGCACTGTCCTCCACTGGAAAGACGAGTACGAACCTGGTATCAGTCCTTGAGTCACAATGAATATTCCTCCTAAATTCAGCCATAACTGGTTTAGTTCTTACCGAACACCCCTGCAGCGGGCCAGATCACAGTTCTCAGGTTTCAGGATGTATTTACGCAATCCTTCAATGTGGATTCCGGACCTGCCTCAGTGCGAGATGTCTACTTCCAAGGAAAGGGAATTGAAACTCGATGCGCAAGTCAAGAGAAAGACAAGCTACGTCCCTGGCCCAGGCAACAATAGAAGATCATCAAGAAGAACAGAAGGATATGCCTCAGATGATGAGCAGCACATCTCACCTCAGGGCCACTACTCCCTTAGTCAGCAGTTCCTCGGGTTCGTCAGGGTGCTGCATGACGAAGCAGAGGAATTGCGAAGGCAGATCAGGGACCTGAGCAGGAAGGTTCGCCATCCACCAGAAGATGGATGTCTACTCTTCCCCCTGGTACACCACGTCAAACCAGAGCTCCTGGGCTCTGGTGAGTCTAGCCGTCTACAGGAGAGACATCAAGTCCAGTCACTGGTAAGAAACAACTCACTCCAAGACCCTCCAAGCTCCAAGTGCTCCAAGTCTAGGCGTGCACCAGAGAGTCGTCTACTCCTCTCCCCGGTACACCACGACAAACCTGAGCTCCTAGGCTCTAGCGATCTATGGGAGACACATCGAGTCCAGTCGCCGATGTGCCACGACTCACAAGTGCTCCAAGACCCTTTTGTGTCTAGACGTCTAGTCCCCTCGCCGGTACACCACGGCAAACCAGAGCTCCTAGGCTCTAGCAAGTCTAGCCGTCTACGGGAGAGACATCAAGTCCAGTCACCTGTGAGCCACAACTCACAAGTGCTTCAAGACCCTTTCGTGTCTAGGTGTCTACAGGAGAGACATCGAGTCCAGTCACCTGTGAGCCACAACTCACAAGTGCGCCAAGATCCTTTCATGCTGTCTAGGTGTCCACCAGAGAGTCTACGGAAGAGACATCGAGTCCAGTCACCGTTAAGCTACAACTCACAAGTGCTCCAAGACCCTTTCGTGTCTAGGTGTCCACCAGAGAGTCTACGGAAGAGACATCGAGTCCAGTCACCTGTGAGCCACAACTCACAAGTGCTCCAAGACCCTTTCGTGTCTAGTTGTCCATCACGTCGTGCCCTCTCCCCGGTATGCTCTGGTGAGCCATGGGGCTCAACAGATCTCCTGCACTCTAATGAGCCTAGCCGTACACCCAAGAGAGGCTGGGTCCATCCCTCTGTGCAACAAAACTCACCAGAGCTACTACACTCAAACGGGTATCGCCATATGCCAGACAGGCGTCGTGTACATGCCCCAGCATGCCATGACTGCAAGTATAGGCGTACGTCAGAGGGTCGCCAAGTTCATGCCTCAAAACGCCATGACTCAGCGGAGAAACGACACTACACGTATAGCCGTACGCCAGAGAGTCGTCAAGTTCACGCCCCAAAACGCCATGACTCAGCGGAGAAACGACACTACGCGTATAGCCGTACGCCAGAGAGTCGTCAAGTTCATGCCCCAAAACGCCATGACTCAGCGGAGAAACGACACTACACGTATAGCCGTACGCCAAAGAGACATAGAGTGGATGTGCCCATACACCATGACTCACCAGAGCTCCTATGCTCCACCTGGTCTAGCCGTACCCATTCTGACCTGAGATCAGATTCTAAAAATGTCAGTCGCTCTTCGATTTTTCAAAAATAGCAGACCTACAAGCTCGTATCGCGCCACTCGGTGGCGCGATATGAGCTTGTAGATCTGCTATTTTTCAATAGCTAAAGCATAACATGATGCCGACACCAAAATGGTACACAAGGTTTTGTAGCCTGGTACCTGGTACCTATGAAGAAACGTCGAGTCCAGTCCCCAGAGCACCCTCATTCATCACGGCGAAAACACACTCTGTCCTACAAGTATAGTTAGAGTGGCAACAAGGCCATGCCTGAGCACGCCTCGACTCACCAAAGCAGCGGCACAATTGCTTCCATGTTCATACCTAAGGACCAGGAATCACAATCCCTGACCCATCTGCAATCGAGGTAATTCTCCTGGACAAGTTTGTATGGCTGAAGATTTAGATCCAAGTGCAGGTTGACAGACCAGCAGCAGGCTGATGAGTGGAGGCACACAGAAAAGACAAGCACCCATTTCCTAAAGTCAACAGAGTTAAGCAGAGTGTGGTGCAGGAATAATAGCCAGTGGTGGCACTATGCTGGGGCGAGCAACAGCAGTTCTCAAGAGAAAACAAGGCTAGGACCAAGACCAAAGCCCCACAGACGGACAACTGTATCCTGAACACAGTAGAGGGATGTTCAACCAAACCACCTGGACAACAGAAAATCACATCCTTTTGTGTAACTTTTGTTGAGGGGGCGCCCTCCTATGCACAGCTTTGTGTGTATGTCCGTCTTAACACTGTTTGTAGCAAGGAATGTGATGATTTGATTGGCTGAGCACGGAATGTGATGTATGATGATGAGAGCGCCCCTCACTTCACACAAGTGTGATTTATTTACCCAACGCTTCGTGAGACCACCCCCCCCGCCCCCCGCCCCCCGTGTGTGTGACATGTGGCAGCCAAGTGTATGATTACCCAATGACTTCATCATACATGTCATCACCATGAAAGGCGCCGCTTACTTCACAGTTCACACAAGTGTAATTCTTAAACCCTAGGGTACAGTATATGCGTAGCCTATATTATGCGTATATTTATCGAAAATATAGCTTATGGTAACAAGTAGGCTAGTATCATGGGGGACCCCGGTCAATGAGGGTTTAAGTGCTTAACTTGGACCAGGACGTGTGACTAATCTCCACAACACTATGTCTACCAATTAAATTCTGCATGTGCATTAGAAAAGTTTGTATTTCAAAAGACTTGAATAATGAGTCTTTTGAACCAAAAGAGTAATTTGGGGTCACTGGAATGGACATTATGATAGGGCCATGTGTAAACAAGCCTGGAGGACGTTTTTTTTAATCCTTTTAGCATCACTTTATAATTGTGCCACTGTATGTTTTGCGAACTGTTAATAAAGTAATCAGTCAATGAACCAATCTCATTGAAACGTATAGAACTAAAACTCGAGCCATACTAACTTGTACAAACGTTTGTAGATCTTCTATTTTCGCAATTTCAGATAATTTTTCTTTTTTTTTTAAACGGAAACCTTTTGTATTGTTGTAGGAAAAAAATGATTTACTCAAGCCCCATTAAAATGGGTCCTTATACCCAACATGGGTCATGACCCCTGACCCCTGTGTGTGTTAACCTCTGTTCTAAATGGGTCATGTGACCCCTGTGTTTGTTAACCTCTGTTAACCTTGGCGTGGTCTCTGCTCGAGGGGAGCAGACTGATTAACGGCGTGGTCTCTGCTCGGGGGGAGCAGACTGATTAACGGCGTGGTCTCTGCTCGGGGGGGAGCAGACTGATTAACGGCGTGGTCTCTGCTCGGGGGGGAGCAGACTGATTAACGGCGTGGTCTCTGCTCGGGGGGGAGCAGACTGATTAACGGTGTGGTCTCTGCTCGGGGGGGGGGGGGAGCAGACTGATTAACGGCGTGGTCTCTGCTCGGGGGGGGGGGGGAGCAGACTGATTAACGGCGTGGTCTCTGCTCGGGGGGGGGGGGGAGCAGACTGATTAACGGTGTGGTCTCTGCTCGGGGGGGGGGGGGGCAGACTGATTAACGGTGTGGTCTCTGCTCGGGGGGGAGCAGACTGATTAACGGTGTGATCTCTGCTCGGGGGGGGGGGGGGGGCAGACTGATTAACGGTGTGGTCTCTGCTCGGGGGGGGGGGGGGCAGACTGATTAACGGTGTGGTCTCTGCTCGGGGGGGAGCAGACTGATTAACGGTGTGGTCTCTGCTCGGGGGGGGGGGGGGGCAGACTGATTAACGGTGTGGTCTCTGCTCGGGGGGGAGCAGACTGATTAACGGTGTGATCTCTGCTCGGGGGGGGGGGGGAGCAGACTGATTAACGGTGTGGTCTCTGCTCGGGGGGGAGCAGACTGATTAACGGTGTGGTCTCTGCTCGGGGGGGGGGGGGGGGGCAGACTGATTAACGGTGTGGTCTCTGCTCGGGGGGGGGGGGGGAGCAGACTGATTAACGGTGTGGTCTCTGCTCGGGGGGGGGGGGGGAGCAGACTGATTAACGGTGTGGTCTCTGCTCGGGGGGGGGGGGGAGCAGACTGATTAACGGTGTGGTCTCTGCTCGGGGGGGGGGGGGAGCAGACTGATTAACGGTGTGGTCTCTGCTCGGGGGGGGGGGAGCAGACTGATTGACGGCGTGGTCTCTGCTCGGGGGGGGGGGGGAGCAGACTGATTAACGGTGTGGTCTCTGCTCGGGGGGGGGGGGGGAGCAGACTGATTAACGGTGTGGTCTCTGCTCGGGGGGGGGGGGAGCAGACTGATTGACGGCGTGGTCTCTGCTCGGGGGGGGGGGGGAGCAGACTGATTAACGGTGTGGTCTCTGCTCGGGGGGGGGGGGGGAGCAGACTGATTAACGGTGTGGTCTCTGCTCGGGGGGGGGGAGCAGACTGATTGACGGCGTGGTCTCTGCTCGGGGGGGGGGGGGAGCAGACTGATTAACGGTGTGGTCTCTGCTCGGGGGGGGGGGGGGAGCAGACTGATTAACGGTGTGGTCTCTGCTCGGGGGGGGGGGAGCAGACTGATTGACGGCGTGGTCTCTGCTCGGGGGGGGGGGGGAGCAGACTGATTAACGGTGTGGTCTCTGCTCGGGGGGGGGGGGGGAGCAGACTGATTAACGGTGTGGTCTCTGCTCGGGGGGGGGGAGCAGACTGATTGACGGCGTGGTCTCTGCTCGGGGGGGGGGGGGGGGAGCAGACTGATTAACGGCGTGGTCTCTGCTCGGGGGGAGCAGACGAGCGGCCGGTTGGAAATGCGACGATTGGTATTCAGCAAAGCAGAGGCCTCCTCCTTCCATGCATCTCCAGCGCATGAATATTCAGCGAGACACTGTTAGCACAGCACTGGGTGTGATTTCCTGCTGCTCTCTCACTTCATTAGGCTAATTGTCCCCCTCATTTGCGCCGTGCACTTGTCGAACAGCCGATTCGGAACGCAATGAACTAGCCAAGCAAGCGGCACCGCGGAGGATCGGTGCAGGGCAGCCGAGCGCGGCTGTGTGTGTGTGTGTGTGTGTGTGTGTGTGTGTGTGTGTGTGTGTGTGTGTGTGTGTGTGTCTAAACATTTAGATGGGAGATAATCACTTGTCACTCAGGCAGAAGGGAAGGCTTAGTGGATCATTTGATGCATCAAATGATGTGCATTGCTTCATGTGCATGTGTGCAAGCATAATAATCTCATGAAACCTTGTATGTCCAAAACCGTTCCTTTTTCCAATGCATGGCTTTCTGAAATTTCCATGTGGCAGCCAAGTCTATGGACTTTTAATGTTTTTTTTAGAGCCTAATTAAAAATAACCGGTCGCCATGCAGCCACGTCTATGGACTTTAATGTTTGAGGGTAGTTATAGTGTAATTTATCGCCAGGCAAGTCTATGGACTTTAACACATTGAGTGCCACCTGGTGGACGAAAGTGGTGGTGCTTGGGTGCCACCGGATCAGAACGTGTCCGGTTTTGGCTTCCATCTTGGAAGCTAAATTATTAACGTTAATGTGCTAGCGAGCTAAAATGGGCCAATCCTTGCTCTAGAAAACGCCAATGTTCAAATCACTGGATAATCACGAATGACCTCCAAGTCGGCGATTTGTTCAAAACCATGGACCAGCGTGAAAAGGCCTTGGCTAATACAGAAACGAATGGCTATGGATGAACAGAAGCAGTGCTGGCGAGGCCTTAGCAAGCCTCTGTAGCAACCAGAGTGATTCCAAAGATGAAATACAGCGGGGCTTTCCTGTAGCGATATCAAACGCCTTAAGACGAGCCTACTCCTAGGACGAGTATACCCTTCCTTAGGATCCAATGTGTTAATGTTTGTTTAGGGCAGTAAATTACAACATAAGACGTCGTCCAGATCTGGCTGATATACATATTTAGGCAGGCAGTCATGTAGGTGGGAAGGTGCGAGAAGTAAAACTATTTTAAAAGAGAGTAATGGATAAAAGATAAAACTGGAGTAATATGTTCTCTCATCTTAGTTTTAGTTAAAACTCTGGCTGCCGCATTAATAATATAGAGATACAAGGTTTCTGACAAAGACTATACATGCATAATGCATATTGTGAACGTGAAGTCTTACACACACACACACACACACACACACACACACACACACACACACACACACACACACTACATCCATATATTAATGGTGTATTCTCATGTGAGGATACTAAAGAGTCCAGCAGAGCAGCAGTACAGAATAAATGGTATAATATTATGCATCAAATCACTTGCACTGCTCATCCAAGCCTTCTGTTACTTGCTTATGGTTGTCCATCGAGTCCGATGATGACACCCACTCAAAAGAGCCCTGTCACCCCACTGCTATCTTCAAGCTCCTTATGGAGATGCTGGGTGACACGTACTGTAGGAGGAAGATATTAAAGAGCACAGGTGCAAGCACACACACACCCCTCCCTGTCTTACCCCTGTAACACACACACACACACACACACACACACACACACACACACACAAAGTTTTGATCAACTTGATGGCACTTGAATGGACATATTGCCTCAAAGCAATGAATATAAATCAAACTAGAACTGCACTCTGTCAAGTGCATACTTGCTTGTTGCACACTAGTGCGCAAGCAGAGCGCGCAAGTACTTTCGACCGCTGTAAACTGTCAAATCTCAGTATCTCTGTGAAGAAACGTTTGAAATGTCTAATTATTAGGTGTAACTATTTGCTACCTACCTACTTTATGCATATAAACACCTAGTATTATTAAGTATGGTTCAAGTTTCTATCTATATAAGAAATACAGTTTTATCGATTTAGATATATTCTGGATCCCTTTTTAGTTTTTTAAAGAAAAATAAATCATTGATATGTGATGAAAAAAAAGGTATATAAACTGAACTAAAATATGTTATACAGTAGTATCTGATCTAATATAGTGATATTAATACTACAGTATATCTGATCTAATATAGTGATATTCAGACTAAATTATGATCAGAGTAATGGGTGTCTCAATTTCTGTAATAATACTTTCACATTTGTTAAAATATACATGATCTAAAAACCGTCCCAGCCAACCCGCCACTTTTGATGCGTATGCAAATAAAATAGAAAATTGATTTGACCTGATTTGCTGGGACCAGATTACATACATGACCATACTGTATGTCTTACGTCATCGTTGAGAGCTAGTCATACATATACACACCATGTACTCTGGTCCCAGCAAATCAGGCACAATTTGCTATTTTATTTTACTGATTATGTATATAGTATACGTATGACTAACTCTAAATGATGACGTAAGACATACGTATACATATACATATACTATATAGAGTATGTAGTTGTAAGTTGATTAGCGGTATACTGTGGTTACTTTGCGCCAAAAACCGTGACAGTCAACCTGCCATTTGATGCGTATGCAAATAAAACAGCAGATTTGTGCCTGGTTTGCTGGGACCAGATTATACAAATGACCATATTTCTTACGTCATCATTGAGAGCTAGTCATACATATACACACCACGTACTCTGGTCCCAGCAGATCAGGCACAATTTGCTATTTTATTTTACTGATTATGTATATAGTATACGTATGACTAGCTCTAAATGATGACGTAAGACATATGGTCATTTATGTAATCTGGTCCCAGCAAACCATTTTTGCATACACATCAAATGGCGGGTTGGCTGTCGCGGTGAACGAAGACCGGGCGAAATTACTTGCGCGCTCTGCTTGCGCAAATAATAATACAAACAATCAAAACAACATATGTCAGTCATATAACCTCTTCCGCGGCCTCCTGAAGTCCACGGTTAGCTGCTTGGTCTTGTTGACGTTAAGGAGGTTGTTCTCCATTGGATGAGGTTGTTCTTCCGCCACCACAGAGTTGAGCTCATCTCTTTAGGCTATAGGTTGACTCTCCATCGTTGACAATCCCACTTATCCCTGCCCCGTGCTTGATGATGGGTGTTGGAGTCATGTGTGGCTGTGCAGTACAGTTGTGTGTACAGGGAGTAGCGGAGAGGGCTCAGCATGTATCCCTGTGGTGCTCCAGGGTTCAGGGTTCATTCTCACAGCCTGATGATGGTTTAACAGGAAGTCTATAGTATCCAGTCGCACATGCTTGGATGAGTCGAGCTTTGCTGACTTGTCACAGTCAGACAGACAAATAAATATATATATATTGTGGGCGCCACTGGACAACGATAGGCAGGAGACACAGCAAGTTTTGCCTACTCGGGCATTTATTGAGGAATGGTTCAGTTTTTAAGTTCAATGTCAAATCAAAATCCAGCACACACACACAGCTGGTTAACTCAGGTCCTTCCTAATTTCCAGGGTACAGTAAAACAGTCTCTATTTTTCCTTCCTCCCATTCCTTCAGGAGTAGTAATATGCTCTGGGTTCCTCTTCAGGATCTCTCCATCCCGGGGTTGCCTGTGTAATGAGAAATGCGATTATTACAGCGTCTGAACAAATGGCAACAGTGAGGGGATGTGTGTTTGTGTGGAGACCTACCGCCAGATTGCCACGTCAGTGCTCCCTCCGTGAGTCAGTGGCGAATGAGGCGGAGCGTTCCTCTGTTTCCTAGCTTTCAAACCTTACGCGCGCAGCGCGGCTGTTGCGTAATTCCTTTGATTGAGGAGGAAGACGGGCAGGTACTTGTGGTCAATCACATGACCCAGGGCGGGTCGCTGTCTTCTGAGCTGTGCTCCGCCTCTGACGCTCCACTGACTCTCGTTGGGGTGGCGCTCTGACGGCCCGCTGTCATGCGACATCCCACAATATATATAATATATTATATATAATAATACAGCAGCAGTATTAAATCGTGAAGAAATCTGTGAAGTGAGGGGCGCTCTTCATCATCTCATTCCGGTCAATTCGAATTTGCGTCCACACCTTGTCTTTAATGTTTGTGTTATACACAATGTTTGTGTTTACACAAACACTCAAAACTGCCCATTCATTATGAATGGCATTTAATGTTTGTGTTGGGACAATGACGTAAAACTGGCCATTCATTATCAATGGCATTTAATGTTTGTGTTAGGACGAAGCTGGACATAGGAGGGGCTATAGCGCCCCTCAAAAATATGGCCCCTCACATTATAGGCGAGCACTGCAGTATGAATCAACAGAACCAAGGTCGGGTGTTTTGGACGAATCTATCATGGTTTAAATGGAGTTTGAGGTTACAATGTGTTTGTATAGGAAGGGGGCGTGTCTGATAAAATTCATATTGAATATCTAAATACTGAATCGAGCAACTTAATAACTGTCTGGGGTGTTCACAAAAGCCTGGGTAGACAAAAAAGTATTTTCTCACTGTTTAAAAACATATTATAGCCAGTTCGAGACTCTAAAACCTACAGTAAACACTAATTTGATTCAGTAGTCCACTATGTCAGATTCAGTAGTACAAAAGAACTGCCGGCTATGTGGGGGTGTGTTTAGTAAACGATAAGGGCATAGACATATAAAGTCTGTATCTCAAGGGAAGGCAACATGGAGGCAACAGGAGGAGATATTGGCAAGCTTTCCCGAGCTTCCATGCGAAGCATAGTGGAAGAAAAACGGAAGGGGACGTTCGGTTGGCCAATCAGAGGCCCAACTCCCTCTTTCCCAGCAGCACTTGCTTCGGCAATGTCCCGGACAACACGCGCTGATAGGCTAGTAGTCACTTGAGTGGCAGCGATGCCTTCAGGATTCCGCTTGACTTCCTTTTCCCGTTGCAGACGGGTCGCTCCAACAAACTGCAGCGACCAATGAGGCATCTATATATTTTTATATCTATGGATATAATGCACATTGATATGCCGTCAAACTGGTGTTTTTGTCCCAACCCGCACCACAGACCGCCACAGATTCTCAGTTTAGGCATGTGTCCCGCCTACCTTGGAGATAGGAGACTTTCCAGACCGAGTTGCGAAGTGACAAAAAAAATCACGGAACGCAGCGAATCAGGCTGGAAACCAGGCTATCAAAATGTTACTTGAAGTACAGTACTCGCGTAAATGTACTTTACACCACTGGTAACCTAACCATGTGTGCCTGTCACTGGCCCGTCCTCTGAATAATTCAGAGTGCAGAGGTTATCTCGGTCCTGTCTGAAGGCCTTTTCTGCACGAGTGAGTTCCACTGTGCGTGGCAGTAAAGCATCCATACGTCCCTCTCTCCAACTGACTCCCGGCATATTGTCCATTACTTCCAGGTTCCCGGGCCGGTAACGGGAGGGGTTTCCGACCAGCTTCCTCCATCACGTATGCTACATTTAACTGCTGAGCTGTCACCCTCCTGAAATAATCATGACGTTATCTCTAGCCCGCTGAGCACGGCCGTGAGCTGGAAGAGGAAGACATCTGGCTGCATCCTATTGCTCTTTTCTACTAAGCAAACCGTGTCGCTGTTGGGCAGAAACCTCCATTTATTTTCTTCACACACGCACATATTAACTCTATATGATGATTTCGGGTGTGCCAGTACAGTACAGTAGACTCTACTGTATAGTTACCGTGTGGGGGTCCCTAGTCTACTGTACCCTCTACTGAGTAGAGGGTACAGTAGAGGGACCCCCACACGATAACTCTGTCATTTCTCAACCGTTTCGGACGTGGGGCGGCTCGCCGGATTCGGCCCGGCCCGGCCCCCTGGGCGTGTTCCTGGGGGTCTGGATGTTCCGGGGACCCCCCTGAGGACTCCCCGGGGACCCCCGGAGACCCCCACATGGTAACTCTCTCATTTCTCAACCGTTTCGGACGTGGGGCGGCTTGCCGGAACCGGGCAGGCACCCTGGCCGTGGCCCTGTGGGTCTGGAACTTCCGCGGACCCCCCGGGGACCACTCACTTCACACAGGTGTGATTTTTATTTGAGTCCTGAAAAGTAACAGTTTTGGACAACTGTTAGACTGTTAGACAATTTAGTTTCCTCAATTTATGGTTCAGTTTCAGAAAATGTTATCAGAACCTAGTTTGATGTCTTGCTCAGGATATCGGCACATAACCCTGAGTTCTGGGAACCCAGAAGTGATACATCCATCTTCAACCGCTTAGCCTGGAATCGGTCGCGGGGGCAACAGTTACAACAGAGAGCTCCAGACCTCCCTCTCCAGAGCAACATTAACAACAAATTCCTCCTGGGGGATCCCGAGGCTTTCCAAGGCCAGTGTGGCAATGTTATCCTCCAATCTGGTCCTTGGGCTGCCCGGGGGTCTCCTTACAGTACTTTAAAATGTTTCACCTCACATCACAACATGCCGCATCATGACATGTTGTGAGTTTATTCAATATCTTCTCCAGAGTGGTCTGCCTGCCTGCCTGTCTGTCTGTCTGTCTGTCTGTCTGTCTGTCTGTCTGTCTGTCTGTCTGTCTGTCTGTCTGTCTGTCTGTCTGTCTGTCTGTCTGTCTGTCTGTCTGTCTGTCTGTCTGTCTGTCTGTCTGTCTGTCTGTCTGTCTGTCTGTCTGTCTGTCTCCTTTGTATGCATCAATTTGTCCACCTGTCTACTGTATCTCATTACATTTACATTCATCTAGTAGCTGGGGCTCGGGTCCAGATTTTAACAATATTTGTGAATGGCATTTAATGGCGGTCCACTTGGCTGACTGTGAGCTGAATATAATGGTTTTAATCTAAAGAGGAGATAGTAGAGAGATGGTTGATTAAATCATGTTTATATTTAATTACCGGTACTTCATGCTCAAGGACATAAATAGGGAGCATTTGAAAAATGCATGAACAACGTGAAGATTTATAGCTTGGGAAGACTTCAAATATGGATGAGCAGTAGGCCTACTGGATTTTTCTTTTTTGTATGAAGTTCAATATCATATACTGTATATAGTATACAGTATATGATATGAGTGTATACAGTGTATACACTCAAAACCTCATCCTGACACATAGATCTCTTGATTAAGTATTGACCTTTTTGAACAAAATAATTTATTTTTATCAGCCTATTGTTTCCACCAAGTTTTGTGCAATCTATTCTATTGCGACCTACTTCTTCGATCTTTTGTCAACCAAAACGTATTCATCTCTTTGGTCCAGCCTCCCGATCCCTTCCAAATTCTTTAGAATCTGCACATTAGCCGGGGAGCCAGCCATCCAAAATTTGAGAGGACCTGTGATGTCATGACATACTTTTTATTTGTATTTTTTCTATTCATTTCAAGGTCCACAGAATGATAGGTCTGCTCTGCCGAAAACAAGTTATGGCCATTTTTGTATACTTACCATGGACAACCAATATAAGGCAAAATTTCAAAGTCAAAGTAGCATGTGACATGTCAAAAACGTCATGATTCTGAATCCATTTCAAGCATTAGTTTTGCACGAAAAACACTCCTTGGCCTAAATTCGGTCATATCCATTTGTGCTGACCTCATCACATTTGTGATGACGGCTATCGCTGTTTTTAGGCCAAGGAGTAATCATCAGCCAATCACATCATCACATTCCATGCTACAGGGCTGGACTGGGTCAAAAATCCGGCCCTGACATTTGGCCCAGACTGGCCCACCACTAACCGGCACGCAGATAGGCTAGCAGATACTTCACCGGCCCACTCCGTTGTGGCACACACAAACAAACAAGGCCTAATACCACCGGTTTTACTGAATAATATGCCTCCATTTTCTGATAATTACCATAATAATCCTCAAACTGGTCACGGTAAAAAACAATATATATATACACATTCCGTGCTCAAACGGACATACACACAAAGCTATGCAAAGATCGAGCGACTGCACCGCTAGAAAAAAAGCAAGTTGGGCCCCCAGGCCACAGGTTGAGAATGGCCAGTCTCTGAACAGTCCGTGTGGAGAGCTGTGTTCTGAGCTTTGTACAGTAGGAGCGGAGCGCAGTAAGAAGCGCTGCTCGACCGTCACAGCTGTGTTCAAGATGGGAGTACGCACTGGGAACATTCTCTCAGGCTGCATCCTAATAGCCCATTAAGACACCAGCAGTCTAATCAATGCTAACTGGCACGTCTAATTACTCCAGAAAGATAAACAAGCCTCCAATTAGTGGGTCCAATTAGCCAGGTAATGAGACCCTTGTTTTTGGATGACTCCTTAATGTCACCAGTGGATACACAGAGTTAAGGAAGGGGACAGATCTGGTTGCGGTGCAGGGAAATGGGGACAACTTTGTACCAAGCTGGAGGAAAGATGGTGACACAGGTGTCACCATCTTCCCAGGGGGAAGTAGTTTAGAGACCAGGATCACTGCATGTTTTTTGTGAGGGTACCTACCCTAGGGGACACAGGGAGAACATGCAAACTCCACACAGAAACTCAGAAAGGCCCTTTTGCCAACCCCGCCTCGGGGTACTCCGGCTGTGCCACCGTGCCCCAAACTATACTATGCAATCTAGACTCTAGAGCAAAGATTATACTATCAGAAATATGGAGTTTAGACCTTAAATGGGGCAGGGCACTGCCCGATTATAATTATCTTTGATACATCAAGTACATGTTGTGAATATAAAATATATTTATATAATATATTGTATTATTATATTATAATTATTATATTATAATATAATATGATTTATATTATCAGACCTTTTAATACATTTGTTTTAACCAAAATGTCACTTAATACAGCATCTTACTAAAATATTAAATCTAGCATCCACCACTGAACACCAAGGAAGATGTACATAGTTGGATGTTATGTATGGTTTCCAGCCAGGTGTAAGCAGAGAGCCACAGAGTGGCGCTCCATAGCAGCAGTAATTTGGCTGGCTGTCTATCAGGGCACTTGGTCTGCGCTGCCTCACTCCTTGGCTCTGGAACATGTTAACGTTCTCCTGTAGTTCCCCTGGCATCACAGGGGCTGACAGTGCCACTCAATCACGCTGAGCATCTTTTATTTTTTTACGCATATCGTCGTAAATGTCCGTAAATTATCGCCCTACTTGATCATACTACAAAAGTAGCAGATACGCAAGCTCGAAACGTGGGGCGAAGCAACGTATTTTGAGCTTGTAGATCTGATACTATTTTTGAATTTGAATCCTGAAAAGTAATTTTGTGTCAATAAAAATGTTGCCATTTAAAACAGGGCATGCGCTGACAGAAGCAGTCTTGAGACCCAGGAGGAGTCATGCTCAATGGAGGTGCTCAAGTCAAAACCCTGTATGAGATGCTGGGGAGCTTTTAATTTAGAGAATCAACGGATACAGGATGCAGCGACACAGGCATAAAGAAACAAAAGAAAAACAAACAAAGATCATAATAGGAGAAACGACAACTAAAAAGTTCAGGAACTGACTGTCTGTAATGTCTTTTTTGCTTCAACACATAATGTTAGAATGTTAGCACAATTTGTAGAACGAGTTCCAACAACGTTTAAATGGCAGCTTGTACTTAGTTATAAGAGGTGGCCCTCACATCTACTTCGCACTGCCAATCTGACCAATATGGCGAGCCATGATATCCTGGACCGTAAAACACCCAAAAGTGGCGATGCCAATGAACATTGTGTGTGTGCTTACCGGGTATATTACTATTATGAAGACCAAAAGCCCCCAAGTGTAGTAGATTAGAGAAACATGCAGGCATTTTGAGGACCAAGAAGGTCCTTTAGGGGAGTTAGGTTGTATACATGTAGGAAAAGATTCATGGTGGGGTTTAATGTTAGAGATTAGATTTAGAGATTTAGAGGTTGACGGTTAGAGTTATGCCTGATTTGCACCTAGCGGTATAGTTGCCTACCAGTGCACGGGCGATCTGCGATCTACGAGCGATCTACGTCACTATCGCTGTCCTAAAATGTTGATGTCCTCTCAAGTATTGTAATACAAACGTGTGTGGGTCAGCGGTGGCCGAACAGTTTGCGGAGCGGTCTTGATATCGGAAGGTCGCTAGTTCGTATCCCCGGACCGACACGTTAAAATTACCACCCCTGAAGTGCCCTTGGACAAGGCATTGAACCCCCACCATGAAATGTTCTATGAGCATGCCTGGCTGTAAACAGGTTCTTGAGCTTAGTCCAGTTACCCTGGCCTGGGTAAACAAAGTACCTTTCCTTTCCTTTTGTGTGGGTGCGTGTGTGTGTGTGTGTGTGTGTTCAAATCTCGCCACAATCATTTCCTCAGAACTCAGTGAATATCAGCTTGTTCAACACGTGATGTGTTGACCCTGAAAGGTCACGACAAAGTGCATCACCATGGCGACGGCTTTGGCGATAGAGCACTGAGTTCGCATCTGAAATTGCACGCACACACGCACGCACACACATGGACCCTTACTGGTCTGTAACTCTGAGAGTGTACACATGGAACCAAATGGACACTTGCTTGTCTGTGACTCTGAGAGTGTACACAAGGATGGACACAAATGGACACTCTCAGAATGATAGGGGTCCCTTAAATGAGAGAGAGAGAGAGAGGGAGGGGGGGGGGGGGGGGGGTCTAGAGGGGAGCATGTGGGATACTCATTCAGATTGATCTCATATCTCTGCTCAGATGTACATGTTCTTTTATAGGAAAATTGATTACAAAAAATGACTCAGTTGTTTTTTAAATTAATGCGATCTGTTATTATTGTTATTATTATTGTTGATGGCTCTGTTTTTATTTTTTCTTCATGAGAGGTTTGTGAGTTGATGCGTGTGTGTGTGCCTGAGTGATCGATCAATCTCTCCATGGAAACAAGTTTCTGCCACTGACTAGCCCGGTTTACAGGTTTTTACCGTATTTGTTTATATACAAATGTCAGAATCTGTAATGAAAGTCTCTTGTCAGTCTTGTCCAAGGCTTTGATTGATTGAATACCTTATTAACAAGATTGTTACAGTCAAAGGTTATGCTAAAAGGTTATCACAAAAAGCCCCAGGGGACTTGTTTCCATTGTGTTCCATCGTACTCAATTCATCAATACATATACATACATAACGAACGTAGGAATCTACGCGCCCAGTTGCAATTTGAGGTCAGCCATCACATCAGTAGATAGCAATAACAGTCAGATTCTTACACCTGTCATCTTTTATACACTTCATTATTATAAATACCTCTCATCCTGTAAAAAGAAAATCACCATTGTGTTCTGTCCTGGCTTTCTTCAGCTGTCCCTGCTCAACAGTTATTCCGTTAAGACCTGTCAGGTCCATCTGATGAGGCCGATTCTACAAAATGTCTTCAACATGTGTTGCTAGATCGGTGGTGGTGCTCAAACCTTTTCATGGGATTTTGGGACCACCCAAAATTATATGTATTTGGCCGCAGAGCTGCACACCCCCATCTCAACATATTTTGTTCGAGGGACCCCCCAGAAGCAAAGAGTATATATATTCACGACTCAAAATTAGCAGATCTACAAGCTAAGCTTGTATATCTGCTATTTTTTAATTGCAAGTATTGAAAGTACAATATTATAGCCTAACGGTTGAAGTGGTTAGAATCGCGATTCTAACTCGAATCGATTTTTTTTGACAGGCCTAGTTGGGAACCTCTGCTGTACAGTACTGTACTAGTACCAGTGGTTGGGAACCTCTGCTGTACAGTACTGTACTATAGTACCAGTGGTCGGGAACCTCTGCTGTACAGTACTGTACTGGTACCAGTGGTTGGGAACCTCTGCTGTACAGTACTGTACTATAGTACCAGTGGTCGGGAACCTCTGCTGTACAGTACTGTACTGGTACCAGTGGTTGGGAACCTCTGCTGTACAGTACTGTACTGGTACCAGTGGTCGGGAACCTCTGCTGTACAGTACTGTACTATAGTACCAGTGGTCGGGAACCTCTGCTGTACAGTACTGTACTATAGTACCAGTGGTCGGGAACCTCTGCTGTACAGTACTGTACTAGTACCAGTGGTTGGGAACCTCTGCTGTACAGTACTGTACTATAGTACCAGTGGTCGGGAACCTCTGCTGTACAGTACTGTACTGGTACCAGTGGTTGGGAACCTCTGCTGTACAGTACTGTACTGGTACCAGTGGTTGGGAACCTCTGCTGTACAGTACTGTATGTCAAATCACAGATGTGTTTACTGCGGTGGCGCGTGCAATCGCTTTAACCTTTCCACAGTGGAAAATTGTTTGCTTCTCAGTTATCTAAATACCAGGTGCGCCTGCAGCCCAGATTCTCTTAGCCCATTCTGACCTGAGATCAGATTCATACGAGGTTTCCGCCGGGCAAACACTGGGTCTGATGAACCCATTCTGACCTGAGATCAGATTCTAAAAATGTCAGTCGCTCTTCGATTTTTCAAAAATAGCAGACCTACAAGCTCGTATCGCGCCACTCGGTGGCGCAATATGAGCTTGTAGATCTGCTATTTTTAAATAGCTAAAGCATAACATGATGCCGACACCAAAATGGGTGCCCGGTCAGAATGGGAAATTTAGCCTGTCAGACCCTTAAACTTATTTTAAAATATTTTGCTGTTGTTTTGATATGATTTTGTGCACAATTCCATTCCATTCCCCCTGGAGATATGTCATCACCTCCTCCACCCACTTCTTTACACCATGTGAACCTGTGATGTGACAACGAAGCTGATTCTGCGTTCACACGAGGCAGATTCAAAGATGCAAACATCACAGGATCTTTGTCTAGCTTTGTCTGTCTGTTGCTCGCACGGTCGCTGACGTCATCAAGCGTGCGTCCGTAGTGACGGGTGTCATTGCAGTGCAGTGTGGAATCCCACCAAAGCTCCAGGATCCCCCCGTCGTTCCAGGAGCCAGGACCATAGAGTATTTAAATATCTATAGAGAAGACACCCGAGTTCTCCTCCCATCCACTTGCATTGAGTTGCTCAAAAGCGCATGAGGCGGATTCACTCCTCCTTCCGGGTAGGAACAGAGTGCATTCTGGGACGGATTGCAATGGTGAGTGGCCCCAAACACATGAACGCGCTGCCGTTGAACGCGCACGAGCGTCGTCCGTCGTGAACGTGTACAATGATAGTCAACGGACAGCGCGTTCATGTGTTTGGGGCCAGGCTGCAATACCTTCATTCGGCCACTATGTCCATTTCGCCTCAAGATTTCCTCTGGGTGCCTTCTCTATAAATATATATACTAGAGCTGGGACTCGATTAATTTTTTTTATCTAATTAATCGGAGGCTTTGCGATTAATTAATCTAGATTAATCGCATTTTAATCGCATATCAATATTCAACCCGAGAACAGCGAGAAACCTTTTTTTTTAAATGTTTTTTGGTATCCCAGTGAATCAATGAATAGTGACTACAGGATACCACTCATTTTCAACATTTTACTGTCATTAATATACCTGTTGTTGAAATAATAATAAAAAGTCACCCCATTCTGTGTTGCCTAGAACTGGAGGTCTGAAAGAAAATTAGTACATTAGAACAGTACATCTCAGTGACATCACAAAGCTGTACTTACTTCATTGTCTCCACCAGGCCGAAGGCATGGGGAGAGAGTATGTTTTGCACTCCGTCCGTCCGTCCGTCCGTCCGTCCGTCCGTGTGTGTGTGTGTGTCCGTGTGTGTGTCCGTCCGTGACCAGCTAATCTCGGCCACCGTTAACCCGGTCGATGCCATATTTTGCGCACACGCTCCCTGGATGCCAACAATGAACCTCTGCCCCAAACTTTCCAGAACGGCCTGTTATAGCGCCACCAGGAGGCCGCTTTGTGCAAAACAAGTTTTTGCACAGTACACCTACAGATTTTGTCCAAACATCACGCAAATTGGTACACAGTCTCTCTAGAGCCATTCAACGAAACCGGTCTTTCAGATTTCTCAGACTCCATCCTGATTGGTTAAGATTGGCTTCCAAATTTCACAGGAGTGCTCAGTTTCAAACAAAATGCTGCAAATCATGAACACATCGCGTGATTTCCGTGAAATTGTGCACCCACATTCCCACTAGGCCGAGGACGAAATGCCACATGAACAATTTCAACTCAGCCTCAAGGTGGCGCTATAACTGGCCGAAAAGTGTTTTTACCTCTAACTGCACGGATCTGTGGATAACCTGGTGGAGACCTGTGCCCAGAAGGGCACTTTTTCTAGTATTGTTACTGTTTTTTGTCAGACCTCCAGTTCTAGGCAACACAAAATGGGGTGACTTTTTATTATTTCCAGTTTTCAGTACTATAGAAAAGCGCCCAGTGAGAAACGTTCCGCGGTGAAAAAAAAGGTGCGATTAATTTATCTGTAGTTAATCGCAATACATTTTTCTGTAGTTAATTAATCTAAATTAATCGCAATTAGTCCGGGCCCTAATATATACTCTAAGGCCAGGACCTGCCTTACCATGTGTCTGATTGGCTCCCGGGCAGGCATATGTTTTTATTGAGGTTAGGTTTAGGGTTTAGGGTTAGGCATAGTTGCAAAAACGAGAACTGTCATTCACAGCGACTACCAGCCAATCACAGCAGGGTTTTCCTGGAGCTAAGGTGGGATTCCAAATAATGTGTCATTGCAGCTATACACTTGTAGCTCTGTAGCTTTGCATCTGGAAGTTGAACCCAGCTCAGCTGCAATTTGAAGCTTTGCATAGCTTTTGCAGACGTTGGATGTATCTTTGTATCTTCATGTCGCTGTCTTCCATTGACAATGTAGACTGTATCTTTGCATAGGACTTTAGCTAACCCTCCATTAGCTGTACTCTGGGGTGATGATGAGTGACGCAGGTAATTACTTGCGCAAGCAGAGCGCGCAAGTAATGTTTTCGCCCGGTCTCTTCCGCCGTGACAGCTGTCCCGCCATTCGATGTTTATGCAGAAAAACATCAAATCTGTGCCTGTTTTGCTGGGACCAAATGACCACAAATGACCATATTTCTTACGTCATCATTTAGAGCTAGTCATACGTATACTATATACATAATCAGTAAAAATAAAATAGCAAATTGTGCCTGATCTGCTGGGACCAGAGTACGTGGTGTGTATATGTATGACTAGCTCTTAATGATGACGTAAGAAATATGTTCATTTGTGGTCATTTGGTCCCAGCAAACCAGGCACAGATTTGCTGTTTTCTTGCATAAACATCAAATGGCGGGACAGCTGTCACGGTTTTTGGCGCAAAGTAACCACAGTATACCGCTAATCAACTTACAACTACACACTTTATACAGTATAGAGTATAGAGTATATATGTATACGTATATAGTATATGCCTATATACTATATATATACTATATATATTTCTTACGTCATCATTTAGAGCTAGTCATACGTATACTATATACATAATCAGTAAAAATAAAATAGCAAATTGTGCCTGATCTGCTGGGACCAGAGTACGTGGTGTGTATATGTATGACTAGCTCTTAATGACGATAGTAAGAAATATGTTCATTTGTGGTCATTTGGTCCCAGCAAACCAGGCACAGATTAGCTGTTTTCTTGCATAAACATCAAATGGCGGGACAGCTGTCACGGTTTTTGGCGCAAAGTAACCACAGTATACCGCTAATCAACTTACAACTACACACTTTATACAGTATAGAGTATAGAGTATATATGTATACGTATATAGTATATGCCTATATACTATATATATTTCTTACGTCATCATTTAGAGCTAGTCATACGTATACTATATACATAATCAGTAATAATAAAATAGCAAATTGTGCCTGATCTGCTGGGACCAGAGTATGTGGTGTGTATATGTATGACTAGCTCTTAATGATGACGTAAGAAATATGGTCATTTGTGGTCATTTGGTCCCAGCAAACCAGGCACAGATTTGCTGTTTTCTTGCATAAACATCAAATGGCGGGACAGCTGTCACGGTTTTTGGCGCAAAGTAACCACAGTATACCACTAATCAACTTACAACTACACACTTTATAGAGTATATATGTATACTATATATGTATACTCAAAACTCAATACTCAATGATGACATAAGAAATACGGTCATTTGTGGTCGTTTGGTCCCAGCAAACCAGACACAGATTTGCTGTTTTCTTGCATAAACATCAAATGGCGGGACAGCTGTCACAGTTTTTGGCGCAAAGTAACCACAGTATACCGCTAATCAACTTACAACTACACACTCTATATAGTATATATGTATACGTATATAGTATATGCCTATATACTATATATATACTATATATATTTCTTACGTCATCATTTACAGCTAGTCATACGTATACTATATACATAATCAGTAAAAATAAAATAGCAAATTGTGCCTGATCTGCTGGGACCAGAGTACGTGGTGTGTATATGTATGACTAGCTCTTAATGATGACGTAAGAAATATGGTCATTTATGGCCTACTAGTGTGCAACAAGCAAGTATGCACTCGACAGAGTGCAGTTCTAGTTCTCTCTGTGTGTGTGCGTGTGTGTGTGTGTGTGCGTGTGTGCGTGGGTGGATTGGTTGGGTTCATTACTCTCTTTCTTATACCTTCCATTTACCATTCACTGCCATTTCTATTCATGACAATACCCATGATTTCTTTCTGTCTCGCCATACAAAGTGGAACAAAAATATCGTCTCTGTCGTTTTGGAAACCTACAGTATACTGTATATGTCCAAAACTGTCCTATTTCAGGATTCAAATACAAAATAACCAGTAAGACGCCCTGAAGGGCGAAGTCCCGTGCACGCATCCGCCTGGGTGACGGTAAACTACTGGCGCTTTGGAATGGGGGGTCAGATCAACATATGGAATGAATTCTGTACTGACCATATATGGAGCATGTCTTGAGTGTACAGGGTTTGATGAGGTCAGATCAACTTATGGAATGTCAGAACAGATCAGCTCCATGTATAGAGATCTAAGGGTGGCAGTGGGGGCAGTGTCTTGAGCCCTAATTTCCGGGCCTGTTGAGAACTCTAGTTTTCGCCAGCTGCCGGGCACGGCTGCAATAATGACTTTGGGGTGGGTCCATTTAGATTTTAGATTTTGAACGGACAGGGAGACATCGAAGAGGAAAGACGAGAGGATCAACATATGGCATGTCAGAACAGTTCAGCTCCATATATGGAGATCTATGGGTTTGATGTCAGACGTAGAGTTGCTGGCCGGCTCCACATATGCAGATCTATAGGTGATCCAGTCTTCTCCATGTATGGCTATCCAGGGTTTGATGAGGTCAGTGTCGTGATCTTCATATAATGGAGACAGCCATATATGGAGCATGTCACGAGGCGTGATGTCACGAGGCGTGATGGACTGACAATATAAACAAAAGGTGCATAGCACACCGGTCCTTGTGAGGTGCCAGCCAAGGGGAAAGATACTGAATGAAAAGAATGTATAGCCGCATACTCACAGCTGCCAATGTCACACGTTTATTGAGGAGAAACCAACATTTCGGACAGGTATACTGCCTTCTTCAGGGCAGGTGATGGACTGACAACCATGGATGCGTGACGGACCGACGGACATACTTTTCAGGTTTTCATAGCAACCTGTGACCTACGGTCGCAATTAAAAACTATACTGCTTGTGGATCTGCTATACTTTTCATGCCTTTGTGTGACGCTGCAGTATTATCAGTGGTTTCGAGTGAAGCGGTGGTATTATGAAGTAAGGCACTGATTTGCGAAACAAAAAAGACCAATATGGCATATGGAGATAAGAGGTTTCTGCCCGGCAGCCACGATATAATGGAACCAGAAGGAAACCATTATGAGCGATTATGGGTTAAATCAATGATTCACATCGCGTGGGCTGTGGGGGGTATTGCAAGTGGGCCTCCAAATAATTGGCAAAACCCTGATATGATAACATAATAGGAACTTTATGTACTGTACATATACTACCTCGCGTTACTTCCACTGATTCAAGCCGGAACACAATGGATTGACTGATCAATTCAAATAAACTAATGCTCTGAAAATACCTTTGCATATATAAGTGGTCAGATGGGTGGGCCTCAAACGCTTTTTGGCAAGTGGGTCGTGCAGCCAGAGAAGGTTGAGAAAGAAGCTGAGTTCAGTGAGCAGCACTGCTGTGCATTGGGTTAGATTTTGCAGCAGTGAAATGAAATGCGTAATCCCTGAACAGCTAAATGAGGATTTGTTACCCGATACTGCACCGCTCCCTCTCTCTTACATAAAACCGTGTGTGTGTGTGTGTGTGTGCCTGCGTGCATGCTTCGACTGCTGTATGTGTGTGTGTGTGTGTGTGTGTGTGTGGCACGCTATGAGCTTGTAGGTCTGCTATTATTTTTTTTAATCGAAGAACGACTGACATTTTTTGAATCTGATCTCAGGTCAGAATGGGTTAATCAGACCAGTGTGTGTGTCCAGTGGAAACCTCGTATGAATCTGATCACAGGTCAGAATGGGTTAAATCACAGATATCACACCATATGGATATATGGTGTGATATCTGTGATCTGATTATCTGTTTGTTTGTACTGTGTGTGTGTGTGTGTGTGTGTGTGTGTGTGTGTGTGTGTGTGTGTGTGTGTGTGTGTGTGTGTGTGTGTGCGCGTGCGTGTGCGTGTGCGTGTGTGTGTGTGTGGCGACGTGCACGCGCGCTAGCCTCAGGTAAAGGAGACGTGCTTCTAAACAACATGTGTGTGTTATAGATCAACTGTCAGGCCAACAGCTGGCCAAAAGCAGAGAATAGTGCTGCAGAGACAAACACTGACCTTTATCACACAAGCAGGGTTTTCTCTCTGCCGTGCCAGAGAGACACGTCACAATCCCAGAGTGTCCCACATAGTCCTGTATTCAAAGTGTACTGTGATGACCATATATAATCATATCTGATGCTGAAAAGGGCTAAAAAAAACAAATAACTTCAGTATAAGCAACAAAATAACAATATAAAAGCACTGCCTATATGTGGATTAACCACAACGGCAAGTAAGCGACATGGGCCGCGCTGGAAGTATAGTTTGAAGTTTGAAAGAGAAAACGTATAGTTTGACAAACAAAACCCTGTAGTTTGACAAACAAAACCTGTAGTTTGACAAAGGTCAATTTGTATAGCACATTTTTTATCATATTCAATGCCCTTTTCCCATGGAGGAGGTCCCCACCCGTAGAAGGCCCAAGGCATCTGGAGACGTCTTTAAGTCTTTTTTGATGGTATAAAAATCGGATCGCTAAATTTTTTTTTTGTTGACCGCGGCCGTTGCTAGGCCACGCCTTGTCCAGCGCTCCCGGACATGTTTTGCGCGCAGCCGTTCACTTCCTTGATTACGGCAGACAAAACGTGCTATTATGTCTGAATCTGTGCTGCTGTCTATTGTTTGTGATCAGAACACTGACGTTCTGTCCTAATTTCTGACTTCACTTAACCAAGCATCTCGTTTGGAATATTAATAGGAATTGACAGCGCGAGGTACCTCCCGGTTTTGGTGGGAAATGGAAGGCGGGCTGGATGAGGCAGAGTAAAATCTGCCTCATCTGCCGCACACGCCTTTATTTTGAAAAACCCCAGGGCATAAAAAGTGTTAAAGGCATGAGGCATTTTGAACGAAAAAAGGGAATGATGCAGATGACTTTCTTGTTTGTTTGCCTTACCCTGTGCCACCCAGACAGCCAGATTTCCCTCTTTTGTTGTTGTTTTATCACACATAGGCCTATATAGCACCATAAAACACAACAGATATTTCCAAGTGTGGCCTTTGAACTCAACTTATATCACATCAGGAAGAATGTGTGCGTGCGTGCGTGCGTGCGTGCGTGCGTGCGTGCGTGCGTGCGTGTCTCTGTTATACATGGCTACATCCCAGGTCAGGTTGGGCTTCATGTATAGTGCATAACAGTGGCTTGTTATTCTGGACTGTCATTTCTTAACAGTAAGGTTGTCATTGTATTGACTCTGCATGCTGACTGGCAGGAACAATTAGCTCTTAGGGAATATAGCTCTACAGTGAAGTCCCTTAATAAAGCAGGCAGTTGTTTCAGTGTTTCATGCGACCTTGTGGTGTCCTTTCCACGTCTCCAGGTAGCAATAAGGTATGAGGCCAGGGTTTTATCTCGTATACGTGTTTACCTGCTGCCACCCATGTTTCCTCTCCTCATTTGCTCTCCGACTCCACCCCTAACCTTTAACTGATAAACAAGTTGTTTTTTCCCGCAAGTAGAATGCGTGTGAGGAGATAACATCCAAGCCTTGTGCACAAGGCTGTGTGTGTGTGTGTGTGTGTGTGTGTGTGTGTGTGTGTGTGTGTGTGTGTGTGTGTGTGTGTGTGTGTGTGTGTGTGTGTGTGTGTGTGTGTGTGTGTGTGTGTGTGTGTGTGCGCGTGCATGCTTGATACTTAAGTTACAAATGTAATGCTGTTTAACAGTGAGTCACTTCAAGGTGAATTATGTCTGTTTACAAAGACACTTTCCAAAAGGGTTAGGGTTAAAGACGTAAGGACAGGGTGTCTTAGGGAAGGGAGGGACAGTAAAGACGTAAGGACAGGGTGTCTTAGAGAAGGGAGGGACAGTAAAGACGTAAGGACAGGGTGTCTTAGGGAAAGGAGGGACAGTAAAGACGTAAGGACAGGGTGTCTTAGGGAAAGGAGGGACAGTAAAGACGTAAGGACAGGGTGTCTTAGGGAAAGGAGGGACAGTAAAGACATAAGGACAGGGTGTCTTAGGGAAAGGAGGGACAGTAAAGACGTAAGGACAGGGTGTCTTAGGGAAAGGAGGGACAGTAAAGACGTAAGGACAGGGTGTCTTAGAGAAGGGAGGGACAGTAAAGACGTAAGGACAGGGTGTCTTAGGGAAAGGAGGGACAGTAAAGACGTAAGGACAGGGTGTCTTAGGGAAAGGAGGGACAGTAAAGACGTAAGGACAGGGTGTCTTAGGGAAAGGAGGGACAGTAAAGACGTAAGGACAGGGTGTCTTAGGGAAAGGAGGGACAGTAAAGACATAAGGACAGGGTGTCTTAGGGAAGGGAGGGACAGTAAAGACGTAAGGACAGGGTGTCTTAGGGAAAGGAGGGACAGTAAAGACATAAGGACAGGGTGTCTTAGGGAAAGGAGGGACAGTAAAGACGTAAGGACAGGGTCTCTTAGGGAAGGGAGGGACAGACACCCTGTGATAGTGGAAGTGTGTGGGAAGGAAGTGTCCTGGAGTTAACCCCTTAAAAACCCAGAATCCGTATAGTGGGTAAAGCTTTCTCTGAAAATAGCAGATGGACAAGTTTACAACGCGACTCGCTGCAACTTGTCGATCCCCACATTAACAGAAAACAGAAACTACACTAGCATAGAGCCCTGGGGGGTTCCTCTCAACCATAAGGGGGATACGTGTCCTGCACTTGATTGCCTTGTACGTTAGCTCATCACCATGGCGTTTTGAATGATGTGGGCAGCAACCAGAGGGGCCAGTGAAGATAGCGGATTCGAATGAAAATCAACCGCTAATACCGGTAGTTACTTATCACTCAAATGCAATCTGATTAGGAAACGCGGAGACGTCCGGCGTGGCATTGGTCACGTTGTCCGGCTATACTATACTACTATAACAGGAAACAGGGAAAGAGATGGGGGAAGACACGCAGCAAAGGTCGTTGGGATCGGGACTCGAACCCACGACACACTGTCAGGATTACCAGCCTATGTGCCCAGAACGCTAGGCCGGCCCGGGCCACTAACCCTAACCTGGCGGCAGTAATTTCACTTCTGCGTTCCCTAATTGCAGGCTCCAGATGAGCCTACTGGTGAGGCTTTGCTTGCCTCTTGAAGAGGGCGGTCGCATTCTTTTTCTCTCTCCCTCCCTGTCTGTATTCCAATATAGCGCCGTCCATGGCAGCTGTGGTAACTGCATTTGTAACTGCCCCTTTGCCCCTTTGCCTCAGATTTTCTAACACTACTGGACTGCCTAAATCTATCACAACACGTCCATGTCCCCACACACAACAAGGGGCACACACTTGACCTGGTCATTACAGACTCCGCCCCTGTCAGCAACCTGGCAGTCTATGACATGGGTGTGTCTGACCATAAAGTCATTTCCTTTGAGCTGCCTTTCCCTCCCTCCCATACCAAACCCAAACGCCAAATCCACTTCCGGAATTTCAAAAGCATCAACCCAGACACCCTGACCCTGGACCTCCATCACCTGTCTTCTGCCACCCACCCATCAGCAACGGAATCGGTGGCTTTTTACAATAAATCACTTGCGGAAAACAAAGGCAGAAGGGCGTGTCCTTGAAAGGCGCCTCAAGGCCTCAGGACTCACGGTCCATAAAATGGCCTACAGAGACCACCAAAAGGCCTACTCAAAGTCCCTGAGAGACGCACAATCCATATTCTACTCCAACATCATAAATAACAGCCCCGGCAACTCAAAACAACTTTTCTCAACCATAAACCACTTTCTCAAACCCCAAACCCCCACAAACCAAGCAACCACAGCTGAACAGTGCAACGACTTCCTCTCATTTTTCAGAACGAAAGTTGACACCATCCGTTCATCCCTCTCTGCCCCCCCCCTCTTCATCTCCCCCGACTGCCAGCCCACAGCTTGGACCCCCCCAGCCTCTCTGCTGCTTCACTCCCACCACTCAGCAACAGATCGAGGATACCATCAGGCGAATGAAGCCTTCCACCTGCACATTGGACCCCTTCCCCACAGCCCTGCTCAAATTACACATCCAAGCCATCAGCCCTCTAATTACCCATGCAATAAACCACTCCCTTCAGTCTGGCCACGTCCCATCAGCACTGAAAACTGCCATCATAACACCCCTACTCAAAAAACCCACCTTAGACGCGGCTGTCCATGCCAACTACAGACCTATCTCCAACCTCCCATTCCTCTCCAAGGTGTTGGAGAAAGTCATCGCCGCACAACTGCTAACCCACCTTCACACCAACAACCTGTCAGAAAAACTTCAGTCTGGTTTCCGCTCCGCCCACAGCACTGAAACCGCACTGGTCAGGGTCACAAACGACATCCTCATGGCAGCTGATGCTGGCTCCCCTTCCCTCCTCATCCTCCTGGACCTCACTGCAGCCTTCGACACAGTTGACCACACCATCCTCCTTCACCGTCTTCACTCCACTATCGGACTCTGCGACACCACCCTGGACTGGTTTACATCCTACCTCACGAATAGAACTGAGTGTGTCTCCCTGGGAGGTGCAAAATCCCGGACCCAGCCTGTCACCTGTGGTGTCCCCCAGGGCTCTGCTTGGCCCCACCCTGTTCACTTTGTACCTGCTTCCCCTCGGCCGTGTCATCAGCAGGCATGGATTATCCTTCCATTGCTATGCTGATGACACACAACTGTACATAAAACTGGACCCAACCCCTCCCCGCTCTGCTGCCCCACTGTCCTCCCTGTCACCATCTACATCACCTTCATCCACACTCACCATCTGCCTGGAGGAGATAAAGGCGTGGATGAAACACAACTTCCTGCAACTAAACAGCTCCAAAACAGAAGCCATTCTCATCGGCACCCCACACCAGGTTCAATCATCCCCCATCACAAGCATCACCTTCTCTGGCCAGGACATTCCACTCTCATCTGTCGTCACAAACCTGGGTGTTAAAATGGACCCCCACCTCAACTACGAGGCCCACATCAAACACCTCTGCAAAACATCATTTTTCCATCTCAAAAACATCGCCAAACTCCGTCCCACCCTCACTCTACCTGATGCTGAAAAGTTGGTCCACGCCTTTGTCTCCTCCAGGTTGGACTACTGCAACGCACTTCTCATCAGGATCCCTAGCAAGAGCCTTCAAAGGCTCCAATACATCCAGAACAGCGCTGCTAGGGTCCTGATGAGAGTGCGTAAACACGAGCACATCACACCCATCCTCCGCTCACTCCACTGGCTCCCCATCTCATTCCGGACTGAATACAAGATTTCCCTGCTAACCCACCAGTGCATCCACGGCAACGCCCCCCCCCTACCTCAAGGAATTTGTCACCCTTCAATCCTCAACCCGCTCCCTCCGCTCCTCAAACACCAACCTCCTCAAACCCACAAAGACCAACCTACGCACCATGGGTGACCGGGCTTTCTGCTCGGTCGCCCCCGAACTGTGGAACGCTCTCCCCGCCCACCTGAGAGCCCCACAGTCGGTAGACGCTTTTAAGAGAGGACTCAAAACTTTCCTTTTTACCAAAGCATTTTTATAGCCTTGCCCTTTATGTTTTAATGTTCCTGTTCTTTTAGATGTTTTTAATGGTGTGTTGTTTCTTTTGCTTTTATTCACTGCTGTAGCACTTTGAGATTCTCGCGAATATAAAGTGCGTTATAAATAAAATCCATTATTATTATTATAACTGTACTCTGCTGTTCACTGTAACAAATTCCTAACATGTTTTACATGTATGGCAATAAAGGCTTCTGATTCTGATTCTGATTCTGATCAGTTGATAATCACCAATTTTACCGGGTAAAAAACAAGTTAAATGCACTTGGTGCACTCTCTGTGATAACACAGCATGTTCTGTTCTGTATAGCAGAAGAAAAGATGGTTAAGATGTTTTATGCACCGGGTGCTGGGCGCGTGCTACGTCATCACGCACAAAGCCCAAGGTCTTATAGGGGATTCACACTATGGTCCCGGGTGCGCACTCGGGACCACTTGGCAGATGTTGTGGTAGTGTGAATGATGCGTACCGTTCCCGGGAGCGGATCGCCCAACCGTCCCCGGGACCGCATGGGGGGAGGGTCTCTGGACCGTTGAAGTGTATTCAGATACGGATCGTTCCAATGTGAATGCATGCAGTCGACGAGCCAAGCGTCAACAAAAAAAAACACAGCCTCTGCACGATGCGTAACACCAGCGCATTTCTCAACGCCGCCCTTCTCCTGTTGAATCTGCTTATACGCGCAGCACCGCGCTGATCTTATTCTGCGGACTACACGTGGCTTGGCACAGTCAGTTTCCAAAGTAAAACAAAATAATAATAATGCTAAAGTAGAATCCATAGCAAACTAATACACTGGAGCACAGAACTGACTGACACTGTGAATAGCAGGCAGGCTGACAAGTAGTATAACGGCAAAAAGCCAAAGAGGCAATGCAATTCAGTGTGTCTGGATTTATTTGAGACAATGTCGCACAGTTGATGGTCAGTGTCCGTGCGCGCCAGCCATCAAGCACACCGTCATCAGGAGGATTAAAGTGTGTTATGCAAGTGTACCCGGTGCGCTGTTGAATCTCGGGCAATGTGAATCATGGCCATCGGGGACCAGGCAACCGTATTCGAAAACGGTCCCAATGAAACGGATTCAGTCCGTCTCAGTGTGAATCCCCTATTAAAGGAGACCTTGTGAGTGTATGCAAAGTGTTATCTGTATAAATAGATCATCAGAGATGATTCTCACTAGCGTGTTCTGAGCAAATAACTGATCTCAAATAACCTAAACATAAAACATACTTCTTGTTGTTTGTAAATTATGGTTTATTTTATGAGAAGTATGCGTCAATGCATTGTGAGCTTGTGCATTGTCTACTTTAGCTATTTCCGATAGTAGTACATCATAGTAGTATAAAGGCTATAAGCGGTTAATCACAATAATCAATTTAGTTTCGAATTAGCGTTCGATTTTCTTTTGAGTCAATTTGTTGTTCTCAATCATTCGATTCATCTGAAAAGTAATCGATAGAATTATCGCTGAGAAAATAATTGATAATTGCAGCCCTAAATGGGTTTCAATGTCGTGGTTTTAAAATGTGCCCCGTCTGGCTTGAAAGCGCAACAGTTTTATGTCATCAATGTACGGGTGTGGTGGTGTCCTATACAATGTTGTTGTTGTTGTTGTTGTTGTTGTTGTTGTCAATGTTCAGCAGACATCCAGGCAGCACTGAAGCGCATGCTCTTCCACTGTGACTCAGTGACTGCATATCTGATTGGCCTCATTCAGTGCCATGCTCTGTACTGAGTATTGGGGCAATGGAAACAGGCCTTGTTGTACCTGGACTAGCCTCATTCTCCCTCTGTCTCCCAGGGGATGTCCTTGATTCAGTGGTGCAGAAAATATGTGTGTGTGTGGGGGTGGGGGTTCAATGGTGGCACCATAACCACCATGGTGGTTATGGTGCAGGTTATGGTGCAGGTCCATCAACATACACATGGGTGGGCTGTGTGCATTCGGAGGCATACCTTAGTCCGACATACCGATATTGAGACATACGTACATGGCCGCAAGACACATACAGTACGTGG
The DNA here is from genome assembly GCF_964188405.1 of Protomyctophum parallelum. Taxonomy (NCBI): domain Eukaryota; kingdom Metazoa; phylum Chordata; class Actinopteri; order Myctophiformes; family Myctophidae; genus Protomyctophum; species Protomyctophum parallelum. The sequence continues at coordinate 59,753,296 of NC_139697.1, forward strand.
CCGGTTAAGACTCACCTGGGCCCCGACATGTGTTGCCGGTTAAGATACATACGTGGCTTGTGAAGACTCCCGTGGCTTCCGTGTGCGGTTAGGGTTAGTTTAGGGTTTGGGGTAGGTTGTCGGACTAATGCGTGTCAGGGTTAGGGTTAGTTTAGGGTTTGGGGTAGGGTGTCGGACTAATGCGTGTCAGGGTTAGGGTTAGTTTAGGGTTTGGGGTAGGTTGTCGGACTAATGCATGTCAGGGTTAGGGTTAGTTTAGGGTTTGGGGTAGGGTGTCGGACTAATGCGTGTCAGGGTTAGGGTTAGTTTAGGGTTTGGGGTAGGGTGTCGGACTAATGCGTGTCAGTGTTAGGGTTAGTTTAGAGTTTGGGGTAGGGTGTCGGACTAATGCGTGTCAGGGTTAGGGTTAGTTTAGAGTTTGGGGTAGGGTGTCGGACTAATGCGTGTCAGCAGAATGTTAGTTTGTCGGCCCAAAGATATGCACCCGTGTTCATTTGTAGAGCATTGTTATTGTATTGTTCAATCAATCAATTGTGTTACAGCTTCAATCAATGGAACATTAGTATTTATCCGTATGACAATGAAGAATCCTTTTCAAGTTTTTAAAGAGAATCTCAGTGTTTTTCCAATTATTTGGAGGCCCACTTGCAATATCCTCACAGTCACGGTCCTGTGGTTGAGAAACCCATTGGTTCTCAACCTGTGGGTCGTGAGTCGTGACCCCCAGGTGGGTCCCCACATGGTTTTAATTTTGGGGGGTCCTCAGATGACAGTGAAGTGACCATTTAAGGATTTAATACTGAAATAAAGAAAAAAAGAAAGAAAGAAAGCAAGAGACCATTACTGCATCAACAAACTGGCAAACATTGGCCAAATTTTGAAAATAGCCGATCTACAACCCCAGATATGCTAACAGTATTTTCATATTTATCTATGGAACCGAGTCAAACTAAATTGGATGCCTCAACCTATAGTTCCAAGTGCTTGTCAGGGTGGGGCTCCACAGTTCAAATATGTTATTTATTGGGGAGTCGCAGCCTGAAAAGGGTGAGAATCACTGGACCAGCCAACCCCAAATTAGGTAAAATCAAACATGTTTAAAAGCCTTGTTATTATTGCTGGCAAGCAGCGACAAACCCCTCATATTTCCATGATGTTTGTTTTACTCATAGTGAAACCGGATTTGACTTTTATTGCCTGCAGCAGTGGTCATGTTTTGGCGAGATTTAAGACAAGATAGGGTTACAGGAGAGTTGTGTTAATGTGTGTGTACCCATTTCAGCTTTGTATCCTGTTGTGAACAGGAACATATTTTCTACCAAGACCACGATGTTGCCATCACGTTTGTATTTGACCATAATAGAAATAATCATGAGACTGTAAGAACAATGTGGACGCCACTCATTGGTTTCTATACAGACACGTTTTGAAGCCACTATTTCTGCAAAATCAAATCTATCATCTTGGAGTTTTCAGTCCCGAATGGAACCGTAAAACGAATGCCATTGGATGGAAGGGCAGCGAGGGTGGCTCTTTATTTCACTCAGTAAAGCAGAACAAGCCTTACAATTTATTATAGAAATAGTAAACCAAGAACATTGTATTTTCCTAATACATAAGTCTAATACATTGAAACTATAAACACTATGGGGTTCAACTAGATTAGGCAGGGGGCTACAATTGTAATATTACTTATACATTTTCAGTGGCACAGTTTTGAGTGCAGTTCGTCCATCACATGGCCATGCCATCTCCCTCTATTTGCAGCTATACCTATGTCTTAGTTTTGAGTGGATTCTTTTCCATTCACACCAAATTAATAATTCTCCATCTCATCCATTAGCTTTTATACCGTGTGTTTCATCCAATCACTCAATAGTTTCCTGGGCTGAATTTGGCATGATGCCCTAACTCTGAACTAATGGTTCATAAAAAACATCATAAGAGCCTGTAGCCTTATGATCCAGGTATATACACAAATATCACAATAATTAAAAACAAATGTTAAATGTGAGCACCTTAATGACTGGAGATAGCCATGTTGATGATGTCCATGTTTTGCATTTGAAAACCTTTATTTTTAAATATAGTGTTCATGCATGGCCACAAGAAAACTTCCCAGGGGCCGAATTTGACCCACGGGCCACCTATTTGCACTATAGGAAGCCAGATAAATAACGACCTGCCATCTGTCTACATAAACATGCTATCTAAATTACATTTTCAGCCTTTGCATAAGCCTGCAAGGTCGTCAAGGCTAGTTCAAATACTATGGGCTAAGGTGGAGTCTGAAGAGGTGAGTCTTCACCTGACTGAGTCCTGGCTGAGCTGGAAGGGTCTGATCCTTCGTATATAATAGAGTGTAAACGTAAACCTATCGAATGACCACTCTGATGTGTGCCTTGAATGGGAGCTGACTGTCCAGGACAACACCAGGGTTCTTTGCTGTTGGAACCGAAGTCACCAGGGCGTTGTCTATGGAAATAGTTATAGATCCTGCATGGGGCAGGACTTAGCTGGCAAGAAGAGAAGCTCAGTTTTGTCTGGGTTCAGCTTGAAGCTAGAAGCATACCCTACTTTATCATCAATTTTAGAATTTATGGGACCATCATTTACAAAAACTAATATAATTGAAAGAAGACTTTAAACTAGCGACTGAAAGCATAAAGTATTCATGAGAATATTTATTAAATTAGCGACACCCTCTTGGCCATTAATGAGAGTACTTCCTCATTGGCCTAATTTCCAGCGGTGAATGCTTGCTGCCTGGTCTAAACTAAAGCCTCTCTTAGGGGATGCCATGATGACCACATAACTGAAAGGTGTTGGGTTCCACTTCCAGTCCAGCTCAGTGACCTGGGTTGTATGTCATTTCTGTCCCCACTCTGTGTCTTTAAGTGCGATTGATACCGCACATTAAAAATATAGCCAGGCTCACATTAGGCTCACAGCAACATGCTGCAGATGAGCTTGTAGATCGGCAATGTTTTGTAAATGAATGCCCTGCGTCATTGTACAGGAGTGTTGAACAAGAGTACCATGACATGCACTCATCAAGCGACCAGCTTGTAGATCTGTGCTAGTGTGTGTCTGTGCGATTTTAATAAATATTAAATATTTTAAGAGCTTGTGAATAACTCGATCCACTTTTTCCTGGGAAGTTACAGTTTGGGACATACAAGGTTTCCCCCCCGACAGTGGCCATGTGTTTGTCAATGCACAGATGGACATGCGCCAGAACTCCTCCAGGAATGGTATGCTGGGGCCTCCGGGCAGCTCCGCTAGTTCTGAATTAGACTTCCGCTGCTACAAGGGCGTAGCTATGTTAGGTCCTGTTTTAGCTGCACAGAGGACTCCATGCATGCGCTCCCATAACCATGACCTGCCATGACCGCGTCGTAAAGTTAAAGGCTAATGGGCTGGAAAACCACAACACTCACTCTCACTCTGACGAGTGTAAAAGGGTCCACGCCGGGGAAACAAATCACTCATCACCAAATCACTGAAATAGGGACACGAACAGGTTGAACGCCGTTAAGTGGTCTGCCCCCATTATGTAGGCAATGCCTTGATCGATTATCCCTTTACATAGTGGTATATTCCATCAAAAAAGAATGCTATTGCTGAATATGCAAAATATCCATAGCTGTATACGATTAGCAAACTTGATCAAGCTGTTAGTGAAATGCATTGTTGTCTCCGCCAGGCTGAAGGCGTGGCCGAGACTATATGTTTTCGCTCCTTTCGTGCGTGTGTGCGTGCGTGCATGCACACGCGTTTTTGTGTATCCGTCCGATGTGTACAGCTAATCTCGGGCACTATAGAGGGTATGCGCGTGACATCATCATCAAACCTGTAAGTTATGCAGGAACGCCTACTGAGTGGCTAAAAACTACTTTCTGGCCTTGACAGCCTCATACATCCACACAGAAAAGTCCTTTCTGATTGCATTAAACAACATTAAACAATGTTAAACTCACTTTGCATGTTCCTTTGCCACTCGATGTGCCATTCACTTTAAGCATGCGCATACCCTCTATTGGCCCGATCCGCATGAAACTGCGCGCATGCACACACACACACACACACACACACACGCACACGCACACGCACACTCACACTCACACTCCCTGGAGGCCAGAGCAGAACCTCTGCCCCAAATTTATGACCTAAGGGCCTATTAGAGTGCCACCAGGAGGCCAAAACTCACACAAATCGGTACGCATTATCTCTGGGGTCATTACATTTTCCGATCCAATTCTGTGTGGCTATAAGTATGACCAAGGCCCTGGGTAGGCCTGTGCTCCGAGGAGCTCACTTTTCTAGTTTTTTTTTTTTTTTTAAGATATTTTTTTGCGGCTTACGCCTTTTTTATTGATTTTTTTAAGGGACAGATAGTAGGCTGACAGGAAACGGGAGAGAGATGGGGGGATGACATGCGGTAAAGGCCGTGTCGGGTTCGGGAGTCGAACCCGCGGCACACCGCGACTGGATCACCAGTCCGGTGCCCAGACCGTTACGCTACGGCCTGGGCCACTTTTCTAGTTTTTAAACTCTGGTTTGAAGGAATAAAAACAGTGCAGTGAATTATTTGTGTAGTTACTCATACTGTGCAAAACAAAACAGTATGTCATGCAGTATAAATAGCAATTTTGGCACAGAGATCCGTCCTTGAGCAAGCACATTACTTATTTCGGTCATTGGAGTTCCTGATTTTCTTTCAGAAAGGGGGAACGCCCTCCCAACTTGCCAATGGCTCCTTTACTGCACGCACGGATACGCACGCACATTGCATGCATGTACCTAGCCGGGAAACCAGACGAAACTGCCAGAGCAAAAAGATAAATAGCGGTCTAGCCATGCCATGCCAGGCTAGCACGAATGCACACGCACAGACACACACACACACACACACGCACACTGCACATCATTTCATTGTGAATCTTTTTTGGAATTACTTCCTTCCTATATCCTTTCCGTCCTTAAGGTCCCCCAACACAGGGTGCCTCTCACACTTCCTAGAGCCTCAAAGAGAGTGCTCTGCCTTCTCTCCTAGTAAAACAAAACATCTCCTTCCTGTCCTCTCTCTCTCTCTCTCTCTCCATCGCTCTGCTTCCTTCCTACTTTCGGCCTTTCCCTTTTTTAGAATAACGCCTCGTGAAACTGGACAAAATTGCGTGGAAAACATGCAACATCGTGGTCATTCCACAACGACTTCGGAAGTGTGTGGGACCATGACACTCAAACCATCATGTCGAGGCCTCCTAGTGCCATATGTTAATTTAACTCACACAAATGATGAAGCAGATTCACGGATGTGCTAATGCTGTTTTTTCCTGCATGTTCTGCATCTGCCACACAGTGTGTGTGTGTGTGTGTGTGTGTGTGTGTGTGTGTTCGTGTTCACACGCACGCACATGCGCAGTGTGCTACTATGGCAGATGGGATTTTATGCCGATTCATAGAAACGTAATGTATACTGTGTTAGTTCCATTGATCAAAGCATGAAGACAATAGATCGATTGGTTCATCATTGAAATAAACATGCTCTGAAAATGCACGTGGTCCACCCATCTGACCACTTACGGCAGCCGTTCGGTGGGCCCAGATCTAGAAAGGGTTGGGAACCGTGCTGTCCCAGTGCAAACATCTGTCACCGTTATGATGACAAAACTCACATGAAACACTCATGGCAGGAGTGAAAATGAGAGAATGTAATGGAGAAATGTGTAACCTGACATAAAATCCACACATTAGCCTATTATAACCACACTAACATACTTTGCGACGAACCGCAAAATTACACATACATGGACACATGGGCCGAGGCACCGGACGTCCTCAAAGCGATTGTTTATTGGTAAATAGGAGTGCCCATTGTTACTCGCCATTTAAAAAAACCACAGTGTTCCCTGTGATGTTTTGAGAACAGCGTGGTTTTCTTGGGCCCTGGGGAGCTTCTACCTTCCCTTCCACGCCAAGCCTTAATAACACATCTTCATGCAGAAGACACACTTCGTTCCTTTTAATCAAACGGGCTGCATGGAGGGACGCACCTGCCTCCCCCTCCTCTCCTCCCCTGTCTCCTTCAGTCCTCCCCTCCTTTCCTTCTATTCCTTCCTTGTCCTTTCTCTTGTCTATATTTGTTATTATGATTATTATTATTATTACTTTTTATGATGATTTGAAATTTGTTTATTTTTCATGTCATGATTATGAATTGAATACACAGGACAGGACCTGAATGGAAACAAGACCGCAAGGTCCCTTTGGACATGTTTTTGACCGTGCTCTGTACTGTTTACATTTCTGCCAATTAAGTAGTCAATCAATCAGTCGATCAGTCTTAGCTTAGAGGTTTAGGGTGAAGATTGTTTCCACTACCCGCCAAACCATACCCTTTGCGCAACAACAGGCACTCTTCAAAGCACATATAATGTGTCACGATACAATGTATTGCAACAAATATATATTTACATAATTTTACTCTTTCTCTGTACATTTACATCAGTTTTACTACTTTGAATTAGGAAGGAGACACGGATGGCCTCAAACTTGTCGTGTGTATCCAATAGACAATTCGATCGGACCAACGGTTTTCCAAGAAATGGATATGTCTGCAGCTGTCTGTCTGCGGCTCTGTGGAGGACGCGCCAAATTTCAGTGTGTTTCGGAGTCAGTGTGGGCACCGGCTACCCTGATTGGCTAACCCGACCCGTCAGCTTCACTGATTGGCTGAGCTTTAGATCACATGTGTACCACTTTCACTTTGCGATTATGTAAGTGGTGCCATGTGAGAAAATGTAAGGTAACGGGTGGGCATGTATTGCCCGACTTGCATCCTTCCCTGATATGACTTGAAACGCACCAGTGAAGCGACAATTTTCACCCAGACATTTTTTAAGTTGCTCAATTCAGTATTTAGATATTTGATATTCCTTTTATCCCCTTAACTCCATTTTAACCATGACAGATTAATCTAAAACAGTGGTTTTCAACCCTTTTCATAAGGTCCATTATTTATTTGGCATTTGAACCACGTACCATGATCATTTGATGATAGCCTCTCAGACCCAAAACTTGGAATATTTTGTTGTCGTTGGATAAGTTTTTGTCCACAATTCCATGCTGGATTGATGTAGTAGGCTACTATAGACGAATAACAGTTTAAGTCCACACAAATTATCCAATTAATGTATAAATGATGGATAAGGGGTCAGGACAACTAGGCCTTTTCGTGGAGGGGTCAGAATAAAATGTGGACTTAAACTGTTATTCGTCTATAGTACTCGTCTACATCCAATTATATAATTATATTCTTGTAGGCCTAAATTAAGTAATACATATGTTTAACAATAATGTAAGTCTTTAGAATAACTTTAGAGTAAAACCCAAATCCTTTTACGCATTTTGATGGTGTTTATTTATTTTCCTCCCAACTATTTATACAAATATGAGACTGTGTAGGGTAATTTTAGAACCATGATGGACTGGAGTCTGGACTCCCCTCAATGGAACCTACAAAATCTCAATCATGTCCAATACTTGTGCAGGCAGAATGATTTACACAATAATTTGAATGGTGAAACAGATTAACTCCAAATTCTCCAATACAGTGAAAGGAAACTATACCTATAGAGAGAGAGAGGGGGGGGGGCTCTGGAACTCAACATAAATCAGTAGGAGGGGAGCCAGGTAAGGTTTTACTCGGTAACAAGAAGACTCGCCACATTTACCCTTTTTGGTGAGTTATCTTGACAACTCACCAAAACGTGAAGAAAACCCGCCATAGAATGTGAAGAACACTCGCCGCGGGGCGACTCTTCTTCACATTCTGGCGAGTTTTCTACACTTTTCGGGGCACTTTCAGCAGCTGCAGCTGCAAGTTTCTGAAAGTTCTCAGAGCCTGCATCTCCGCATGCAGAGAGAGACATAAGGTAAAGGTAAAACTCCTTTTTTTAAACTTGACATTTCCACCCCGGATCGAATGACACGAGTCAAAGTTCAGAATTGGAGTGGATCGAGTTGAAGGTTGTTGTCCCGTGGGCGTTTGTGCGTGTGTGTGTGTGTGTGTGTGTGCGTGCGTGTAGCCTATAGATGTGCATAAACTGTCAGTTTAATGATTGTACTTTGGTTGTACGCATTTCTGCAAATGAGAGAGAATGAGAAAATGAGAGAGAGAGAGAACTCGACCCGGAAAGTGAAGAAGATTCGCCAAAAGGGGAAGAAATCTCGCCAAAGGTGAAGGAGGCTCGCCGGGTCGAGTCTTCTCGTATTCTTTTACTCTACCCCAAAAATAGGCGACATACATCATGAAAGGTGTTGGAAAGCACTGGCCACATGTTTGTGTTCTAAATGTTTATCTGTGCATTTCACCAATGTAATTCTTGATCAGTGGTCAAACTGAATGCCCAATAATTGGAATAAAGGTTTTCTGGCTATAAACGGAAAGAAGACAGGCAAAACATAGGCCTAATAGACTGTAAAAAATACATTTTAAACAAACTGTTGTAGCCTACTCTAAACAAACATTAAAACTCCATAGTAAATAGTTACTTATACGCACGCACGCATACACACACACGCACACACACACACGTCTAGCCATGGTTCATGACTCTCGTATTCATACGAGAGTCATGAAGTAACTGCATCCTGTTTTTGGCGCTCGCTGCATTTACAAGATTTCCGTATATATAAACATTCAGATTTCAAATATAAAGTACTCACAATTTGTCCCACGGGTGTTAGTTAGTAGCAGCTCCAGCGATTAGAATTTCTGCATCCCGCGTTGTTTAATAAAAAGCATTTTTATCCGAGGTGTTATTTTGCCATTGGCTTTCAACTACGCGCCCCTATCGGTCGGGAGGAGGGTGGCACTCTGTGTGTTCGATACAGGTACGCTGACCGCCCTGCCAATACAGACTAATAGGCGAGTGCGCTCCCGGTGTGCAACTGTGGATTTCCCAAACGAACCCCGTTTGAAAAAAGTAGCCGGGGCGCTCGGACAAAAATGCTTTTTATTAAAGAACGCGGGACGCAGCAATTCTAATCGCTGGCGCTGCTACTAACTAACACCCGTGGGACACTTTGTGAGTACTTTATATTTGAAATCTGAATGTTTATATATACGGAAATCTTGTAAATGCAGCGAGCGCCAAAAACAGGGCTAAGTTTCTGCATGACTGTCATGATAATCATCATGGCAGTCATGTTCCAGGGCTAACACACGTCTTGAAGAATAAACCGACAACATTTGCAGGTCGGTTCTCGATCTTCTCTTGAGGCGAGCGACGCGACACCGCGGTACGTACGGCGGGGTGAAAATGAAGCGCAGATTGTTTCTTGATGGCGGAGAGATACCCAGAGAGAGAGAGAGAGAGGGGGGGGGGGCGTTCACCGCCAAGTGTCAAACTGTGTGTGTGCATGTGTTCGTGTGCGTGCGCGCGTGTAGTGTGTGCCCTGCCCTACTGCCTCCACTGTGCACTGTCCACCACTTATGTAACCTAGCTATATGTCATGAAATTATATTCTATATATATTTAAACACTGATATATAACACCCTTTATCGTCCACATCGACTTTTGGATTATTATTTGTATTTCTTTGTAATCGCCAACTGAGATCGGCAGACTTTTTCTTCCTTTTCTTTTTTTTCCCTCCATGCAGTGGTGTGTGTGACGTGCGTGAAAAGTTGTCAGCATAATGCTCGGGTAGAAGAAACAGCCTCTCTTGTTTTATGTTTGTTGACTCTGTCTGTCTGTCGACAGTCGCCCACGTTATTTATACTGACATTTTGAACCCGGCTTTACTTTCCTTTCTTATTTCTCCAACACCAATACAACGAGATCGAATCAGCATCTTTTTTATACGCTTTCAGTTGCATATATTGACTGTCTGAGCTTGTACGTGTATAGCGATCTCCCCCCCCCCCCAGAGATAATATCTCTAAAACTAAATACGACATGACATGACACAACACCGGCTCATTCCAGACTGCAGGTACGGACAACTATCTGTAATGGTGATCTGTCAATGTTTGTTTTACGTCCCGTACCACGTAGGCTATTATAGGCTACGTCCATTTTAAAAAGTCAATGAATACTGTTGTTAGTCTGGGTGGGCCAGCCAGCAATAAGCGATCATCGTCCTCTACATTTACAGTGTATGGCAGCCTATAAGCTTGTCAGAGTCCCTGTCACTGTTTGAGAGAGAGAGAGAGAGAGAGTTTTATTGTGATCAAAGTGCGAGGGAAACGTCACACAAACTTTGACAGAGCGGCTGTTTTATGACTCCGCCTGATATATATATTTCTTTCCTTTCTTTTTTACTGCAGTGGTTCTCAAAGTGCGGCCCAGGGACCCTTCAGGGGTCCTCGAGGGGGGCTAAAGCCAAGGCTGCAGGGACCCTGACTGAGACAGGTCTGTAAAGTAAATGACCAAACTATACGATCAGACCCACGAGTTAATTTGTTAGGCTTCTTCCATTCGAGCCCTTGTATCGTATCGTATTGGCCTAATACAGTCGTTGAAATGGAAAGTTTCGAGAATCACTGTTTTTGTTGTTTGTTTGTTTGTTTGTTTACTGTGATCATTCGGGGAAGTACAGTTCCTCGCCGCCGCCGAGAGGTTGCGCTGCTGCTGCGCTCCTCGGCGTGCCGCCGTGCATGGTTTCGTAATGAGAAGGCAGTACACACGCACGCACACACACACACACACACACACACACACACACACACACACACTGACTAGTCTACAGTACAGTTACAGTGTGGCGGGGCAGCGGTTCTGACATATATGTAGAGAGAGAGGAGGGCTCACACATCAACTACTGTCCAACAGACACGCTCCATTTTGAGGCACAGTCAGACATTTGTTTATACGCTCCGTGGAGTTTCTATCTATCTATGAAGACCGTGCGGATTATTATTCTACAACAATGTTCACAGCCGACCTGGGATCGGCCAGCTGCATGCGGAGGATTCAGCATTGATCACTAATAATAATAATCGGAAATCCCAACGTATTTTGCTATGAGTTGCTCGACGATGCGTTTTTTCAAGGTAAAACTCCTTTTTTTAAACTTGACATTTCCACCCCGGATCGAATGACACGAGTCAAAGTTCAGAATTGGAGTGGAGTGGATCGAGTTGAAGGTTGTTGTCCCGTGGGCGCGCGTGCGCGTGCGTTTGTGCGTGTGTGTGTGTGTGTGTGTGTGCGTGCGTGTAGCCTATAGATGTGCATAAACTGTCGGTTTAATGATTGTGCTTTGGTTGTACGCATTTCTGCAAATGAAAAATCGCGCACAAATTGCACAATAATAATTCTATAATCTCTGCACATGCATGCATTCTATAGCATGTGTCATCATGAACTGTTTTGACACAAATGCACTCTTTACCACAACTATACAGGCTATAGAAAATATATAGGCCTATAAATATAGGGGCAAGAAATTACCCCTGCAAAGAAATGTCACAATTCCCTTGAAACCATGAGGGAAGGGGGGGGCATAAGAAACACATACAGTATCGCTGAAATTATATAATAATCAAGATAATTATCTCACCATCAAGCTATACAGTACTATTCTGTATAGCTACTATTCAGTACTACTATACAGTAGTAAAAATGTTGTTAACTTTTTATATTAAAAACATAATAATAGAAATGGTCTCATCCCTGTTACACTAGACTAGGCTATATGTGTTGTTACAGCAATCTATTTAAAATATGTTGGGTAGCCAAAACTTCAATGTAACAATATAATGAGTTCGCACCAATACAAGAATGCCTGCCCCAAAACATGTTCGCCCCAGGTCAAATCTGGCGACTGCGGAACGGTCACCACCAGGTATTCGTAAACGTATAACCTCAGTAAAACTGTGCCTAAACCTAACCTTATTCCTAAACGTATAACCTCAGTAAAACTATGCCTAAACCTAACCTTATTCCTAAACGTATAACCTCAGTAAAACTATGCCTAAACCTAACCTTATTCCTAAACGTATCCTCAGTAAAAACTATGATGACTAACCCTAACCTTATTCCTAAACATAACCTCATTAAAACTATGCCTATAACCCTAATCTTATTCTTAAATGTAACCTCAGTAAAATAAATACAAGCATACAAGAAACCGCTGGGGGCGAGCGGCCCGTAAAAAAAAAAAAAAAGTGTGTTTTTGGGGCGAGCCTTCCCATTACCGTTCACACTACTAGTGCTGGTTGTTGTTTTTCCGTTTTTTTTTCAAGGGGACTTGCCTGAAATACAAGCTAAGCCTGGGCATGCCTGCTGCAGCCCGGTGCAAAGTCTATGCACTGCTCTGGCGCTGCTCCAACATTCAGGTTGCTAGCGGCTGCCACTGGGTGATGTGTGTGTTTATCAGGGCTGTTACAGTATAGGTAATGTGCACTCATCATCATGCGTGTGGATGTCTGACATGCTGTTTGATTTGTTGTATACAATTGTCAATAGGAACTGTATTACCGGTATGTTAGCCATGCAATAATCTTACGACATTGGTTTTCAAACATTTTGATTTCCTTGATGATCAAGGACTACGGATGGGACAATAAGAATTCGTTATTATTGTTTTTCGTGATAAAGAACACGCTCACAATAATGGTATCGCAGAGATTTAAATTTATCGTGGAATTCATCAACTGGTCATACACCAGGATGAATTAGCTTTTGTTGAGCTTCAAATCCAGTGCCACTCAACCCTCTATAGATGGATAGATGGAATAACCCTCTATACCTGCAAAGAGTGCATCTTTTGGTACGCTGTACTACGCTCTTATTTCACTCTATACACAAACCGATTCGGCAGAAACAGCAGATCAGAATAGATCGGCCATTGTTGGCAAACGTGTTCCAGAATAGGTATGCTGGGTGTGTAAGCTGTTACACAACAAAAGTGGCATTTAAAGTTTTAAGCATATTTTGATTATCATGATAATGGCGTTAATCGCAATAACCTTTGCCACAATAATCGTTGACCATGACATTTTCACATGGTCTTGGTTCTTGGATCCATTTGGTTCCAGTTGTGTACACTCAAGTGTTACAGAGACCTGTAAGTGTATGGGTCCATTTGGAACCCCCTCAAGGAACCCTGAGAGGTCCCTGCACCCCACTTTGATAACAACCGTGATGGCTGCTTTTGTACCAGGACTGACACATGCTGTACCCAGGGAGCAATAGTCCTGTATACACTTACCACTTTTTTTATACACAATTTACTTTAATATATTTATACTTTATCTAATATATCTTTTATCCCACGATTTTGTAACCCATTTTTCACCCCTGTGTCAATCATCTAATGTGATCCTGGGCTCTACACACCCTGGGCTCTACACCCCCATATATGGGGGACATGGGGAGAGCAACGGACTTGAACTCATGCTTCCTTCATGCCTGAGTGTCCAAGTTGCTCCTTTACACCTGACAGGGGGGAGTTTCCCTGGTTGGACGTAGCGCGTGGAAGGAACACGTTATTCCAACCAGTTCCTTTCCCCTCCATCAGGCGCCCCGGCTCATATATTTATATTTATACTTTATACTAGTATGTAGGCTATAACAATGCAAGGGGGTATAATATAGTGTCATTTTGTTTTACATTTCAGACTAGTGCTCTTATTGCTGAGCTGGTCGCTTCTCGTAACAATTCATTGCATCGTTGACCCTGTGTTAACCTAGATAACAAACAAATTAAAGCCAAAAGTACAACATTTAACAAGAAAACACAAAATGTCTTGCAACAAATGGACAGAATAGAAACCAGTGAGATATCACAATTAACACAATCAAAAGTGTGATTTATGGAAATGAACAATTCCTATAAACACAGTGACATTCCACAAAAGGGGGACAATCATTCATTCTTGTTGTTTATTTGACAGAGCGGCCGGTGTCCAAGTTAATATATGTCTGCTTATCCGCCATCTTGGCCCGGTCAAGATCGACGTCTAAACAAACCGAGAGATGCATCCCAATAAAATGGACTGTAACTCGTTCAATTCCAAACTGATTTGGCGTATAACAGCAGCCTCTAAGAGACAACCATTCCACTGTTCTACCATATTGCTGTATTAACCTCATTATGGCTTCCATAATTAGCCTATCACTTCAGCCTCATTTCTACAGTGGTGAAAGAAGTACAGTACTCCTATTTTAGTTTTACTTAAGTAGAAGTTGGTAGCAATATAAAATATTAAGTAAAAGTTCAAAACATTTCTCAAAAGTTTTATTTATTTATTTTGCTTGTAGATCAGTTATTTCGAAGTATAAAATAGGACTTATGGTTATGTATGTATTTGTAATAATGTAGGTAACTCTATAAAGTAACTGCTAGCAGTCAAATAATTGTAGTTGAGTAAAACGTACTGATTTGCCTCTGAGATGTAGAGAAATACTAAAGTAAAGTAAAGATTGCACAACAAAATGCAGTAGTACCTGACTGTTATTTAACTAGGGGAGTCACATTGAGACCTCATTTACAAGTGAGACCTGGCCTGACCTTAATGTACTTACTGTAGTTATTTTCCACCTCTGCAAGTAGCTTTCACAAGTTCATGGTGAGGTGAGGTCAGACTATTGTTGGTGCAACATTTACTTGCATAGCATGTATAGTAGGCTATACTAACTGTATACGTTTCTGTGGCAGGAATGCTAGCTTTGATGATCATTTTCAATTTTGTATGATGAAGGACAGTTTGGTGTTATTGGATGAGGATTGGTGGGGGGGGGGGGGGAGTTGTATTGCTTTTTGGTGGATGGTGTGTCTAGCTCAGGCACTGCAATATAGCAGTGCTAATAATATACTGATTTAATTGCGAGGTGACAAATTGTGAACTTGTGAACGGCTATGTTCACTATGTTTGCATGGCACTGTTGTGCGATGAAGTGTAATTAACGCTTTAAGTGGTTGATCAATTCATTGATATGTAATACATTTCTTTGATTATTATATTAACTGAAAAAAGTAATCGATTAGAACAATCGCTAAGAAAAGAATAACAAGTTGCAGCCCTAATGATATCCTTGGACCATGTGGCAATATGCAGACACTTTCCCACCAGGAGCAGACACTGCCCCTGTTTAGGCTCACAGTACTTGATGTGGCGCTAGGTCACATTCATCCTGGCCGAGCAACAGCGAGCATGAAGGTGCACAGCAAATTCCATGGCAGACTGTATAGCGTTCCAGATCATGTTTTTTAGAAGTGTTGGACAGACCGAACAAAACATCGTTGTCCTTAAGAGCACTGCTGTAAAGTGTTCACAATGGATTGGCGGGGGTTAAGTCTGGCCTGCCTTACACACATCATGCAGTGACCTGTTAAATGTGTTTTTTCAACAGCCAAGCATTTCAGAGAGGGTGATGAGATTTTAAATTGGGAATATCTGTTATTTCCAATCCCTTGTGGTACTGCATGTGTCACAGTAGATTTTCGGAGTCAAGTGAAATTCAATGACGGAGCAGGTGGTAGAGCTAATATGAGCACTATTATGTACTTTGCCTTGTGTGTGAAGCCAGAGTCAATCTTGCCAGAGTCAAACTGTGCCCCGTGCCTACAAACATTCCATAAGGCCCTCCCTGACCATCTGACAGCAGCAGCACAGTGCGTTGATGTCTCTAAAAAGGCATTTGCCTCGAGGCACTGGTTCTATGCCTTTGTGTTTTTAAACTTTTTAACTCCTTTTAGCTGTGTATAGGGGAGAGAGCGGTATCATGTTGATGTTTTCCATTTTTATTTAATTCTACCCTCTTTGTAACCCCTGTCTCCACAACAACAATAACAAAAAAATCGGTGCAGCCTGTTCACCAGATGACCGTTTATGTCAAAATTGCAGCCACAAGATCATTTTGCACATTCATGGCAATGTCAATGTTATCGTGATTTTTAGATCCTAAAAAAGTTATTCTATTTGTTTAGATAGTTACGCCGAATGATGTGCATCTGCCACTTACAAACTGTACTTGCTAATTACGTGTTTGCATCATTCAATGTTTTGATTGCATACATACAAGTCAGTTTATTGTTTAATCAGCCATTTTGATTGATGTTTATCCAATGTACCTGGCACTTCATGTCATTGACCCAAATACATCACAGCACACCAGATAAGTAGATATCCAGATAAGGACAACAGCTCACATCTTCAGGCCTCAACCTCTGTCTCTCTTTGACTATTTCTCTCTCCCTCTCTCCCCATCTGTCTTTCTTTATCTGACTTACCTTTCATCTCTTATATTTCTGTGTGCGTGTGTGTGTGTGTGCGTGTGCGTGTGCGTGTGCATGTGCGTGCGTGTGTCAGGATCAAGAGATGGACCAGAGTGGCCTGAAGCACAGCAGCAATCGAGACAGCCTGACATTTGGGGACACGGGAGGAGGAGGAGAGCGAGGAGGAGCAGCAGGAGGAGAGGCGGGCGGTGACACGACGGTCGGCTCGCTCCTCCTCTCCACCATGCACCTGCCGGGCGGCGGCGGCGGCGGGCCCATCAGGTCCCAGCAGGGCCAGGCGACGCCTAACGGACTGAACGGTACGAAAACGGGCCCGGGAGACCTGGCTGCTCCCGCCGAGAGCCCCCGGCATCACGGGAAAGAGGGCAAAATAGCCAGAATGCAGAAGCAGCAGCCGCAGCCGCCGTCACCGCCGCCGCTGCTGCAGCAGCAGCCAGACGTCAGTCTGTTCAGCGTGGACGACAACCTGTCCTTCCTGGACAACCTCGCGGCCGAGCTGGACCAGGCCCCGCCCACCACCGCCACGGCCGTCATCAGCACGTCGCACAGCTCCGTCCTGGGCAACCTGCCGCTGCCCGACCTCTTCCCCCAGCACGTCAAGTAGGCCTGTTGTCACACATCGTCACAGCAGTGGTTTTCAACCCTTTTCATGTCAAGGTCCATTATGTATTCGGCATTTGAGCCACGGACCACCATTTGTTGACATTTAGCCTCTCAGAGAAAAACGGAATATTTTCTTGTCGTTCATTGGATAAGATTTTGTCCACAATTCCATGCTGCGTTGATGCTGGTACCGTTAGGAGAGATAACAGGCAAAAATAACTATTATTCTACATTCTCTAATTGTTTAAACTTCTTGTAAATTAAGTAATGCAGATGTTTTACAATATTTTAACTCTTGAGAGCATAACTCCGTAACATTTTACACTCTCAAGAGTTAAAGATCTAATAAGGGTCCATTTGGTTACCAACTCTCCATCATTTAGCTTGGAACCACCTGGAACCCCCTAAAGGACCACTGGTGGTCCCCGGACCCCTGGTTGAAAACCACTGCGTTACATGATCGACTCATCGCAATTAGACCTTCGCTAAACCCCACCCCAAAAAGTGATTGTCCAATGCCAATCCAAATAGTTATAGCAACCGTTGCTAAGGATGGCAAGTTTTCGTCACCTCGTAGCTGTCAGTGTTATTTTGCATGGTTGTGTTGTTGAACATATACTGTACATACATACACAGCTTAACGTCGGGAAAGTAACACGACTGACCCACTCAGGTGATGTCAATAATACTAATCACTGCAGTCCTGCTGTGCATTACATGACGGTCGTTAAAGTTGATTGAGTTGCATACTGTTTCTCCCTCATTTCCTCATATTTCTAGTTTATTAAAATAATGTCATGCACATTTTCCCAGTGCATAGCCTACTGCAGGCCTGGTTGACTAGATTTAGAAGACATTTTGAAGCTCTTGCAAGTTGCTACTGAATTGATCGATTATTTATACTAGTCCTTACCCGTTGTGAGATATTTGCCCCCCCCCCCTTGTGGCCGTGAAGGGTACTGCGCCCGGGTGCGTTTGTAATTGACTAATAAATTATTGTGTCAAATTGAAAAAAGGGCTTCGTTACGCCCTCCATATTCATATGGTCAATGCCTGTGTGAAAAGTGGGAGTGATTGGTGCAGGCAGTAAGGAGCTACGGCAGTGTTTCTGACACACAGACACACACTCAGACATTCGGTTAATTATAGTATGATGATGATATGATGAGATATGATGATATGATATGATAATATGATGATGATGGAGAAATCCCTGTCATTTAACATGCATCTTAATGGGGGAGAAGGAAAGCTTGTCACGTCTCCTCTCTTAGTAACCTTTGCTAACGTGCCCATTGGACAAGGAATTAGCGAAGGGCTAATTATTTCAGATATTCGCAATTATTTATCGTCATAATTGTGTTCCATGTTGAAAAAATGTCATACATAAAAAAAGCTGAAATAGCTGATCTACAAGCTTACAACACGTGATGCGTTGTAAGCTTCTAGATCAGCTATTTCCGCTTTTTTTTAAGTATAAAAATAATGTATAATATATGTCAGTAATTTCTTTGTATATTTCAGTTATTTGTCATATCTGCCCTGCACATTTTTGAGGCAAGCAGAAACGTATCTTTATTCATATGTGTTCACAATGAGCCAACGCCTAGCCCTAGACAGTACTTGGTTTAGACTAGTCATTGGTTAGACCAGTCATTAGTCCTACAACTACAACCTATCTCAAAACCTCACCCTAAGGGGTGCGCACGCTTTTCCCACACACCAAAGGGCCGAACCGCGGGAACATGCAATGCGATGCGAAAATGCGATGGTCCGACATGCGCTGCTCCTGGGCTTGCGGTTATGGTTAGGTTATAGGGATTGAGGTTTCGGATCAATAGTATGTCGGAACTAAAGCCTGTACCCCACCCTAACCCTAACCTCCCACGGGGCAGCACACCTAAACCTAACCTTAACCCATGTCTGACCAATGACTAGTCCAAACTAAGTATGCACCCCGAATTGTATCGTTAATGAGCAGTTATTTGTGCGACAACTAATCGTCAACTTGTAAATGTGTATTGGTGACAGCCTCAACGTCAAGGAGGAGGTGCAGGAGGTGGTCTTCAGCCTGGAGAAGGACATGGAGGCGTACGGCGGAGGGGGAGGAGGAGGAGGAGGCGGAGGAGGAGGAGAAGGTGGCCGGCACGCGGCGACGCAGAGCCGCCTCATCGAGGACAGCGAGATCTGGCGCGCCCTGGACTTCCCGGTGTCGCTGCAGGACATCAGCGACTTCGAGTTGGATAACGAGGTGGCTCACTTGGATAACGTACTGCACGGGAACGGAGGGGGAGGAGGCGGCGGGGTGGGAGGGGGAGGGGGCGGAGGAGGGGGAGGAGGTGGTGGAGGGAGCACCGTCGGCGCCATGCTAAAGGATACGAGGCCCTTGGTCAGCGGAAACGGAGTGGGGGGCCGCCCCGGGGGGGTCAACGGCACGGACCAGCAGAACCACCACCAGCTACCGTTTCATCTTCAGCAGCAGCTGTTGCACCACCAGCAGCCCCTGCCTCCCCTCCAGCACCCCGCGTCTCTCCTGACCGGCATCATGATCAAAGAGGAGAAGGACGCGGACAGCGCCGACTCGTTCGTCCACATCCGCACGCCCGGCGTGGTCAAACAGGAGAAGCAGGAGAACGGCGCCTTCTGCCAGTCGTCCTGTCTCCAGGGGGGCGGGGGCGGCGGCCTGGGGGGCCCGCTCCACGCCGGGGGCCCCGTGTCGTCATCATCGGCCTCTGCGGGGATGGGAGGAGGCGGAGGAGGAGGAGGAGGAGGAGCCGGGGCTTACCCCTACAGAACGGCCGGGCTCCAGGACCAGAAGCCCTTCGGCATCTACGCCGCCCTGCCCCCAGTGGCGGGGGACTGCTGGGGCAGGGGTGGGGGCAACGGGTACGGGGAGGCACCTGGGACCTCTTTGTCAGCATCCTCTCTGACGGCGTTCTCCCTCGGCTTTGCCAGGTAAGTTTCATCGCCGGCACCGAGCCAAGCCTTGTTTGTTTGCTTTTCTCTTTTGTGAGGCATAAAGGGGGACAGGGGGGGGTGGTCCTTTTGATTTGGTGGGAAAGTGGGCTCACGTTTCACGCTGTTTGCTTTGGCTGGTGCGGAGCAGGCAGGCTTGTCTAGCAGTGGTAGAGCAATGGAAGTCATTCAAAATATGAATGGAAGAAGGTTTCGTAGTTTGGAGGCAAGACTGGTTTTAAGCTCTGATACGTAGGCGAGGTGCACTCTTTTATCCATGGAGACGTGTAGGTCTCACGGTGTAGCTAAGGGCTCATTTTCACTCTTGTCGCGACCACGTGGCTAGACGGAAATAACCTGAGTTCCACCGTTTATTCCCTTTGAGCAAGACGGCCGCTCGAAAAAAAAAGTCGCTGGTGGTGATGGACCACGACATATGGAAGTCAAATCAACACATTATTCCACTTGGCAGGCCTTCCTTGGCCGGTGGAGGGCACTGGCAGCTGCCAGGGATTGGATGGCAGCTGCCCCCGGTCATCTCCCCTTGCCAAACACCGTAGGGCACACACAGCGCCACTTCATTTACATTGCATTGCATGTGAGGCATTCAGCTGACACTCTCATCCTGGTCTCCCGTTGCATGCCCTGCCCTGTGGCATGTCTCCCACGAACACAGTGTTGCTGTAAATTCAGTAATTGCTTCATAGTGCTTGGTCTTAAACGTATCCTCCAGCTACATATTTGTCCTTTTGAAATGATACATGGTAATTTATCTCAAAATAATTGCAATATACCATGTCTACGTTGTACAGCCCTTATCGCTTACAGGGCGCTATTCAGCCCTATCGCGTTTCTTCACAAATATGGCATTATGATAAAGAGCATGTGAGTGAGTGTTCTTTTTAGGCTATCTTTGTCAGTTACAAACCTCCTATATCCAAAACTGTTACTTTTCAGGATTCAAATAAAAAAGACAAAGTTAGAAGAGGTTTCTGCCCGACAACAACGATACAGTAATCATTTACACGCTGAGCCCACACTGCAGCAGCCCGCTGCAGTGAACGTGGCTTGTTTTCCCACGTGCAGCAATGTTGCACGCTGATCTGGTCGTCACCGGAAAACACGCTGTGCAATGTGTGGGGGAGCTGGTTGAAGTGGAACTCCCAGTAATCAGTGCAGGTGCGCTCTCTCTCTCTGGGAAATGATCGTTAAGGAATTTGGGTTCCTATCCTACTTGGTAAACAAGTTTTGACGCATGTTTTCTTCTCTTTCCCAAGCCTGGCGTACAGCCAAGTATGCTAATTGGTATTTATAAGATGACACCATTTCTGTCAACGTCCTCACGTTTCTCTGTACCCAGTTCAGAACCAGTCATTTTGGTGTGCTGACTTTCCATTAGGGAGAATTAGGCCAGTCAACGGCCATAGCCACTTTTTTCGTGTTTTTCGTGCAAAACGTACTGCTTGGAATGGATTCAGAATGAATAACCCCTAGTTTGACATGTCACATGCTACTTGAAGCATAATTCAAATTTGAAATGTTTGCCTTATATAGCTTTTCAATGGTACCCCAACATTCAACCACTGAATTTACCATGATCCAAAATGTATATAATAATCAATTTTTAATATGTTATTTGGATGACGCTAAGGATGATAAAAAACTTTGAACGATTACTATTGCAATTTCTTTTGGGTCAAATCCTAAATGGCTGCAGTTTGAGTTTCCGTTGGATTGCTTGGATGATGTCACTGGTAGGCAGGTTCTTGAACTGTCCTCAGCCCCGCTTCTGAGACACAGAGCGAGTAGACCATCTTATGATGAGTGAGGACCAATTATGTTAAAACACTATGTTGAAATCGAGATACTCCGTCAACCTGCAAACTCACATTCCGATGCAAAATATATATTTGTAGCCTAATTGTTATGAAAAGACCTTCACCTGATACAGTGTCATGACACGCCCACAGTAGAGTTGAAAGTGGTTCATATGAGTTGGGTCCACAGTGAATGAGCTCCCTAACATAACCAGTTTGGATCATGTTGTTATGATGCCAAGTATAGCTAATCTGCTGCAAGTGGCAATGTTAAGAGTAAAAAATCCTTTCTGATGGGAGGTCTTCAAATATGGGGGTCCTTGACCTTGACATGAAAATGTTTGAGGACCACTGTTATATCAGGTACTCATGTATACCATACCCTCTTCAAGGGCATGGTTTCCATACAGGGATCATCAAAACAGTTGTCGGTGACTTTGTGTGCTAAATTAGGACTAGGAGACCATGTCATGAAGACCGATGACTTTCTTCCCGGCTGACGTGTGTTAACAATTTGTTGCTTTAATTATTTTTTTGTCCACGAACGACAGAGACGATTTGTTTTATCGTCGCTGTCGTGAGTGTCGGGCAGAAACCCTGCATCTCCGTATTGGCATTCTTTTCACGAATGAATGGATACATTTTCAAAATGCCCAAAATCGGAACGCCAGGTTGAAATGTTAAGCCTGTGAGCTTGCATGTGTTTATTGTGTAACACATAATATATTTAGTATCAATAAGTGCTTGTGGGTCCATTTGGAACACAGATTTCTCTTTTTTTCTTTTCCCCGGCCATTTCCTGGAAAGTTTCTGGTTTGGACGCACACGGTTCAGCCCGGCTGCCGACAGCGACAATCCATCTACTTCAACCTTTAGAATGATTAGCGCGGCTGTGTTGGAACGCGTGTCTGCGAGCGATCAGATGGGGCCGGGCCGCTCGGCTGAAACAAGTGCGGTTGTGTAACAGATAATGAAATGAGCAAATGTTGTTTCTCCGTAGCCCGAGATGAAATGACGGCCTGTCTCCTCCAAGTGCTTCTGGAATGCCCCTCGCCGGGTCAATGAACGCTCCCTCTGATGAATGACCCCGCTCACCCTCAGTGGTGTACACTGTACAGTAACCAAGTGCATTTACTCAAGTACTGTATTTAAGTATACAACCTTCAGGCATTTTTTTACTTTACTCGAGTATTTCCAGTTTTCAGTACTTTTACTTCTGCTCCACTACATCTCAGAGGCAAATACTGAGTACTTTTACTAAAATTCTTGTTACTAGTTTTGGTACTTTTGGTAGAAAGTGCTTACAAAGCTTATGAAGTCAGCCACGGTACCATGTTTTCCCAATGCAATCTTATACGGAAGCAGTACTGCACATGCGGACGGGGGTTGACTGGGCCACAGGCTGACTAAAATATGCAATTTAAGCCTTATTTAAGCAGTTGCTTCACTCCTGTCTAAAGATTTTACCCGCCTGTCCTAAGTTTATCATCTGTAGCTAGCCAGAAATATCTTTACTTTTTCGAAAACGATACTGCGAAAAGGGTTTTCGCCACTGTTTTTGGACGGAGCTCAGAGGTTCCAAACGGAGCTAAAACATTGAACGTGGGCCCTTTTTAACTTTTTTTTAAAATGTAGCTTATTTCTACTTTCACTTCTCCCACCGCTGTG
>NC_139697.1:59779090-59989090 GCF_964188405.1 Protomyctophum parallelum
TTGTTATAGCAGATATACAAGCTCGCAAAGTGTTGTGACTTTTGTGGTGTGCACCGCTCAAAAATGCTGTGCCTCAAAAATGTACTTTCCACCACTGGTATTTCTTGCTTCATTGTATTGCATTGTGTGCACTTGCGTAGGTGTTGAAACGGGTCACGGACAAGTCACAGGATGCGCTTTCTTTTAATACCATATAATACAAATTCCACATCCCCTCCCCCCCCCCGTCTTCCGCTGACGCCAACGTGGGTCAAACGTTATGCTCCGACCTGGTGAGAAAGGGATGATTCACAGATGATGGTGGAGTTCATTCCATTGTTCTCAATGTCTTTTTCACTGAAACCACAGTTAACCAATACTGCCGGCTCAATATTGTGCGTGTCACCGCGTGCATTATTATTGGGTGAAACACACCCTCCATTCCAGCCACTCCGGCTGCAGCGGTGAGGATTTAATCGTATTTTCTGCTGTTCTCCTCTTAGATCTGGGCTTTCTCAGTGTGGGGGTCCTTGCGGGAGTTCCAGGGGGGTTATTGTCACCTGATGAAGGCCAGTTGTGGCCGAAACGTCGTGCTTTTGCATGTCGGTGTTTAAAATAAATAAAACACTCTAGAGCTGAGCTGTGTGCGGAGTGCGGACTTCTCCTTCTTCTACACTGTATCAACCTTTGTCCAGCTAAATTTGGTCAATATAGCAATCAATTTACCCACTTTAACCCTATGCACATTGCACAGCCGATCTACAAGCTCACAACGCACTGCAACACATGTTGTTGTGAGCTTGTATATCGGCTATTTTCTGAAAAACAATGAAAACATTTGAACTAGACAGACACTTTGACTGCTCAGAGGCATTCCTGCAGTGTCTGTTGGGCGTTTCACAACAGCTAGAAGGAGAACCACACTCAGACCTGTCTTACTCACTGACCCCAATTTGTAAGCCTGGATTAGTCCAACCTCCCGTCTGCCTTATTTGTGTCCCTGTGGTCTGGTGTCTAACTGAGACCGTATGCTCTAGCAGTGGTTCCCCAAACAGTGGGTCGAATTTTTTTTGTTTCCTACATTCCTACATTTTTCCTACATTTTTGTAATTGTTATTTTTTAAACATAAAAGTTTGCGAAGCAACGCGTTGTGAGCTTGTAGTAGAGTTTGCGTCCTGGGCTCTTTTGGGTCTTGAGCTAATAAAAGGTTTGGGGAGCACTCCTCTAGAGCTATGCAGGATTTCACTTTGCCCACTTGAACTGATATGTGCATTTACAATAGTGCCCCATCTGCTGCGACGTCTGCTTCAAATAACTTTGTTGACATTGTTAACCAATGGGTGTCCTAATCAAAGACTAGGGAGACCACCTCCAACCACTACAGATGTTCTAGTTACAGTATTTATTTATGCTATACAGAATAAAGATTGGTTAAAAATATAATATATATGTTTTATTATTATATTAAAATAAATCTGCTGAAAGAGGCCCCTGTCTTAACCCTGCTGGGCCTGTTTTAGTGGCTGAGCCGTGGCTTCTTTTTTGAAGGCCGGAGAGGTCTTGTTTACCGCGGTGTCTGGTGTCACAGACATATTCTAGGCCCATGTAAATGGAGGAAACCACATGATGGGCTTAACCGGTTTTAACTGCACAAGTCGGTCCCGATCCTTATTTCAAGGGGAATCCATGTCGGAGGGCTGCAGCGGTGAGGACTCCTCGTATCTGCTGCTGCTCTGCTCATTAGATCAGCTGCTGCTCTCCTCATTAGACCAGCTGCTGCTCTCCTCATTAGACCAGGTGCTTAGGTTGGTTTTTTGGTGCGGGATAGTAGTGGAGCCTTTCTTATTTCTGCCCTCCAATTTAGTCTCCTCCACCTTTCGGTGTTTTCAGTGAGTCAACCACTTTGCACACACTGCACACTTAATTCACCCACGTCCTCCCACACCATGCCACGGTTGGGAAATGACAGCGGAAATTAATAAGACATTTCTCGGTACTGGCACGGCATGCAGAATACCGGGAAAATGCGTTCAGAAGTGCCCTTTAGACATAACATAACCCACGGTGTCTCTCTCTCTCTCTCTCTCTCTGTCGCAGCATTGTCAAGTGAATTGTGGTTAATGACCGCCAACCACAGAACCTCCTCGACCCTGAGCTCCCGTTCTGCTGCTATAGCATCATTCATTTTTATCTACAGTAACTTGTCTCTGAATCATGTCAAGCGTGGAACCAAAAATGAATGCATGAAGCGTGTAACTTGAGCCAATCATGATTCAAAGCACTCAACTTTGTCTTCGGCTAAAGGCCGTCGTCGAGAAAAACCTCTCCACGTTGTCATTTTTTTGGGCCAACGGCCTTTTTCAGACCCCCCCCCCCCCCCCCCCACACACACACACACCCCCAACACACCACCACAGCTCTATATATTTATAGCTCATGAATGAACCATCTCATTGTAAATTCCCTAGAAATATCTCCATGGTCACAATGTTGCAACATGGATCCCAGGGGAATGTGGTTGCGTTCCCCCCCCCCCACAGATGGTGTAGTGGTTTTGAGTCTCCGTGAAGCTGGTTCTCAAACTTTTATTCGGCTGCTCACAAGCGATGAGTAGCCCCCCCCAGCACCCAGCAGATCCACTAGTTCACGACATGTCAAACTTGCAGATCGGCTATTTTTGGTGAAGACATTTGCTGTGAGAAAGAAAGAAAAAGTACAGTTGCAAGTCTGGTCCAGAATAGGGCGCTTGAGTGGTCAACCCTGCCGTCTCTATTCTGGGCATATCGTCATAGACCAAGTTTATCTAAAAACAATCTTTTTTGTGGCTTGTAGATCTGCTATTTTTGCAAGCATCATGCTTATAACTGAATTGTAAATTGTAGGTCAGGTTTACAGTGATTCATGGCACATGAATGATGAATGGTATTATTCTGTAGAAGATATTCCAAGGTATTTCTGTGGGTAGTGTTGCGTCATGGATACCTTCTACGGTGGCACGTTGCAAAGTCTTGTGCTGTGTAACGACATCTTTACATATAGATTACACCATACTTTTTCCACGTACAATCCTGTGCTATTACTTTGACACCAGAGAATGCTCTGTTTAGTTGCAACTTGTTTTGGGACCATGGAGTGGAATTTCCAAACATTAATCACTTTAACTCTGTCATCACTATTTTTTTTGAGCATGCATGCCAATGTGAATATAAATTGTGTCCAAAATTGTGAAAATATTATGATATTTTTGCTATTTTTGAAATGGGGCCTAAGTGGATCATTCTCTCTGGGAATCAAACAAAGTCCAGTTGCATGCCTCGCTAGCCTATAGACCGTCTTATCTGCTGCAATTGTGTTTATGCTGAGTTATCAGACATCTAGTCGTTCTATTTTTGCATCTAAGGTAAGCCTGTGTCTGTCCCGCTGGTTGCGTCTCTCTCTCTGTGTGTGTGTTGCTTATCTGCAGAGACTGAGACCATCGTCTTTAATCCCTTATTACTCCCGAGTCAGCAAGAAGCTACATGGCCTTAATCTCTGTGAGGAATGTGCCTGTTTGGCCGCCCGTCGGCTTGTCGTCACATGCCTCTGGACCCTTGCCCCTTCCATTTTTGTGTCTGATTGGACTAGGGGAGTGGATTGGAACCGCCCAGACAGGGGCTACAGTACAGTCTCTTGGAAGGTGACCTGGAATATGCTTTTTAAAGCTGTTATTTTAGGGGTTCTAGCCCCTCCTATATTCAGCTATAGTGTAGATTTTTGTCCTAACGCAAACATTAAATTCCATTGACCAATGAATGGAGAATTTACGTCATATGTGTCTGAGCAAATAAACATGTTACGTCATGGTGATGCGCAATGATAAGAGCGCCCCTCACTTCACACGGGTGTGATCTTTTGTGATGATTTGATTGGCTGAGCACCTCATAGCAATGATTTGATTGGCTGAGCATAGTACATATTGAGGATAAAAAGTGAGGGCAGTAAAGTGAGGACGCCAATTGTGATTGGCTGGAACCACATTTGTGATGATTGATTGGCTGAGGACGGAATGTGATGTATGATGATAAGAGTGCCCTTCACTTCACACAGGTGTGATTTTTTTAATTTTATTTATGTGTGTTTCTTTCATATTCACTGGTACTGGTAGAAGAGTATGGGCAGGAGCCTGCCTCGTTCCATTGCTATTACTTCTAACCGTGCACCTTACGTAACGCGAAGAAATTGCTTTACTGTAAGCATACCGGGAATATTTGGAATATCTGACCTACTTTCCTTGTTCTTTCTTTCTATATTTGTTCTCCTTCTCTTTCCTGAAAACTGTGAGCGATGGGAGGTTGTAGGTAAACGAACCTCACCCACTTCTTTTACACCTTTTACACCGAGCCAAGGCTAACCACTGTAGCAGGCCGCCTACCTCATGCTACTTCTGGGATGCCCGTGTAGTTTAAGCACCAAGCAGCCGTGTGAAACCCAAGCTTTGAGATGCATTGGTACAGAA
Organism: Protomyctophum parallelum; assembly: GCF_964188405.1. Taxonomy (NCBI): domain Eukaryota; kingdom Metazoa; phylum Chordata; class Actinopteri; order Myctophiformes; family Myctophidae; genus Protomyctophum; species Protomyctophum parallelum. The sequence continues at coordinate 59,783,566 of NC_139697.1, forward strand.
AGGAGTAGCACGCAGCTTAAAATGAAGGATGGACATTATATGAATGTTGTCTTTTTGGGTTTTGCTCTTCTTTCTAAAACACAAGCTTGCAGCAGTGGGAACAGAGATACAGTATACAGTATACAGTACTGCACGCAAGTAGCCAAAATTCCTCACATTCTTGCTCTAAGGAGATGGAGTCGCGAGCACCACGGAAATGAAACGTTTATTATTGCTTTGCTTTTCTTTTTTTTATGTAAAGACCTCTGTAGGAGACTTTATGTGGTTTTTATGTCTGGAAATTAGTTGCTGTAAGCTGAGCCTTGTGCATCTGTGCTAATGAGGATGTCACATTTCATTTTATCAGATAGTTTTTTGAGAAGTATTTTCTTTTTTCTAAAGACATCTGTTCTTTCCAGATGCCATAGCCAGGGAATGAAGAAATTAGTATAGCATTTCATTTGTCGCAATAAATACATGCCAGTTGCTGGAGTGTCGCACTTTGAAGTGATTATGACAGGCAGGACGTCATAGTTTTATTAAAAACAAATGTCTGAATGATTCTTGTATCTGTGTTACAAATGTGGGTGACAGATTTGATTCCGTTGTTGTTGGGTCCAAAACTGTTAGGAAATGAAAAAAGTAAAGAAACTGAAACTGCGCTCCAATGGATCCAATGTAAGATTTAGTTACAAGCTGTCGTTAATACCTTTCATTGGTTAAGTATTTATTTATGAAATGGACTTTCAACCTAACTTTTTGGGCAGGAATAGAGTGCAAATAGTGGACCTACAAGATCACAACATGTTGCAAGCTTGTAGATCAGCACTAGATCCACACTGTCCAACCAAGTATACAGGGCATTCATTTATGAAAAAGCTATAAAGAAAACCGGTGAAACATGCACATGAAGATACAAGGTTTCTGCCTGACACCGCCAATTTACACCCACTTTTGGGTTTATTTTTTTGGCTGCGTGGTGTGAGGTTTTTCTGTATGTTTCTCTATGTACTAAAAAAACATGGTTGGCACTTGGCGGTTGGCGTGCGCACACTTGCGCACGCACGCACGCACGCACACAACACACACACACACGCCCCTAGTAGGTGTGACTGGCTGCCTGCAACAAACTGGATTTCTGTACATGTATGCTGTTATTTCATAGCCTGCTGCGCTGGCTGTCACTGGACAACCCAGAGCACCCTGGCTAATGGCTGCTGGGATGGTCAATCATTGACCACACCAAGGTTACTGTACATGTGGAGCCATCGTTTCACCTGATGCACTCTGCTGCTCACTATTTAAAGGTTCCATTTGGAAAGGAAAGGAAAACGGGTGAGGAATTAGCAGGGTGGGGTCATTTTATTATCCACTTAACCAGGTCCTATAGGGATGCCAGTGTGTTCAATGTGTTTAAGATACATTTCTAATTCAATTGCTATGTTGTGACATTATCAGACACAGTTCCCAGAAGGAAATGCATGTACTGTATTTAAAAGAAGAAAAAAAAAAAATCTCTGCCGGTGATTAAAAAGAGGCAAACTCTCATTACTGGAAGGGGCATTCCACTGTAGAGCAACATCAAAATGATTGAAGTCGATTGTGTAAAATAAAATACAAAGGATTTCGACAGTATAAACGTGGTTGTGGAAGTGGTCGGGGTGTTCCAAAAAAACACTGTGGCATCTATTCTAGACGCCTACCTGTACAAACCAAACAGTCATGTTCCATCCAGTGTCTCATTATAGACCAGGGGGACAGGCATCCAAATATATAAACACTCATTTGTCTTTCATGGAAATGTGTTCCACTGCCTTGCATGTCGTTTCCTAGTTTCCTCTTTTATCAGCTATGGTTTCTTTTCTTTATAACAGCTATAGCTATTAAAAAGGAAAGTGAATCTTAAAGCACAGATATCAGGAGATATGCTTTTCTTTTTAATACAGTACATACGCAGACCCACGCGTGCAGTTCTTGTAAAGAAGCTGTTTTTCAGTTTTTCAGGTCACATATAGCACCCCAACCCTCCCAAAGAACACCTGAACAACAACAACAACTAAAGAATAGATTAAAACAAAATGTTACAGGGTAGGTTCACTGACTCTGAACAGCCTCCACCGGTAACGCACAGAAACGATCAGGCAGAGAAATCAAAGTTCACAAAGGTTGAATCCAGTAAACAGGCAACGGTCAGAACCCAGGGGAGCAATGAGAGAAGGCTGACAGAGGAACCAGGCAGATGGAATGGGGTAGTAAATGCTGGAAGGCTACAAGACTTTGGCGTATAAATAATGCAAAAGACAATCTGCCCTGCAGGAAAAAAAGCGATGTAAAGAGAGCTAGGATTCTGACAGGGCCTTGGGACAGGTGGTCCTTGGGATTTTGTGACAACTACACATTATTATTGCAACACATATTCTTATGAAGTTATGAATATTTCTTTCATAAGGCCATGTCAAGTTTTGCATTTTTGTTTTGTATGCCTCCCTGAATCATTCACTCAGTACTTGCGGCAGCCCCGAGCCCCTAACCAGCCAATTAGCGTGCATTTGTCAGTCCTCACTCCTACCCGGCAGGCATTGTCAGGCCCGGATGGCTGAAACTGAGAACTCTAATGGGTATGACTATGACATGCCAGGGCCGCGGCGGGGGGGCATAGTGTAGGCCCCGGAATAGAAAGCAGGAATCCTTCTTCAGCCGCAGAAACCGTCTGCTTGACTGATGGGAGCTCGTTGACCGGAGACAGAGAGCCGTTAAGTAACACATTTTGTGAAGCCAGGGTTACACCAGGAATAGTGGAAGAAAGTAGCTAATCGTGTGTCATAACCTCAACTGACCCACCTGTTGAGCTCATTAGTGAAGCCACTGGGAAAGGTGACAAACCCCGTTGCTGCTAAATTAAGTGTTCAACGAGGTGAGAAACTTGACAAGGCCTGCTTCTCCTGAGTTTAGCACAATTATGCTCTGGAAGGGTGTATGTATATTCAGTGTATATGCACTATTCATATCTTTTCACTGAATATTATTCAGTGAAAACCCAAAAAATAAAAAGGTGTATGCTGTTCCCAGTAGTATTCACATGTACATGTGCGGGCCCGCTCCCCAACTGCAGTAGGCTGTCTAACTATAGCTATAACCAAGACAGAGAGAGCAGTTTTGTCTTCATGGCCGTTACAATGGTTCTCCATTTAGTCAACTAAAATTATTATACCAGAATCTTTACAGTAGTGATGCCAAAAAGTGATTAATCTATGGAGCCCTATTTCGAGCACTCTCATACATGATTATTTGATTGATTGAATTATTTGGCGACAAGGAGACATGTGCACTTCCAAAAACATCAACAACACACGCAAATACCACAGAGGTTATAAACGCAACAAATCCCTAAGACTTGTCCATTGAAACAACTACACACAAAGGTCTTGTCAGCTAGTTGTTTTGTGTTTGTTGTGAGTGACTGGTCAGACACATGCCCTCGTGTCTATATCAGCTGTGGCCCAGATGGGGACGCGGCCGCTATGCTGGGAGATTATGTTTATCAGACTTACTTGAAGAGAGCGTCTGGTTGGCTGACAGGCTGTTGTGTCTGGTTATCAGCGCCTGGGGTCTACGGTGCATGGTGGTGCTGGGCCTAGTGATGCTGGTGGCTGATAGACTATACAGTAGGTTGATTCTCAAGGCCATGTCAACACTGTGGGACCCCCCTTAAATATGCACATAGACTATGCCTGTTTGACTTGTCTATCTTTTTCTCTGTCTGTATTTATGTATCCCACTGGGTGCTGCGTCGGCGGTGGTTTTTAATTTGCATACCAGTAGATCTTACACTCTTGCACGTTTGCAGACGGTTTCATCCGAGTGCTCTCATGTTGCGAGGAGACGAGCCTTGGACAGACACAGCTACTGGGCTGTGGGCTATTAAATTTGATCTTGTAGGTAGCATAGGGCGAGCTAATGATGTTTATTAGTGAGAGACAAGCGTGCAAGAAACTCTCTCCCAGTATCATATTTCCCTCGCCCTAATAACTACTGGTTATATAGACTGTTAGCCAACAGCTGACCAAAGGACCTTTTTATTTGGTATTCAGAACAGATCGTTCATCACGGGTACTCGCGGAATGTTTATATAGAGCACCGAAGTCCTGACGTAACTCGCTCATCCCTTCGATTCCCCTGGTTCGCGGAAGTAATTTCTCTATGGAGAATAACATGGGGTGATCGTAATATCGTCTACTATAAGCGTTGTGGTCCAAAAATAAACAAGCTGTCTCGGCGTTATTGTCAGGGAGGTGTCTCTGTATCGTTTGCAACAGTCAGTCACTCATATATGATACAGTCTGCTTCTAGCGAAAATGTAACTAATTCAGTAGCAGTAACATTAGCGTTTTCTCTCAGTCAGTTGATTCTTCATATCCATATGAGTGAAGCGGCCGGGATGACATGTTTATTTTTCAAACACAGTTCTTAAATCTAAAAATCCTCCTCAGACCCGTTCATCTTGTGTTACCAATTCCTTCCATCGACGGAGAGTAGATCGGCTATTTCTGTTATTTAAGTTAACGATTATAAAACACATTGAATTGTCTTTAACACATGCCCAAAATAGAGCCACCAGGGTTAACGTTGGTTTAGCCACATTTCAGTAGCTCTGCCCCAGACATTACATACTCATCCGCCTACTACTGTGACACTAGAACCTCTTCTTTGTGTTTATTATTTTTAACGTGTTGCTAGCTAGGAAGAGAACCCTCTTCCGAAGGTGCCGGCCCCCCGCCACCCATGTTCCACGCTTCTTCTTCTGATGTGAACACTGTCCTACAGTGACTTGTGACCTTAATGTTGTCACTTGCTTAAATAGACGCAGCGTGAGTGGCTACTCGCTTGTTGTCTATTTACAGTGCGCGGCTGGCTGCCCCGCGCAGGCCCTGCCGAGGTCTATTTATAAAGTAGGCCCTGCTGCCGCCGGGCTCCTGCTGGCGTGAAACAGCCACAGATATGCACCCATCATCATCTCTTTCTTTCGGGGTTGGGTTTCCGATCCGTCTCGTCCTTGAGCCCGGCGATACGGCTTCAAAGCGTGATACCTTTTGGAATAGACGTCGACGTGGACGTAATAATGATGTCCCCGCGTTGCTGCGGTTTCTCCTATAGCGTCTGAACGACGGCACATTTCAAAACATGCACCTCCATGGTTTGAGGCTTTGTTTGCTGAGCCTGTTGCGGTCATTATCGTTGCTGTCGGGCAGAAACCTCTTATCTCCATGTTTTAACCCATTCTGACCTGAGATCAGATTCATACGAGGTTTCCGCCGGACAAACACTGGGTCTGATTAACCCATTCTGACCTGAGATCAGATTCTAAAAATGTCAGTCGCTCTTCGATTTTTTAATAGCTAAAGCACGACATGATGCTGACACCAAAATGGGTGCCCGGTCAGAATGGGTTAACTTTATTTTTTTGAGGGGCGCTAGCCCCTCCTATACACAGGTTTAATGTTTGTCTTTAGTTTGTTTTTTAAGCGCCATTGGCAATGAAGGGGACATTTACGTCATAATGTGACTCATTACGTCATATTGTCTCTTTATTGTTAATGGCGTTTAATGTTTGTGTTGGCACCGTTTGTTTTACATCACCATTACATCACCTAATCAACATGAGTTAGACTTTAATATATTAGCGCCCCTCACTTCACACGGGTCACGGGTGTGATTTTTCTTCTTCTTCTTTTCCTTTTTAACACCCGCCTTGATCACACTACAGCGTCACACAAAAGCGTCATTGAAACGTATAGCAGATCTGCATGCTAGAAATGCGTCGCAACTAATTCCTCAAATTGTACTCTCATCGTCGGGCACTGCACTCCCTGTGGGGGTGTGGAACGCGCGTGTCGAATTTGAAGTCGTGTAGCGAGCGGTTCTCGAGTTACTTGCATTACAGCCGTACACACGTACAGTACGTACTGTATGTATTTATAGATAGATAGATTATGTCCAAAACTGTTACTTTTCAGAATTCAAATTAAAAAACATCTAAACTATAGCAGATCTGCTATAGTTGTTACTACAGAATACTACAGTGCATATGATCAAGCACAGGGCGTTAATTTACCAAAGAGAAAACGCCAAATATTGAGAGGAGACGTTTCTGCTCCGACAGCAACGTTGCACTTGTGTGGATGTTTGGTCCTCACAACTATAGTAATATCCAAGCGTGCAGAAATAACACACCTTCCCCTTCTCTGCCCCTCCCTATACTGTACTGTAGCATTGACTGCCTTTCTGCCTCCCTTCTTATCTTATCAGCACGTTTCATTACTCTGGTTCTCTCCCTAGCTCCCCCTTCCCTCTCCACCTCTCCACCTCTCCGCCGCCGCATTGTAAATCGTCTGCTGTTGACAGACAGCCGTGTAGAGCTGCAGCCATGAGCCATGGCCCGGTTTACTGTACAGGAGCACACCTCTAAGGGCTATAGGGGCTGTGATTAGGACATTTCACCATTTAATTGTCACTCAAATAATTGCCGTGACCATAGTTTGGCCACAACGGCCTGACGGTGGCTTGCTTTCAAGTGACGGCTTAGAAAGATAGTGCTCTGGTTCCCAAACACATGTTTATGGGTCCCTTTATTTTTTTTTTGTTTCCTACAATTTTGAGTTATTATATTTCAAAACCACATTACCAAAAAAGCAAACGTTGTCATGAATAAAAAAAACAAATTCAATGTTCTTTTCTTTTTTTCTTTTCTTTTGAATAAATACAAGTTTCAGCACGTCGGCCTTCCTCAGCGTTTCACACAAATGTCCTAAGTTTCATAACAGTTTGTAACATTAGCTTTTTATTTCTGGTTATTGCATTCAAGCCAATTAGTTTGTAAAGATTGTCTAACAAAATGGAGGGGGGGGGGGGTAAACTCGTCTTTGTCTTGTAATGTCTTTAAAAGGCTATTTACCGTAACAGTCATTGGCAGTTTTTTATTTATTATTATCATTTTAGTATCCAAGCAGCCGTAGCCATTCCCATACACTGATGTCATCAGACTGCCACTTAAGTGCGATGGTTTTCTTTTCCCTTCTCGTCTGGTATTCTCTGCACGGCAGGCATCATAACATTGTCTATCAAGGGCTGCTGCTCCTCCAAACAGCGTTCCTTGTCTTCTTGAAGCATGTAAAACATGCTCAACAGGTTGGGACGCTTTCTGCTCCCATACAGTAAATCAGTCAGCTGCATTGACATTTATCGTAATATACCACGATGGATAGCTCGAAATTTAACTGTACCTGCCCTCGGGTGCTACATGCATGTTGTTTCATATGTATATATACGACAGTCTCTCTGCCTTGTTTCACTTGCCACAGTAGCTCAACCTTCAGTGAAACCGTCCACATACTGCAGTCGTTCTTTGGTTGATTGATTGATTGATTGAATACTTAATTGACAGGCTTATTAGCCCATTAAAACCTGACACTGAGGCAGATCCTGAAAGTGTCTCCTAAATCATCAGTATCAATATCAGTGAGCTTGTACAGAAGCCAGTTTTAAATAGCCAAAGACCCCGGTTTTAACGGGTTAATGTACCGTGCAAAATACTTTAACAACATGCTCATTAAAACTAGTACAGGTAATGCTATACAGTCATTAATGTTATGCTATACAACAGGGGTGTCCAAAGTGCAGCCCGCGGGCCAAATGCAGCCCTGGAATTAATTTTATATGGCCCACAGCTTCATACTGGAAGTGCATTATGAACGGCCCGCCCAACAGTATGGGTGGGCCTTCATTCAAGTTAACCTGGGCATTTCCCAGAATATAATTTGTCAGTGTTCCTTGTTCCTTGTATTTTTTTTACCTTGCTTGTCTGGTTACATTTGGTAATGTGACATAAGGCTGAAAAAAGGCTGAGTTACACTTTTTGTTCACAGCACACACCTGACAAAAGACCATTGATATTAACTATTGATGATGATAAAAGGTTAACCCAAAACGGCCCCATGTATAGGGGTTTGTTTCCATTGTTGTCCTTTGTTCTCATACGTTTTAATTTCAAGGACCTGCCAGTTTGGTAGGATACAGACCACTCTCAACATTACAACCCTATAAGGACCAGTTTGGTAGGATACAGACCACTCTCAACATTACAACCCTATAAGGACCAGTTTGGTAGGATACAGACCACTCTCAACATTACAACCCTATAACTTAGAGTATATATGAATAGAGACGGCACCCAGCGGAAACCCTGAGGCGAAATGGACATAGTGGCCGAATGAAGGTATTGCAGCCTGGCCCCAAACACATGAACGCGCTGGTCCGTTGACTATCATTGTGCACGTTCACGACGGCAGCACGCTCGTCCGCGTCCGTGCGCGTTCGTGCACGTTCAACGGCAGAGCGTTCATGTGTTTGGGGCCAATCCATCCCAGAATGCACTCTGTTCCTACACGGAAGGAGGAGTGAAATCGCCTCATGCGCTTTTGAGCAACTTAATGCAAGTGGATGGAAGGAGAACTCGGATGTCTTCTCTATTCATATATATAAGGATCCATGTGGTTCCATTTGTACACTCTCAGAGTTAAAGACCCGTCATGGTCCATTTGGTTCCTACCACGCTGATCAGTTTAGTACATTGGAACAATAGCATCTGCTGCCTAACAGTGAATAAAGAAACTAGAAAGATGCAATTCTGGGAAATTGCAGTGTGTGGTTGCGTCGATTGCACAGACGCCTTCGGAAATATAGGCCCCTCCCACACATGTTGCTGGCCAATTACAATGTCAAGTCACCCCTGTGATCATGTAAGTAATTTGGAGGGGATTTAGCCCCCAAAAATCATGTTTTTCCAAAAGCGGCTACATATTTTTTCCTTTCACCATCGCTGCATATAAACCACCCTCGACATGTGATTAAAATTTGGGGTGGATCGGACGTTCCATTCGTGATTTGCTGCATTTTCTTTTGTAAAATAGGCCCTTTCCCTCTAACTTCGGAAGCCGATTACCGCCCAACGATAAACCTATCAACAGTTAACTTGGCTATATGACCCTAAGGCTAAACGGGTCACCTCGAAGGACCTCCGCTATCTGTCCATATCTAGAGTGGGACCCCACCCATATAACGGACGGCTTATGTAACAATGCCTTCCTGAGCCTCTGCGCTACTATAGTGAGGACTCATCTGGAGTGAATACTTGCTGTGCTGCATGCATGGTCACCTCACAGGACCCTACCAGTAGACATTGTCTACACAGGGGGCCCCGCCTAACATTTTTCAAGACTAAATGCTATCCATGTTTCCTTGATCAGCATTTTTCTGCTTCCATATCCCTTCCTCTTGAACTCCAGTGGTCGTGCAGAGTGCAGACTGCAGAGATACCACAGGCTCTTAGTCTCACGTCCATTTAGAGTCTTGTGGTGTAAACTCTTATTGTGTCATGTGTGCGTGCGTGCGTGCGTGCGTGCGTGCGTGCGTGCGTGTGTGTGTGACTTGTCTTGCATCAAAGCGTGACCCACAGGCCTACAAGTGGCCTCTTCTGGAATGAGAAACCCATCCAAACATGCTGACGTGTCAGCACTTCATTCGTACACCTGCCCACTCGCTGAAGCTCATTTAAAGTCAACCACTTAATGAGCCCTGTTATACTAGCCGATTTACAGGCTCACAACGCGTAGTGACGCAACGTGTTGTGAACTTGTAGATCGGTTATTTCTGAGCAATTGAACATTATTTTTTGTTTTAGAATTTTTTGTTTTAATGATGTGACTTTTTTCACGAACGCATTTCTTATTGTTAAATTGTTTATTACGGTATTACGATCTTTTTATTTTAATTGTTTTACTTCATTTAGGGACGGGTGGTTGAGTACTTTGGCATTATGGTCGCTTTTTAAAATTATTCCCAGCCTTCCCCGCCTTGTCTTCTGTTGATTGACTCGCCTTGCACGTTTGCTGAGAAATTTGGTCACGTGCAATTTTACAACGCGCCTCGTATCTGGGTTTTCATGGGCCTTTTGGCAGGCAGGGGCCTTATATAACCGCCTGGCTCTGCCTGCTTCCCAGCTGCGTGCGAGCAGACGGGACTCTCTCTTTCTAGCCTCGCATAGTGATACTATTAACAGTATATATTGTGTGTGTATATTAGTCTCGTCCCTCTCAGTTTCTTTTCTTCTTTTTCTGAAATGTCCCGCCCCATATTTGCATACTGGGACCTGATTGGTTATAGCCTTGTTCCAGACGAATCTGGTTGGCTCGTCACCGTCGGCCGTTGAAGTCCTCCCACAATTGAGAGGGGCCAGATTTAATCTGCATGGGGAAATATGCATTGCAAAGGCAGATGAAGGCTGGCTATGTGAGGCTACTCTCTTTCATTGGTCGTGCCTGGGGGTCCCCGGACCCCACTTTGGGTTACCACTGGTCTATACTGTCGCTGCACAGAGCCAAAGAGCTTACTGTTAGTTTGCCTCTCTCATAGGGGTTCAAATGAAAGGCTTGTCCAATCAGTGTTCTTCTCTCTCTATCTCTAACCATCTTCACCTGGCGGCTTGCTTCACGGGAGCAGCTGCAGGTCAACAGCCCAGCGCTGGCACAAACACACCGCTCCGCATTCCTGTGCCCGTCACAATAAGAGCTACTCATTCCTGTGCAGCCACGTCACAATAAGAGCTACTCATTCCTGTGCAGCCACGTCACAAATAAAGGCCACCATTCGTTACTCCCCCAAGATAGACAGGTCTCCCTTTGCTTCCTACTGTACAGTATGTGTTTTGTGTAGTTGAGGAAAGAGGAAGCCAACCACGTCTACTGTAAACGGGCCCCGGGCCAGCTGGACCTGGGCCCTTCTTTGTTTCAGGCTATCAGTCTCTCCATCTCCTGTCTGGCTCAGTGTTTCCCAAACATTGTCATGTCAACCACCTCCCAAATTGATGTGTACAGTATTAGGCTGCGGACCCCCTGCAGTCTGAAAAATATTTTTGTGCCAGAGCCCCCTTTTTTGGGGGGACGGAAGTTGCTGGATTTTGGCGGAGGTAATCGCTCAAGGAAATGACGTTGACGGTTTACAAATTAGTTTACATTCTCTGTGTATGAAACAAGTGTTGTGATTGGTCAAAAAAATGACATATCCGGGTGAAATACATCTGACTGATGTTTCCGATCCGAACTTCCGCCGATACCGTCTCTGCCTTAGGTTGTGACCAGGCTTTTCTCTTTGCAGATGAGTAAGGCTGGGACCGAGGCTACACATGTGACATGAATGTAGTGAGAGTGTCCCTGTTGCATCTCTCTCTCAGCTAAGGGTTCCTTGGCCTGAACAATGTTGAAGACCCCTGCATGGTGTAGCCCCATGGAGCACCCTTAAGAAAGACCTGGGGGGGTCCCCGGTCCCTCTGCTGAAGCGTAACATTCTCACTCTAGAAAACAGTGGTCCTGGGACCACCAGTGGTCCTTGAGGGTGTTCCAGGTGGTCCCCAATTAATTGATGGTTACATCAATATTAACATTTTGCATGTTGTCCACCAGACAACAATAACAATACGTTTGAGTCTGAGAGGCTAAATGTAATCAAATGGTGGTCCGTGGCTAAAATGCCAAAGAAATAATGGGCCTTGATATGCAAAGGGTTGAAAAGCACTGCTCTATAACATTGAGGCGGACTTCTGTGCCGTGTCTTGCAACGCTACGCTAGCTTGTGTGCAGTCGGTGCGTTGTTGCTCTGCCGTGAACTCCATAGCCTCGGTCCCCGCAGACTTTGTTTTCTCTGTGCTGAAAGTGGGCCAGTCGGGGTCTTCGCGGGGGCTTCGACTTGTGTGCGCCGTGGCGGTGCTTTCATCTCGCTTGAAAAGCCTGCTTCAAACTTTGTTATTGTTGTAAAGCTGCAGACCTATAGGCTGCTGGACACACACACACACACACACACACGCACACACACACACACACACACACACACACACACACACACACACACACACACACACACACGCACACACACACGCACACATTTGATCGCACAAAGATTTGCATTCGCCACCGGTGTTGTTGATCTCTCTCTCTCAGAAGAAGAAGAAGAAGAAGAAAGAGGTCTGGATTTAATATTTCTGCTTAAGTAAAAGCAGCATTAATCACAATATAACTCTGTTGTGTGTGTGTTTAAAAGGGCTTTATTCAAAATGTTACTTGAGTGAAAGTGCATGAAAAGAACGTGAGGGAGAAGGAGAGAGAGAGCAGAATGTAATCGTGACGACAGCTAAAAGTGGAGAGAGAATAAGCTACACACACACACTCACAGTGTTGCCCGATTTCGCGAGAGAAATAATCAACAGATCTATGAAAACAAGGCCAAAAGACGCGACGATTAGGCCACATGAGCTCTTTAAACCTACAGTATACATACATCGGCTATTCATATCTATATAAATAGCAACCCTTTGAGTGAATACAAAGGAAGGAGAGCAGATCAGGAGGGGGAGAGTGTGTGTGGAACAGAAGATGGCGGGCATTAGCCGATCGGACGAGCTGTCACAGCAAGAGTTAAATGATTTTATGTCGTTAGGACCGGGAGCGCATCTGTGTCATTGTAGATTTTAACCACTTTAACCATTGCTTCATGCTTTGGCTTTTCAAAAAATGTGTTTAAAAATATATAGGCTTATATTTAAAATTCAAATATTTGGAGGGGGGGGGGGGCGTAGGCTACGTTGCGATGGGGTGGGTCGTGGTTATTATAATTTCTTAATTATTATTATGTTTTAATTCCAGATAATTTCACCATTTAAAAGCCATGTTTGTAGAATGGGCCTCATGCAGGTCTCGATGGGTTAATGTGCGAGAGACGAGAGGTAAGCGGTGCTCTGCAGCCAGCGGGGCCCGGCTTGACGCTAATCATGTACGATGGACAGCAGCAAAGGCCAAACATGAAAGAGTAGAAATGCACAGCAGCCAAAACGAGGAGTTCTGCTAGTCTGCTCCCATCAGGACAGACTACAGTCCACACATAGATATTACACACACACACACACACACACACACACACACTCTCTAAACAAGTGAAATTGAAAGTGATGACACAAAGTATTGAGCAGACAAATTTGTAACTGGAACACTATAAAACTTAAGCTGATACATCATGGCTACTTTATCCCGATTGGCTGAAATGTTGTCACCTACCTGAACATGTATTTTCTGTTTGTTAAAGAGAGCTGGAGACACAGGGAGACCCCTGTTACTGAACAAGCACTCTATAGCTATGATTACTATCAGAATATATTTGAACAAAAACCAAACAATATCACTTACACTATCTTTGAAGGTCCTATGACGTAGCCCGGAAATATGATATATATAGTGAAAACAGTTTGAAACATGCAGGCAGAGGAAGCTGGCCATGCAAAGGAGACAATACAGACGGTGTTTTGCATCGAGGTATATAGGGCATCCATCCAGACCCCATTACATTTTCCCATGGAGATTTCCAAACATATCGCTGTAAATCATTTTGAGTCTAGAATCAAGCCATCCTGCATCCTGGTGAATCATGACCATAAATCATTTGATTCTGTGAAAAGGAAATCTGAAAACCGCAAAACAAAGGGTATTTATTAAATATAGTGTATCGTACAATTAAAAAATATAATTTTCTTTTTCACAGAAGGATCCTGGGTTGCTTCAAATAATGCATATGAATACTTTTGGAAATCTCTATAGTAGGGGAAATGAACGGGGTCTGGAACGATGGAACCAGAAGATGGCCACCGCTGCTACGCCCTATAGGCCGTGGGGATGGCTGGTCTCACATACCAGCCTACAGACACATCTGGAGACTTCTAAATAATGCAACGGAGGCTAACAACCGCTAACAAACCTGCTTTGAGGGACAATCCTGTCACTGACCCAATATAAAGGGCTGCATGAGTGCATGGATTAGTTATGCAACGCCAACAAACGTTTGTTAGTTTGTTGACCACATCGACCCTATTCTGGTCCACGACAAGTGTTTCAGCTGTTTTCGACAAAGCGTTTTTGTGTATCGACGGATAAAATGTAAAGTGACAGACCCCTACATATGCACCAATATCAGCGCGTCATCATTTTAACAAACATGAAACGTTGCTTTGCAGAGTGACCTTTTGTGTTTCTTTGGCACTCTTTGAAGCCGCTGCTGGTTAGTGGTTCAATTGTTTCCACCCAGTTTGAATAGTATATGCTGGAGGACACTGTCCTGCTTCTAACAACATGTTTTGAGACAGACATGCAAGTCTACTGCATGTGATTCTCAACCCTTGGTTTTGAGACAGACATGCGAGCCTACGTACTGCACCAACCTACTGCATACCGCAGAAATTTGGTTCCTAGTTCCACTTCGCAGTGGAGACTGGACCACAGCAGCGTCATTTTACTGTACGTCATGCGCTTCAAAGTGAGGACATACAGTACGGTAATCCGTAATGACAGCAGGAACGCCCACTAGGAGATTTTTATCGCCCAGAGTCGCCACTGTTCGCCCGCTGTTAAAACGCCGGGTGAGTCTACTCTACGGCAACTGGCAAGTGATTCTCAAACCTTTGAGACAGACCTGTGAGTCTACGGCAGTGGTTTTCAAGCCTTTTCATATCAAGGGCCATTATTTATTCTGCATTTGAGCCACGGACAGTATGAGATGAGATTCAGCCTCTCAAACCCGGCAAACTTTGATCAAAATAACATATTCTACATTCTCTAATTGTGTAGACGTCTTGGAAATGAAGTGATGCAGATGTTTAACAATAATCTAACTCTTGAGAGTGTAAAATGTTATGTTCTCAGGAGTCAGGAGTTAAAGATTCAATAAGGGTTCAGTTGGTTACCAACACCATCAATTAGCTGGGGACCACCTGGAACCCCCTCAAGGACCACTGGTGGTCCCAGGACCACTGGTTGGAAACCACTGTTACAGAGGGAGAATGTTACGCTTCAGCAGAGTGGCCGGGGACCCCCCAGGTTTTTTTAAGGGTGCTCCATGGGGCTTTCATTTTACGCTGTGTGCGTGTGTGCGGTCTATGCGTATGTTTACATGTGCGTGCGTGCGTGCGTGCGTGCGTGCACATGTATGTGGGTGGAAAGGGGGCTCCAAGGCAAAAACGACTTGTGAACCCTGATGCAAAGAGTGAGCGTTTGATTGAACAAACATTTTGATTAAGAGCTGCTGAAGCAGGGAGCAACCTTATTGATTTGCTACTCTAGCCACGTTGAGTGTAATCAATGCACTGTGTTGATTGCCAGTTAAGCACGTGCACATGGGATAGAGGTCTTCTGTCTCATTATGCCATCGCCGTTATTGAATTCTGAGTGTTGCATGTTTGTTAATTATAGATATGAACTTGGTTAATAATATATATGAACTTTATAGGATGTTGTCTCGTGTTTTATATGCATTTCATCATTGCTGTCGCTAGGAAACCACCTAACTCTATGTTTGAGGTTAAATAACTTAATTAACTGCTGTTGAACACCCTTTACGTGTATGTGTTGGTTAAAGAAATATTTAACCAATGAAAAGTAGACCTCTGGACCCCCATCTCCACCACCTCTCCCCCTCTCATGCAAGTAGGCTACTTGACATATAAAGTCACAACACCAACTTTGATGAGGCAGTATTGATTTTTTTTTAAATATAAGATTCTCTTAATTTCCTGAAAATTTTATATTTTTCATTTCCTGAAAAAAAAACATTTTGGAGTTAGGTTTCTTAACATCTGCCACAGTGGAGGTAAGATGATTACTTTTACTGTACTTTATTTCTTTACTTGGGAGGGACAGCACATATTCACATATGGTGTAAGTTGAAGATCCAATGTAAGTACGTCAGAGTCCGTATAGCCCCCAACATAATCACAATACAACGAGAAGCACGTTTTCCTGCCTTGATCGCCTCACAACAAAGTCATTTTTTTTCATCAAAAGATATAAAAAGTGAAGAGGTAAGAAGAAGCATACCTCACATGGCACTGTTTTGTCTGTCGGGTCCAAAACTGTGCCTTTTCAAATTCAAAAGAAGCTAAAGTAGCAGATTGAGTTTGGCGCTTGCAGATCTGCTACTCTTGATGCTTTTGTGTGACACGTGTAGTGTGATCAAACTGCAGGCTGTTCATTTATGAAAAAAGGAGAAAAGCACGTCAAGAAAAAAGAAGACAGATTTCCAGCTGTGTGTTGCAGGGGCTGCCTGCCGCCGCCTGCTATAGGCGAAACGGCTATATTTAATTACGGAAGGAAATCTCTCGCCCACCCCCACATATACAAAGTAGACACAGTATAGAGTTGTGTGCTGATGATGAGAGTTGATTTGAGGTGTCCAGCGTTGACGCCGTTGAGTGCTCTCTCTCTCTCTCTCTCTCTCTCTCTCTCTCTCTCTCTCTCTCTCTCTCTCTCTCTCTCTCTCTCTCTCTCTCTCCCTCCCTCCCTCTCCCCAAGGCTACAGGGTTCAGTGTGCCTAAACACAGAGGTGCTGCCTCTGCAGGCGTTGCCATGGGAAAGTCGCTTACAGGGGGTGTGTGTGTGTGTGTGTGTGTGTGTGTGTGTGTGTGTGTGTGTGCGTGCGTGCGTGTATGTACATGTGCTCGTTCACCGGAGGGGGGGGGGGGGGGGGCGTGTCCTCATTCACTTTTGGCGTGCTGCTGTTGTGTCTTCCGTTGCTTCATTGTTGTTCGACCATTAAGGGAAGAAAAGCTTTCCTGCTAATGGTTTTGTTTACCTGTGGTTCAGTCAGGAACCTGGAGCCTATTTTATCTGCTTCTCCCGACCAGGCAAAATGGACCCTATAGTGTAGAGCTGTGTGGGTCAGAATAGACCCTATAGTGTAGAGCTGTGTGGGTCAGAATGGACCCTATAGTGTAGAGCTGTGTGGGTCAGAATGGACCCTATAGTGTAGAGCTGTGTGGGTCAGAATGGACCCTATAGTGTAGAGCTGTGTGGGTCAGAATAGACCCTATAGTGTAGAGCTGTGTGGGTCAGAATAGACCCTATAGTGTAGAGCTGTGTGGGTCAGAATAGACCCTATAGTGTAGAGCTGTGTGGGTCAGAATAGACCCTATAGTGTAGAGCTGTATGGGTCAGAATAGACCCTATAGTGTAGAGCTGTGTGGGTCAGAATAGACCCTATAGTGTAGAGCTGTATGGGTCAGAATATACCCTATAGTGTAGAGCTGTGTGGGTCAGAATAGACCCTATAGTGTAGAGCTGTGTGGGTCAGAATAGACCCTATAGTGTAGAGCTGTATGGGTCAGAATGGACCCTATAGTGTAGAGCTGTATGGGTCAGAATAGACCCTATAGTGTAGAGCTGTGTGGGTCAGAATGGACCCTATAGTGTAGAGCTGTATGTGTGGGTCAGAATAGACCCTATAGTGTAGAGCTGTGTGGGTCAGAATAGACCCTATAGTGTAGAGCTGTGTGGGTCAGAATAGACCCTATAGTGTAGAGCTGTATGTGTGGGTCAGAATAGACCCTATAGTGTAGAGCTGTATGGGTCAGAATAGACCCTATAGTGTAGAGCTGTGTGGGTCAGAATAGACCCTATAGTGTAGAGCTGTATGTGTGGGTCAGAATAGACCCTATAGTGTAGAGCTGTGTGGGTCAGAATGGACCCTATAGTGTAGAGCTGTGTGGGTCAGAATAGACCCTATAGTGTAGAGCTGTATGGGTCAGAATAGACCCTATAGTGTAGAGCTGTGTGGGTCAGAATAGACCCTATAGTGTAGAGCTGTATGGGTCAGAATAGACCCTATAGTGTAGAGCTGTGTGGGTCAGAATAGACCCTATAGTGTAGAGCTGTATGGGTCAGAATAGACCCTATAGTGTAGAGCTGTGTGGGTCAGAATGGACCCTATAGTGTAGAGCTGTATGGGTCAGAATAGACCCTATAGTGTAGAGCTGTGTGGGTCAGAATAGACCCTATAGTGTAGAGCTGTGTGGGTCAGAATGGACCCTATAGTGTAGAGCTGTATGGGTCAGAATAGACCCTATAGTGTAGAGCTGTGTGGGTCAGAATAGACCCTATAGTGTAGAGCTGTATGGGTCAGAATGGACCCTATAGTGTAGAGCTGTATGGGTCAGAATGGACCCTATAGTGTAGAGCTGTGTGGGTCAGAATGGACCCTATAGTGTAGAGCTGTGTGGGTCAGAATGGACCCTATAGTGTAGAGCTGTATGGGTCAGAATAGACCCTATAGTGTAGAGCTGTGTGGGTCAGAATGGACCCTATAGTGTAGAGCTGTGTGGGTCAGAATGGACCCTATAGTGTAGAGCTGTATGGGTCAGAATGGACCCTATAGTGTAGAGCTGTATGGGTCAGAATGGACCCTGTAGTGTAGAGCTGTGTGGGTCAGAATGGACCCTATAGTGTAGAGCTGTGTGGGTCAGAATGGACCCTATAGTGTAGAGCTGTATGGGTCAGAATGGACCCTATAGTGTAGAGCTGTGTGGGTCAGAATAGACCCTATAGTGTAGAGCTGTGTGGGTCAGAATGGATCCATAGCAGAGTTTATTCATAATGAGGTTTCCACCTGACAGAGACGATATTTAGTAGTACCAATATGCGACTTAATCTTTTAAATGTCTCCTATATCAACAAAACTCAAATGCATTGTAATTGATGTATTCTTTGGTAAAAGCGCTTGATCCCTATATTACCCCCCATAAAATATTCAAAACCTATTTAGCTCTAGAAATCCGCTTGAAGCATTAAACAAGCACAAGCAGAGCACAAATGTCTGTTTCTCAAAATTGTACTTCACCTGTGGGGACGTTTGTGGTGGACATGTTGCATGCACGCACCTGTGGGGACGTTTGTGGGGACATGTTGCATGCACGCACCTGTGGGGACGTTTGTGGGGACGTTTGTGGGGACATGTTGCATGCACGCACCTGTGGGGACGTTTGTGGGGACGTTTGTGGGGACGTTTGTGGGGACATGTTGCATGCACGCACCTGTGGGGACGTTTGTGGGGACATGTTGCATGCACGCACCTGTGGGGACGTTTGTGGGGACATGTTGCATGCACGCACCTGTGGGGACGTTTGTGGGGACGTTTGTGGGGACGTTTGTGGGGACGTTTGTGGGGACATGTTGCATGCACGCACCTGTGGGGACGTTTGTGGGGACGTTTGTGGGGACGTTTGTGGGGACGTGTTGCATGCGCGCACCACGCACACACACACTGCAGTGGGCTGATCATTACAGCGTGCTTGTTTTAGATTACAGTAACAGGAACGATACCAACCTGAATGACCCCTCCAGAGCTCTGTTATCGCTGGCCTTATCCCGCTCTGCCCTCCGGTGCCTCTGCCAGGAATTTTACCCTCGCTGCCCTCCCTGTGCGGCTGATGGGAAAATTACCGGCATTTTCTCACTTTTTTACAATTTCTATCATCATAGTTTATATTATTGACCCATTCTGACCTGAGATCAGATTCATACGAGGTTTTCCACTGGACACACACTGGTTTGATTAACCCATTCTGACCTGAGATCAGATTCTAAAAAAATGTCAGTCGCTCTTCGATTTTTCAAAAATAGCAGACCTACAAGCTCGTATCGCGCCACTCGGTGGCGCGATATGAGCTTGTAGATCTGCTATTTTTCAATAGCTAAAGCATAACATGACGCCGACACCAAAATGGGTGCCCGGTCAGAATGGGTTAAACAGCTCTTCTCGGACCCTCCCATAAAAGGGACAATGCAACACAAAATGACACTCATTCTCTATTTCATTGAGATCACACATTTGACAGATTCAATCTTCTCCATCCAACCCAACACAGGGACCAGTTTCGAGTAAAATTCCGGAATTGTAAATGTAGCCTATACTTGAGTAAAAGTGCAAAAGTATTGGCATCAAAATGTACTTATAAGTAGCCTAAATACCAATGTATGGTCATTATGGAGAATGTCCCGTTTCACGTTTTCAAATGGATGTAGATATATGCTATTTTCAAATGGCCGAAATGAAAGTGGATTAGCTGCATTTGAACTGTTTTTTTTACCTGTATTAAATTAACGCCCTATTGGATTAGGATCTGGGCAGCGTCACAAAGGTAGCAGATCCACGAGCTTGTTTTGGTATTAGCCCCTACACCTAATGTGAAAGTCAACATCTGCCTGGTTCTCACACACACACAGTACACACACACACACACACACACACACACACACACACACACACACACGCTGTCTCTGTCTCTCTCCCACCCCCCGCTCTCTCTGCTTTCCATCCTGCATTTCCCCTGCCTGGGGGGGGGTTGTCAGTGTCAAGGGTCAGGGCTACAGTCTCATGCTCCATTGCCTGCCCCTCCCCCCCCCCCCCCCCCCCCCCCCCCCATATAGGAAATTGAAGTGATAGACTGTAGGCCCTGAGGGCTGTTTATGTTGAAGTCAATGCAACAGACAAATCCCCCTCCCTCCCTCCCCATCCTGTCAATGCCCGTCATATGCCTTAGATCTGTTTTATGGGTTGTTGGTAGTTTCACTGTGTGTGTGTGTGTGCGTGCGTGCGTGCGTGCGTGCATGCGTGTGTATTGTGAAATCCGGGCAGAGACCTGTGCTACAGTATATCTCAGTCTCTCTCTCTGTCTCTCTGTCTCTCTCTCTCTCCCTTCCCTCCCTCGTTTGCTCAAAAAAAACCTTCTGCTCCAAGATCAATCGACCAGTCGATCGATTCTGTTGGCCGGGGTGCCAGTTGGTCAATCAATCACCCCTGCCTCTCTTCTCCCATACCTTCTCCTCTCCTCCTTCATCTATCAAGGGAAAGAAATCACACACATGTGAAGTGAGCTCTAATCAATTATTGACCTTATACCAATCTTGAAACATACCGTAGTTACGTCACCAAGGATGGCGGTCCCTCTTTGGCCAAGGGTTTCCACCAACATAACGACAGCCGATTTTCTCAGACACATATGACGTGAATTCTCCATTCATTGTCAATGGAATCTACACTATAAGCTGTTTATAGGAGGGGCTAGGGCCCCTCAATGTCCTTATCGAGGCCGCAGCTCGTCTATCTTCCCCGGGCGTTTCAGAGGATAAGAGAAACTTCATAAAGATCCACTCGTGTGCAGGTTAAAAAAAAAAAAAAGGTTAATGATTCAATCTGCGTGACCCCTCCATGTACAGTATATGTACATGCCACGTGTGTCACAGTACAGTAGAAGTATGTCACGACAAACCCATAGACTTGTGTATTAAAGGGTTGAATGTACTGCTTGGGTTGGGTTGGTTGGTTATTGCCCTCATGAACCTGGCTGGCTGCATGGGGGTTAAAGGGTTAAAGTCTGCTGCTGGGCCATCCATGGCTGAAGCTGTGCTAACATGATGGGCACGCACGCACGCACGCACGCACGCACGCACGCACGCACACACACACTGAGGAAAAACACCCAGCAGCCATGCCAAGGCACACAAACACACTCCCACACACTGCAGGCAGCACCCGCACTTTTATGCTACTTTTATTGCTTTGTTATTACAGTATATATATATACTCGCTAAATACTGTATACTGTATATATGGCAGAGCGGTCTGACCGCAAGTCACCGTCAACGATCGGTGAAAACGTTCGCCTCTCGATTCTGATTATAATGAATGGTTTATTTTTAAAACAATTAATGCAATTAGCCGATCATCAAAAAATAAAAAATAAGATTTGCCTCTGGATTATTCGATTCATTTACATGAGTGAAATGTCCGTTTGTAAATGTTTCACAGGAAGGAAATAGAATGATATAGAAATATGTCCAAAACTGTTACATTTCAGGATTCAAATTCAAAAGCAGCTCTACAAGCTTGTAACGCACCACGCTGTAGTATGATCAGTAGGTTGTTCATTTAACCTAACCCTAACCACGCTGTAGTATGATCAGTAGGCCGTTCATTTAACCTAACCCTAACCACGCTGTAGTATGATCAGTAGGCCGTTCATTTAACCTAACCCTAACCACGCTGTAGTATGATCAGTAGGGCGTTCATTTAACCTAACCCTAACCCTCTAAACGCACCACGCTGTAGTATGACCAGTAGGGTGTTCATTTAACCTAACCCTAACCATGCTGTAGTATGATCAGTAGGCCGTTCATTTAACCTAACCCTAACCACGCTGTAGTATGATCAGTAGGGCGTTCATTTAACCTAACCCTAACCCTCTAAACACACCACGCTGTAGTATGATCAGTAGGGCGTTCATTTAACCTAACCCTAACCACGCTGTAGTATGATCAGTAGGCCGTTCATTTAACCTAACCCTAACCACGCTGTAGTATGATCAGTAGGCCGTTCATTTAACCTAACCCTAACCACGCTGTAGTATGATCAGTAGGCCGTTCATTTAACCTAACCCTAACCACGCTGTAGTATGATCAGTAGGCCGTTCATTTAACCTAACCCTAACCACACTGTAGTATGATCAGTAGGGCGTTCATTTAACCTAACCCTAACCACGCTGTAGTATGATCAGTAGGCCGTTCATTTAACCTAACCCTAACCACACTGTAGTATGATCAGTAGGGCGTTCATTTAACCTAACCCTAACCACGCTGTAGTATGATCAGTAGGGCGTTCATTTAACCTAACCCTAACCACGCTGTAGTATGATCAGTAGGGCGTTCATTTAACCTAACCCTAACCACGCTGTAGTATGATCAGTAGGCCGTTCATTTAACCTAACCCTAACCACGCTGTAGTATGATCAGTAGGGCGTTCATTTAACCTAACCCTAACCACGCTGTAGTATGATCAGTAGGCCGTTCATTTAACCTAACCCTAACCACGCTGTAGTATGATCAGTAGGGCGTTCATTTAACCTAACCCTAACCACGCTGTAGTATGATCAGTAGGGCGTTCATTTAACCTAACCCTAACCACGCTGTAGTATGATCAGTAGGGCGTTCATTTAACCTAACCCTAACCCTCTAAACGCACCACGCTGTAGTATGATCAGTAGGGCGTTCATTTAACCTAACCCTAACCCCAAAATACGGAGACAAAGGGCTCCATCTTGTGCCACCCTTATCCCTTATCCCTAAACTTATTTGCCATTTTTTACTATTTTGAAAATCATATAAAAATTGTTCAACTAGCCGATCTATACAGCACGTTGTGAGCTTGTAGATCAGCCATTTGAACTATTTTAAAAGGTTTTCTTTAAATAGTAAAAAATGGCAAATAAGTTTAGGGATAAGGGTTAAGGGGTGGCGCAAGATATAGCCCAAGAAGTCTATGCCCGACAGCTTCAGTACAACTTTTTTTGAGTTAATTTCCCAGTGACATAATTAGTTATGTCTCTGTGTTTAACATTATGGATGATAAATGTAAGTCATTAGAGGATTGGAAACCATTCATCAACATTGTATGCAATGTCTGTGCTTATCAATTAATTTCATCAATGCATGGCATGTTCTAACAGTTGCTCCTTTGGAAAACAATGATGTCATGTGTCTACGCGGCTGAAAAGCGACAGATAAAGAGCACTGTAAGTCATTTTAATGTGTCGTGTTGAGCAGACACTCAAGCCTTGATTGTATGTTGCACTGATTTTCACGAGACTTGGACAGAATGATCTGCTCCGCATTGTTTGCATTGTTTTCCTCTGCCATAGACATGTGAATGTGAAGTTCTCATTGTAAAGCACATTGTGTGGCTGGAAAGACTAGAATTGGATACTCCATTTACCTGCTTGTACACTGTCTGTACATGCATTAAAACCCATTCTGACCGGGCACCCATTTTGGTGTCAGCATCATGTTATGCTTTAGCTATTTAAAAATAGCAGACCTACAAGCTCATATCGCGCCACCGAGTGGCGCGATACGAGCTTGTAGGTCTGCTATTTTTGTAAAAATCGAAGAGCGACTGACATTTTTAGAATCTGATCTCAGGTCAGACTGGGTTCATCAGACCAGTGTGTGTCCGGCGGAAACCTCGTATGAATCTGATCTCAGGTCAGAATGGGTTAAAATCTGCGCATCTGCTTGGCACTCTAGCGCCTTTATTCGGAAGAATTCCCGTGCAAAAGAAGTGTTAATACTCCAATGGAGTATTTTATATTCCCATTGTGGGACAGTGTCACGCAAAAGGTATGCTTGACAAGTTTGAGACAATTGTAATAGTAATTGTATTTGAATAATGTTTACAGTGAGTTTGTGCACAAAATATGGGATGGCGGGTTGACATAGTTTAAGTGTGTCTGTAGGTTTTTATCTCTCTCTCTCTCTCTCTCTCTCTCTCTCTCTCTCTCTCCCTCCCTCGGTTCCAGTGGTATTAATCAGATGTGGTGTTAAGTCTCATTAATCACAGCTCGGACAGCGATGGTGGGTGTATGTAAATGTTAGCCTCCTTGTTGTCTCCGTCGGGCGGAAAACCTCGTATGTCCAAAGCGGTCACTTTCCACGATTCCAATTCAAAAGTATAGCAGATCTGCAAGCTCGGCGCGAAGCGACACATTTTGTGCGTGCGGATCTGCGACTTTTCACACTTTTGTGAGACGCTGTAGTACAATCAGGTATAGGGGCAGTGGTTTTCAAGCAGTGGTCCGGGGACCACCAGTGGTCCGGGGTAGATGTATTGTGCAGTAAAAGTATTGGAAATTGTGGATGACATTTCTCCGGCGGGCCACATCGTGCCACCCACTCCCTCTCCAGCGGTGTGTGACCTGTTTTCCACCCCCCCCCCCACATGCACATTAGCCTGAGAGCTGGTCTCAAGGGACTTGATTAGCAGGAGCTTGTGACTAAGTACTAACTATACACTGGACCCAATGGAGCACACAGGTTTACCTCTTGTTCCATTTCCTTCTTCGTTTTGGGGCGTATACGAGGTTTACCTCCAGCTCGATGGCCATAATACCGGGGCAGACACCTCTTATTTCCATATTCTAACTTTTTTCTTTTCTTTTTTCTTTTTGTAAATCAACACCCTGCATGATCATACTACAAGCGTCACACAAAAGTAGCAGCTCTACAAGCTAGAAATGTGGCGCAAAGCGATCTACATTACTTTCGTTATATTTAAATCCTGAAAAGTAACAGTTTTGGACATCATGAGGTTCCCATGTGACATCTTTTACATCTTTTTTTTTTTTTAAGCGAACATTTTTAACTCAAATATTTGCTTCTGGGGTTCCCTGGCACTGTGGCACAACATTTTTTTTTTTTTTTTCTTTTTTTGCAGACAAATCCATATCAATTTGGGGGGTCCTGCACTATATGTCAGCACTGCAGCACTTGATGTTGGCACGGTACTTGGCATGATGTCATGTAAACGTTGGCTTTAGAAGTCCACAGAGAGAGGCCTAGCCTCCAGTATCAAAGAGTCATTTCCTCCCAGTGTGAAATACTAAACCTTGAGATGACTTTAAAGCTGCCTATAATAGGCATCGCGTTACAACTCTCGTATGGCATTGAAAGAGTTGACATTGAAAACCAGCCCCGCCCCCGGCGGCCCGGTGTCCAGTCCTGTCTGTGCACTGTTGTGTTCTCAAGTCTGCTTATTAATATTATAAGGGACTTTTTCTAGACAGCTATGTGTGTCCCTGGCTGCCTGGCTGTGTCTCTGGCTGGCTGTGTCCGAGCCAGGGGGGCAGTCAGCCAGATATTTCGTGAAGCCTCTTTTGAAATCGGGACTTCCTGAAAGTTCATATAATGGCCTGTTGTGGCGCTGGACTGGACCCAAAAAGCCCCATAGCTCCATAGAGGCCCATGTATTTGGGCCCAACTTCACCTAGACTGTATTACCTTATTAAACATGGTCATGAATACTTGAAGAAGAAGGGGGGAAGTCCCGCCTCGTTGTCTGGGCCAGCCAATGGGCCAGCTGGACCAGAACGGATCAAGAAAGATGGCGACTTACAGTGCATTAGAGTGCAAGGAATTTCAGGCTTCATTTTACGTTCATGTTAGACCCGGGGAACGCTTTGTCCATATTTTTTACAGTCTATGGTCCGAGCACGAAAATAGTGTTTGGTTGGTTTTCACCACCAAGTGTCACTGTTGCGCAGCCTAACAAACACACACACACACACACACACACACACACACACACACACACACACACACACACACACACACACACACACACACACACACAAGGTTGGTATAAGGTCAATAATTGATTAGAGCGCCCCTCACTTCATACAGGTGTGATTTACTTTTGTCCTACTTGATCACACAAAAGCACCACACGCAGCAGACCCACAAGCTGGAAGCCTGTCCACCTGCTAGTTTTGCTACTTTTGAATTTGAATCCTGAAAAGGAACAGTTTTGGACGTACGAGGTTTCCACCCGACAGAGACGATATTCAACACAACATCAGGGGAGTATTAGAGTTTAGCAGAAGCCGTCACACAAGCTATGAGTTTCCTTAGTGTGTTCATATACTGCACAGTATGTTGCTAATGAATCATCATTACTAATGATGCAGCCAAGACTCTCGCGTGCTCCCGTCAATGCTCCACCCATGTCTTTTTAGCATAGTTCTATACGTCTCTAGATCTGTATGTCATATTTACCCCTGTAGCAGGTTGTTGTGCATTACAATAAGGCCTGAGAGAGAGCAGCACCAATATTTACCCCTGTAGCAGGTTGTTGTGCATTACAAAAAGACATATTTACCCCTGTAGCAGGTTGTTGTGCATTACAATAAGGCATATTTACCCCTGTAGCAGGTTGTTATGCATTACAATAAGGCATATTTACCCCTGTAGCAGGTTGTTGTGTATTACAATAAGACATATTTACCCCTGTAGCAGGTTGTTGTGCATTACAATAAGGCATATTTACCCCTGTAGCAGGTTGTTATGCATTACAATAAGGCATATTTACCCCTGTAGCAGGTTGTTGTGTATTACAATAAGGCATATTTACCCCTGTAGCAGGTTGTTGTGCATTACAATAAGGCATATTTACCCTGTAGCAGGTTGTTGTGCATTACAATAAGACATATTTACCCCTGTAGCAGGTTGTTATGCATTACAATAAGGCTTATTTACCCCTGTAGCAGGTTGTTGTGTATTACAATAAGGCATATTTACCCCTGTAGCAGGTTGTTGTGCATTACAATAAGGCATATTTACCCCTGTAGCAGGTTGTTGTGCATTACAATAAGACATATTTACCCCTGTAGCAGGTTGTTGTGCATTACAATAAGACATATTTACCCCTGTAGCAGGTTGTTGTGCATTACAATAAGACATATTTACCCCTGTAGCAGGTTGTTGTGCATTACAATAAGACATATTTACCCTGTAGCAGGTTGTTGTGCATTACAATAAGACATATTTACCCCTGTAGCAGGTTGTTGTGCATTACAATAAGACATATTTACCCCTGTAGCAGGTTGTTGTGTATTACAATAAGGCATATTTACCCCTGTAGCAGGTTGTTGTGCATTACAATAAGGCTTATTTACCCTGTAGCAGGTTGTTGTGCATTACAATAAGACATATTTACCCCTGTAGCAGGTTGTTGTGCATTACAATAAGACACATTTACCCCTGTAGCAGGTTGTTGTGTATTACAATAAGGCTTATTTACCCCTGTAGCAGGTTGTTGTGCATTACAATAAGACATATTTACCCCTGTAGCAGGTTGTTGTGCATTACAATAAGGCTTATTTACCCCTGTAGCAGGTTGTTGTGTATTACAATAAGGCATATTTACCCCTGTAGCAGGTTGTTGTGCATTACAATAAGGCTTATTTACCCCTGTAGCAGGTTGTTGTGCATTACAATAAGGCATATTTACCCCTGTAGCAGGTTATTGTGCATTACAATAAGGCTTATTTACCCCTGTAGCAGGTTGTTGTGCATTACAATAAGGCTTATTTACCCCTGTAGCAGGTTGTTGTGCATTACAATAAGGCATATTTACCCCTGTAGCAGGTTGTTGTGCATTACAATAAGGCCTGAGAGAGAGCAGAGCAATTCAAGCCTGCCCGAGGAAAGAAAAAGTTTAATTTTCTCGTTGTCAGTCAGAAACGTTTTTTTTTTTTTTACTATTTTGAAAAACATTTTTGAATAGTTCTACAAGCTCACAATGTGTTGATGTAGATCGGCTACTTGAACAATTTTAATATGTTTTTCAAAATAGAAAAAAAGGGCAAAGAAGTTAAGGGATTTAGCAAATGTCTTTGTAAATTAATGGCAGAGTGTTGCACAAAAGTTGTGAAAATAGCAGCTCTAACATGCTCTAACAAGCCCATGGCGAAGCATTGCGAGCTTGTGAGCTATTTTCTCTATGTTTTTAGTGAAATCGAACGTGCACAAGCAAGCAAGAGACTTGTGTCTCTAAATAACACCTACAGTATATTGTTTGGAACACAGGTTCCATTTCCCAGTTCCCGGGGAAATAAGTGACTGTTCTGGACATACAGGGTTTCCGCCCGACATTGCCAATTTGTACAGTAAGCCAGGAAACCCAAGCAACCCCCCCGCAGCATGTCACTCCCTAAAGTGGCCACTTGAGATGCAATCGGTGGCCAATGGCCCATGCTCATTGCACCGCTGGTGAGTTGAAGATGAGTTTATGGCCCACTGTCTGTAACTCGCCATTTGATCCGCTATGTATGTTGCAATATATAAGCCACATGGTGCGCCTGTGCCGCAGAGCCAGAGAGGCTTCTCCAGGCTATTACCTCCAGGCTGTAATTTACAACCCCCTGGCCGTGGCTAATGTCCAGAGGGCTGCTCTAATGCTGGCTCACTGGCAGCTCCCATCCATACGTCAGTGGGCAAACATTTGTTGTGTTTCTTTTTTTTTCTTCCTTTGACCCCCCGCTGACCTGTTCTTTGCATTCCGTTGTGAATACGAGCATGCATGCTGTTTCGGTGCTTAGCTTTCTGTTGGATTGCATGCTTTTTAATACTTCACTTGGTGCTTCCTATTGGGGCAGTTTTTCAGAATACTTGGGTTAGGAGGATTTAGAAGGCCTCAGGTCTAAGCCAATCCCAGCCTGTGGGCCCGCTGGTGGTTAGGGATGGAGCTCGTACATTTTTGTTGATAACGAGCACCTTATCGATCAGGCTGAGCATTTTCTATTATTTTGTGGAAAGATACATTCTGAACATAACCAGTATCTTTTACTAGGGCCTTCACAGTACTTTATTTTTTAAACAATATATTTATTGATTTTTTTTTTTTTTTTACAAACAGACAATACAACAAAACAATACATAATACAGACAATACAATACAATTACTTAAAATGAAAAACAAACAAAAAACAATAACATACATATATAAGTACAGTATAATAAAATAATGGCACTTAGAATGGTAACAACAACAACAACAGAGTCCTTATGGCCACAAGACCAAACAGCTGCAGAGAATACAATTAGACAATTTCCACCATTAAATAAGATAAATCATTAACCGTAATATATTGGATAAACCTTCCCCATATCTTATCAAACATCTTCTGTTTATTCTTCAAAGTATAAGTTGATTCTTTCCAGAGGAAGACACAATGATAACTCCCTAAACCACTGAGCAATACTGGGTTTGCCTATATCTTTTTCCACGATAAGGCTATAGCCCTTTTGGCTTGTAGTAAACATAAATCCAGGAATCTTTGTTCGCTACTCTGAATATTATGGCCAGGTGGGTAAAGACCTAATAGAAACAGTTTTGGGTCAAGCTCAATATCTATCGACAATATCTTCTGAATCTCCCTCCTCACTTCTTCTGAGCTCCACTCTTCCAATGTCAATTCCTCTTGTAGATCAGCATTCCATGCATTATATTTGGATTCAGAGGATTCAGGAGAGAGTTCTACTAACAACAATAGGATTAGCTGTGTATTTTATCCGTTTTTTACTCGAATTAGAGTAAAGATATTCGGGCAGTGGGAGCTTCAAAGAGTATGATTCAATGTTCCTCCATGTGGGGGATCCCTTCTCCGTATAATAGAACATTATAGTTCTCAACTGAGCTCACAGTACTTTTCTAACAGACAGAAGACAATTGACCTTTTTGCCAATAAAATAATATTAAATTAACTGTTAACTGGTTAATGTGTGTACCGTCACTTTCAAAGTATAATTTTGTTTCCTCGGGCAGCACTGGTTGGCAGGTGTCAATACACTTTTAGACTGACATGTTTGTGCCAGCATGGATGATTACATTTATTTCTTAATCGCCTCTTGTCTTGACATGAGACGACATAACGTCATGGGCCGCAATGCTCTTGCTGTTTCGCGATTGCGCGCTGCCGTTCACTTCCTTATTTACTTCCTTGCTCAGAAAGAATGGCTCGTATCTCCTAATCTACTCTCCATGGTTTTGAGATGGGCAATGTTCTGTCTTCAATTCTGACTTCAGCATGCCTCTCGTTTGGAATATTAACGCTTCTAGAGAGACTTTAGCTTGACCAGCGCGAGGTAAAAATGGAAGATTATATCTCCCAGTTTTGGGGGGAAACGGAAGGCGGGGCTTTTTAGAGTAAAATCTCCCGATATCTGCTGGCACTCTAACGCTTATATTTAGAAAAATGCTGGCGGCATCCAAATTGTTAAGTGAGATGGGTGTGTCGCGAACACTTTGAAGTACTACTGGTCTAAAACATTGTTCACATGCCTCTTTCACGAGAGAGGAAAAGGCTCTGCCGACTGTCACTAATGAAACAGCAATACGTACATAATGCTTATGTTATTCAGACTGGCAGCCCCATTTGTGGCCTATCCAGATTGGAGTCAGAGAGTGTTTTTTAAGTCTGAATAGCAAAACTTGTGCTAATCACATTAGAACCACATCTCTAAGTGGTTTGAAATACGATTCAAATCTGATTTCTAATGATGTGTTTCAGTCTGGACACAAACAAGTGTGTCACATCGCTACGCGTCAGATCTACTATTTTCGTTAAGAGGCACCGCTGTCCCTCAAGTTTAGCATTACTCACTATGACGTTACGTCATTACTTATGGAATGGGAGTTTCCTGCAGTTTATGACAGCCATGGAAGACCACAACAAACCAAGTTAAAATCAACACCCTATCTCAATGGGGCCCATGCAGGGACCCGCAGGGTTCATTGAGGTGGGTTCCAAATGGACCCTTAGTGACCCTTAGTGAGTACAAATTGAACCAAATGGACCCGCAAAGGTACATTTTCTTTCCATTTGTACACATTCAAGAGTAATGTAGGGGTCCTAAAAACCATCCCTAAACATCTGGGACAACGCTCCACGCGTCCCAGATACATCTGGGACAACGCTCCATGCGTCCCAGATTCTTCATCCTTCTGGCTCCCAAACTGTAGAACGAACTGCCAATTGCAATTAGAACGGCAGACTCACTCCCAATCTTCAGACTCCACCTTAGCCCGTAGCACTTGCCATAGTACTTGACGACCTTGCAAGCTTATAATGTTAAAATGTAATTTAGATAGCATGTCATGTAGACGGACAGCAGGTCATTGTTGTGATAGTATCCACTATCCTGTAGTTATGGCACATGAAGCATAGCAGTTGTTCTCAAACTAGTCAGGCAGTGACCCCTACAACAATACCATTTGAACTGGAGATGTGCAGATACATAGTATACACTTATACCGCATGTTGCTTGGTTTACTGTCCAGTGATAAAACACTTAAGCAAAATCAACTCCAAAATCCCGAGCCATACTTTGAGAGCCACTGGCATAAAGCGTTTATGCAGGCTAGCGGGTTTTGGGAAGGCAGCAGCCGCTTGGGGGAAGTAGGAAGCCTCCAGAAAGGAAGCCCTCCCGCCTCTCCAGACATCCATGACCAGCAGAGTAAACACCAGGGCCAGGCTCCAGCCCACTGGAATGTTTCCTCTCTGCCGTTCCGTTAGGTCGCGCTGACCCCGTTTCATAAAGAGACCCACTTCTCCATTCTGGAGAGATTTGGCGATCCGTATATGCCCAGCGCATGCAGCCCCATACGGCAGCGTTTCTTATAACCTTTTTACAATTTCGGCATTTTTGCAGACGCTCGTAATCCAGAGCGACGTACAGTAAGCAAGGAAAACATGGGGTAATACTGTACATCAGATGCTTGGAAAGTGTGTGTGTCTGTGTGTGTGTGTGTGTGTGTGTGTGTGTGTGTGTGTGTGTGTGTGTACAGGAAGAGAGGGGTGGGCATATGTTGGCTCCAGAGTGAAGAAGAGGAACTGACACAGCCTATCCAATAATTAGCCTATAGATATAGAATTAACCTACATGTTATATTTAGGGGCGACGGCTTTACTTTCTGCTGATGCCGACTGACAGGCAGCAACAGGTCCACTGCGTGGCCAACTAGCTGCTAGATCACTGCGTGGCCGCTGCTAGGTCACTGCGTGGCCTACTAGCTGCTAGGTCACTGCGTGGCCGCTGCTAGGTCACTGCGTGGCCTACTAGCTGCTAGGTCACTGCGTGGCCGCTGCTAGGTCACTGCGTGGCCTACTAGCTGCTAGGTCACTGCGTGGCCTACTAGCTGCTAGGTCACTGCGTGGCCTACTAGCTGCTAGGTCACTGCGTGGCCTACTAGCTGCTAGGTCACTGCGTGGCCTACTAGCTGCTAGGTCACTGCGTGGCCTACTAGCTGCTAGGTCACTGCGTGGCCGCTGCTAGGTCACTGCGTGGCCTACTAGCTGCTAGGTCACTGCGTGGCCTACTAGCTGCTAGGTCACTGCGTGGCCTACTAGCTGCTAGGTCACTGCGTGGCCTACTAGCTGCTAGGTCACTGCGTGGCCTACTAGCTGCTAGATCCACTGCGTGGCCTACTAGCTGCTAGGTCACTGCGTGGCCTACTAGCTGCTAGATCCACTGCGTGGCCTACTAGCTGCTAGATCCACTGCGTGGCCTACTAGCTGCTAGGTCCAAAGGCTGACAACAGTCAGCGCTATAAATAGCAGCCAGTCATTAAATTGTAGCGCAGCGACGAGATCAAGATAAGCCGCATAAGCGCCGAGACTATAGCGACACCAGATAGATAAACTATGCAAACAGCCGCCGCACGTTGCAACCTTTCTTCTTCTTTTTCTTGGTTTTGGGTGACATTGCCTCTTACTGCGGGCGAGGCACTTGTCCAACCTGTTGCCTTTCATCCCGTGGCAGAGAGTAAGCCTGCCTGTCCACAACAGCAGTCGCATGTCTTGGCAGCTCAGGCTGCGATTGCTGCATTCAGCGAGGAGAGAGGGCTGTGCACTTCAAATCAACATCACGGTTGTTGTGTCAGACTGTGCCTCGACTTCCATTAATGAATGGTTTATTTTAATACTGAAATTAGACGGCAGTTTTCGCTATTGGTATACAACTAAGTGTAATACAGGGTAAAGTGCATTGAGTTGATTATGAAAAAAATTGATATATAACATATAAAAAATATATTAACACACTGCTTCTCAATTTGTTCAACATGTCGGTTTCAGTATATTTTATTATTTCTGGTGAATCGCCCAGGCCTAGTAGCACACTCACTAATAGCTGCAGTTGGTGCAGTTCACAGTGCGATCATGATCACGGCATTCAGAGGGAAACTAAACTAAACAAAACATAAGTCATTCCTCTCTCTCGCTCGCTCGCTCTCTCTCCCCCTCTCTCTCTCTCTCTCTCTCTCTCTCTCCCCCTCTCTCTCTCTCTCTCTCTCTCTCTCTCTCTCTCTCTCTCTCTCTCTTGCTCTAACTCTGCCCCCCCCCCCCCCCTGCCGCCCCTTCCTCATCTGACACAGTTATGTAATATGACTGCTGTGGTGACCCCTCCCCCCATACAGTCTTTTCAGCCAATGGAGTGAGGGCGCGGACGGGGAGTATGGAAGGGGTCAGCGGAGTCATGGGATTATTATCCACCTTCAGATTGAGCGTGCGCTGCGTACCATACCAATGTGGGGTCTGGGGACCCCCAGGGGTCCTTGAGGGAGTTCCAGGGGGTCCCCAGCTAAATGATAGTCTGGAACCAAATGGACCCTTATGGGTCTGTAACTCCGGTTGGTTCCATTTGTACACTCTCAGAGTTAAATTAACTTTGATTTTACAATATAAATTGAGCGTCCCAGAGATGGAAATGCCATTAAATGGGGGGGGTCCGTAGACTAGTAATGCATGTCAAACTGGGGGTCCTTGAAATTAAACGGGTCTGCTGAGCCGTAAAACTCTTCTCTTATGGGGGTCCTTCGCATACCTTTTCATTTGGGGGGTCCGCAGGCTAATGAGTGTCAATTTGGGGGTCCTTGACATGAAAAGGTCTGGGAACCACTGCCGTACCGCACTCTACCATGGGAGAGCGTGCGCGTTTTTTTCTGGCTGCTCCCCAAGTGTGTTTCCGTGTATGGCCTCTGTATATGGCTTTTGTGCATGCTCTCCTCTCCGCCTGTGAATGCGTTTTACGTCGTGGGTTTGTGTGTGTGTGTGTGTGTGTGTGTGCATGTCCATGTCCATGTCCATGTCCATGTCCATGTCCATGTCCATGTCCATGTCCATGTCCATGTCCATGTCCATGTCCATGTCCATGTCCATGTCCATGTCCATGTCCATGTCCATGTCCGTGTGCGTGTGCATGTGTTGCTATGAACCGTATGAGCGGAGCCCGTCATTAGAAAGCTAGCCTTGTTCCAGCCATCATCATGTGATTGCACGATGGCTCTGGCTTCCCCTAACCGCCCCACCCCGCCTGTCTCTCACTCCTTCCCAACGCTATTTACATGAAGCTCTTCCAAACACACATTGTTCGCATTAACTGAGAGTCTTTCACTGCATGGGCAATGAAATGATATTTCAATTTTGGCTCGCATTGAAATTGAATGGACGCCCGTGGCTTTGTATCTGCCAGTGTCAAACGCAGCATCACAGTACATAGTGATTTAAACATCATTGCTTTTGAGAGCGACAACTCGTGGTCAATTTTGATGACTATAGAGGGTATGCGCGTGACATCATCATCAAACCCGGAGGTTATGCAGGAACGCCTACTGAGTGGCTAAAAACTACTTTCTGGCCTTGACAGCCTCATACATCCACACCGAAAAGTCCTATCTGATTGCATTAACCCATTCTGACCTGAGATCAGATTCATACGAGGTTTCCGCCGGACACACACTGGTCTGATGAACCCATTCTGACCTGAGATCAGATTCTAAAAATGTCAGTCGTTCTTCGATTTTTCAAAAAATAGCAGACCTACAAGCTCGTATCGCGCCACTCGGTGGCGCGATATGAGCTTGTAGATCTGCTATTTTTAAATAGCTAAAGCATAACATGATGCTGACACCAAAATGGGTGGGTCAGAATGGGTTAAACAACATTAAACAATGTTAAACTCACTTTGCCACTCGATTTGCCACTCGATGTGCCATTCACTTTAAGCATGCGCTTATACCCTCTATAGGTGTCATTTAGGGACACTGCGTGATGTGGCAAACAAGACAGGATTCAAAGAACGGCAGAAGTGAGACCTAGAATGAGTGATATATACACTCACTCACACACTTCCTTCCTTTATTGGTTCTCTTTCTTTCACAACACACACACCATGCGCACACACAGTCGCACGCACACCACGTACGCGCACACACACACACACACACACACACACACACACCACAGTGGATCTAACATCTTCAGGGGCCCCTCACGCCTCAGACACCCGCTGTTCACACCCTCCCATCAGGCAGGAGGAGGACCGTGCCAGGCAGAAAGACTGCTTCTTAACAAGAGCTGTGAAATAAAACACACACACACACACACACACACACACACACACACACACACCGCTCGCCATGGGCAAGTAATATTGATATATTTACTGTATATCTAGCATTGTTGTTGTTATTTTTTATGTATCTGGATGGATGATCCTATCTTTTAATTACAGACCGTCATGACTTATGATGAACCTTAGCAGTTATTAATTGTATTGCTGCTATATGGAGTGGGTCGCTATTTAAACCAAACATAGTTTTTATTGTATTTTGAATGCATTCACAAACATGTATCTACTGTACACACACGTATATACATCAATGACTTGATTAAGCCGTGTTCAGTGTTCAACTCAGATGGAGGGAGAGCAGGGAGGGAAAACAAATCTAACGTTAAATAAGCATGTCAAAGAGAGCATAAAAAGATCACGATATCTACTGTACATATATGCATAGCATAAGACCGACAGCAGATATACAGTATGTACACCAGGTTAAGCATTAAGTGGTGCAGCAGCAGGTGTATGCATGATTACACATGAGTTTCAAAAAAAGAACCACATAGTCATAGAGCATGAACTCAAATGGGGCGGCTGTGGCTCAGGAGGTAGAGCAGGTCGTCCAATGAGCCGTGGGTTGGCGGTTCGAATCCCGGCTCCTCCTGTCCACATGTCAAAGTGTCCTTGGGCAAGACACTGAACCCTACGTTGCCTCCAGTGACTCGGTCGGTGTGAGCTCGCTACCAGGACGTTGGGCAATTGTAAAGCGCTTTGAGCACATATTAAAATATATCGATTTTTTATTTTTATTAGAATCAATTAAATTGATTATAGATTAATTAACTGCAGCCCTAGCAAGGCAATTGAATTTAATTTGTACAGCACATTTCAACACCAAGGCAATTCAATGTGCTTTACACAGAACATCAAGCAAACACAATTACAAAATGACATTAGCAAAATAAATAACAAATAAAAGTAAAATTACAGTACAGAAGAGAAGGGAAACTAAATGGCAACGGCAAACGAAAAGGTCTTCAGTTATGTTCTAAAAGTAATGAGAGTGGCAGCATGGCCTGCAGCTGTCTGGAAATTTGTTCCAGATATTCGTTGCATAAAAAAACCCGAAATGCTGCTTCCCCCACGTTTATTTATGGTTTTAGGGACAGAAAGCAGATGGCCTGAGAGGTCATAGTAGTATGTTAGCCATGCAAAGCTAGCCGCTGATCGGATCTATCTCATTAGCATTCATTAGCATGGTGGCAGCCTGGGGACATCGATACACTGACACCATAGCGCACCACTGAGACACCTCTCCATCCACACAGCAGGGGCTGGAAATAGATGTCATATTCTGGACATCTGTAGCCTGTTCACACCTCAACACGTGTCTGCGTGTGTTGCGTGCATGTGTGCGTGCGGGTGTGCGCACGTTACTATATTTTTGAGGACCAAATGTCCTCGACACAAGTAGGCCTATAGTATGAGAAATAGACATTGTGAGGAGGACCAGCTTTCTGTAGTTGTTTTGTGGTTGAAAAGAGATTTTTAGAGATACGTTTACAATTAAGATTCAGATTGACGGGTGGCGCAGTCGGTCACGCTGTCGCCTCACGGCTAGAAGGTCCCGCGTTCGATTCCCGCCGGGGACGCTGTGGGTGGCGGGGAGCGTGTTCTCTCCTCTGCGCCCATACCTTAGGTGGGATTGGGGCAAAGGACCTTACAGTATGTGTTTGCATGTTCTCCTCGTGTCCCCTAGGACAGGGGTTCCCAAACTTTTTGGGGGGGAAGATTTCTTTCCAGGCTTACATTTAGATGCCATTGGAACTATCTGAATTTGTACTATTTGTAACTTTTCAAAGTCACAACACATTTTCACAGCATTTATTTGCTATCTTAGAATAGATGTATAGACCTATTTGACAGTGCAGAGACATAATTGCCTTCCTTGATGCATCAATTAAGCGTCAACAACGCTCAGCCTCTGCAGCACTCCTCTAACTGAAAGTGACTGTTTCATTTCTATCCAAAGAAAGGCCCTTGAATGATGGAATATGATTAAGGATTACTGTGATTATGGTAAGCTCACATATCACACATACCATCATTTACTGGCAAAAAAACTAAAAGTGGTTTCCGCGGACACCACTTGTACTGTACTGTAGTTTAGTTTAGTGCAGGGGTCTTCAATGTTACTCAGCCCAAATGGGACCCCTTATAGAGATGAAGCAGGGAGGACCCCCCCCCCCTACCACATTGTGTAATACAAGTGTAGCGGCTCCTATCCAGCAGAAATTTACAACGCTCCAAACTGATGTCTCAAAAGGGTTTTTTATTTCCCAAAGTTGACACCGTGAAAACTGTAACACAAAACATGCAATATTCTCTTAACCACCATGAAATGTGCAATGTGAATGTCCTTGTTGTAACTGTCGGTCAATCATGACTTCCGGATTATGGGTAAACGTGATGGGTAAAAGATGAAACGTAAACAAACAATAAATCGACGGAACTACAACACTATTTACAAACAAAGAAACCAACAACATGTAACATACCGTGTGCGCCTTCTGCCGATTCTTTTATAGGAGCTACTTTACATTCTCTTATATTTCTTATTTGAGGACGCTCTTTTTGGCGTGAGCAGAGCTCCTTGCACCCCTGCAACTCTGTTCTGACCGAGCCAGCTCACACAGGTGCCATTAATACTGACTCACTCTACTCACAGGGCTCTTCCGGCATGCCCTCACCAGGTCATAATGTAACAGCATTAGAGACCAGGCACCACACACGGCATGCAAATACAATGTGTACCCAAGAAATGTACCTCTAATGTTCACATTAGCAATAAAAAATAGAATAGAAAATAGATAGAAAATAGAATAGCAAATAGAAATAGAAAAGTACAAAATACCTATTGCTGGGACAGTTACAACAAGTATGTTGTAGATAAAAACATTTTCAAAGATTTTATATAGTTAGCTCCATAGACCTGTTTGACAGCACTATCATCAATGTGTGTGTGTGTGTGTGTGTGTGTGTGTGTGTGTGTGTGTGTGTGTGTGTGTGTGTTTGTGTGTGTGTGTAGTGTGTGTGCGTGTGTGTGTGTGTGTGTGTGTGTGTGTGTGTGTGTGTGTGTGTGTGTGTGTGTGTGTGTGTGTGTGTGTGTGTGTGTGTGTGTGTGTGTGTGTGTGTGTGTGTGTGTGTGTGTGTGACTGTGTGTGTGTGTGTCCACATTAGAGGACAAGTGGATTATGTGTGGCGTTGGGGGGACCCACGCCCTCTTAACTGTCCCAACACCTTCCATCCTGTGTGGTCATTTATCCGTTTAACCCATTCTGGACGAGTCGGGAACCCCTTTAGCTGTTTTAAGTATCATGTTATACTTTAGCTATTGAACAATATTTTGAAGAATCATGAAAATGTGGCACACATCTTTGAATATATTCTTTCACAGCGAACGTTTTTAACTCAAATCTTTGCTTCTGGGGGGTGCCTGCATGGAACAACATATTTTCAGATGGGGGGTCTGCGGCCAAATACAGATAATTCCGGGGGTCCTTGACATGGAAAGATTGACACCACTGACATAGAAACATAGGTTTTTTCAGAAAACTGTCACGATTTACAAGACATTTTGTAGAATTGACCTCCGGTCTAAATGGGTTAAATGCCTGTCCGTCCGGGGAGCTGTGTGGGGTGGGGCGGTGGTCTTGGGTGTTGGGGGTCCTGTGGTGGTGGTGGTGGGCGCAGCACCTCCACCTCGCCTTGCACCCGGCAGATTGAATTATCCCCTGACATGTTGTGTGTCTTAAAGCAGATAGACGCCCTGGCCCCTGGGGGCAATCATTTAGCACCTTAATGCAGGGTTGCAACTATCCGTTATTTTCTTACCTTTATTCTATCGAAGACATGGATTTTTTATTAATATGCTGTCTATATACATATATCGTTGCTGTCGGGCAGAAACCTCTTATCCTATCTTGGTTATGATTTTTGCATATAGCCTGTCCAAAACAGGGTTAGATTATTGTACAAAATGATCGATTATCGTTTATTTTTGATAAAATATTAAATTGACGATTGTTGCACCACTACTCTCTCTCTCACACCAAACCACTTGATGAATTGAGTTACATAGGATAGGACCACAATGAAAACACGCACACCTGCGGTTGCCTGCCACTGCTGCCAGTCACAATGTGGGACAGGGTCTCAATTTGTGGGACGCCTGAAAAGTCTTGGAAATGAGGGACTGTCCCACGCAAAGGGGGACATCTGGTCACCCTAACACACACACACACACACACACACACACACACACACACACACACACACACACACACAATTAGACTGAGTTAGTGTGGGCGGAGAAAGAGCATTGAACTGTAGCATGTATGGGGAGCTTTCATGCTGTTTATTCATGCATGTTGTGGAAGTGAGCTTTCTCACAACGTC
Organism: Protomyctophum parallelum; assembly: GCF_964188405.1. Lineage (NCBI taxonomy): Eukaryota > Metazoa > Chordata > Actinopteri > Myctophiformes > Myctophidae > Protomyctophum > Protomyctophum parallelum. The sequence goes on from NC_139697.1 coordinate 59,823,645, forward strand.
TCCATGCGAGCACATCCCATCGCTGTCGGGCGGAAAGCTCATATCTACATTAGTTCAACTGTTTTATCTTTATATATATATATATATATAAATGGATGCCCAATTGCTGGTCATAAGGTGTCACACTATAAAGCAGTGAAAATAGCCAATCTACAAGCGTACAGTGCATCACATCGCAGTGCACTGTGAGTTTGTAGATCACCTATTTATTATTATTTTTAAGGGAAAGTGAAACTCGTTAAGCATGTCTATGGGTTTCATGAATATTAAACAAATGAAAAGTGCACCATTTGAACACAGATTTTTTTTCCCATTTCCTGAAAAGAAAAGTAATTAATGTGATTGTGTGACTGTGATGGATCGTTGCCATTGACAGCAGTGATCTGTGCCGTAACACAATGAATTAATTGTGTTTTGCAGCTTAATTTAGTTTGTTTATGTGTGTTTTTAAATTTACGCGCTAATGAGTTCTTCTCACGTCTATCATTAACCCTCGACAGTGTTTGTTTACGCATGTTTGTTTTCATCGGCACGTACAATCCCTTATGTGCATGTGTGTGTGTGTGTGTGTGTGTGTGTGTGTGTGTGCACTGTTGCTCTCTGATCCAGTGTGTGGGCGCTTTTCTACTAATCACAGCACACAGCACACTCCATGAGATGAGTTGAGAGAGACACTGCTTTGCTAAGGATGGGGGAGAGAGAGAAAGAGAGCGACATCATGTGCAATCCAAACACCTTGGGGTGATTTGCAATGTCAGGTTTTGCATCTTGTAAAGTCTATTATTATATGTATTAAAATCCAGCTGTAGAGAAACTACTACACATTATACGGCACACTGCTCTCTCCTCCTCTCCTCTCCTCCTCCCCTCCTCTCCTCCTCCTCTCCTCCCCTCCTCCTCTCCTCCTCTCCTCTCCTCTCCTCTCCTCTCCTCTCCTCTCCTCTCCTCTCCTCTCCTCTCCTCTCCTCTCCTCTCCTCTCCTCTCCTCTCCTCTCCTCTCCTCTCCTCTCCTCTCCTCTCCTCTCCTCTCCTCTCCTCTCCTCTCCTCTCCTCTCCTCTCCTCTCCTCTCCTCTCCTCTCCTCTCCTCCTCCCCTCCCCTCGGCCTCCCCTCCCCTCCCCTCCCCTCCCCTCCCCTCCCCTCCCCTCCCCTCCCCTCCTCTCCTCTCCTCTCCCCTCCCCTCCTCTCCTCTCCTCTCCTCCCCTCCTCTCCTCTCCTCTCCTCCTCCCCTCCCCTCCTCCCCTCCTCTCCTCTCCTCCCCTCCCCTCCTCTCCTCTCCTCTCCTCTCCTCTCCTCTCCTCTCCTCTCCTCTCCTCCTCCCCTCCTCCTCTCCTCCCCTCCTCTCCTCTCCTCCTCCTCTCCTCTCGCCCATCTGACCATCCATAAACATGGGGTCATGTTTCCCGTGACCACGCGGGACACTGGGCCTCTGGATTGAGGTCATAGCTGCTTGTCCAGGGGGCCCTCGGGGGCCACGTGACTCGCGCTAAGGCCGGGGCTTCATGTAAATTCCTTTCTATAGCATTCAGGACAGCTGGGCCATTACGGCTCAAGATTGTTTTCATGTACACTACCGTATTGTTGCCAGAAACCTCTCCATATTTTAACGTTTCGTGTTTTTCTGTAAATTAACACTGATCACACTACTAATACTGCGTCACACAAAAGCATCAAACGTAACAGATCGACAAGCTCAAAGCCATGTCACTTTTGATATTTTAGAATTTGAATCCGGAAAAGGGTCAGGTTTGGACTTGAGAGGTTTCCACCCGACAGACACGACATAATACAGCGTCAAGGACCACTTCACCCATTCCAAACCTATACACTATCTTCATATAATGGGTCCTCCCCACTAATGCTCCACTAATAGGTCCTCACAAAGGCACCATTTTTGTTTACTCACTCTCAGCGGTGCCGTCAGGACTAAGGATGTTAATACTGTAGTTAATCGTTTAATTGCCGTAAGGAAATTAATCAATTGACAGTTAATAATTCATCGAATTAATCAAAGTGTCTCTGCTTTTGCATGTGATGTAACAGACAAGACAGTGCACTTTTCATTTAATTGTATTCCTCATACAAAGATGCCATTGCCTGTATCACAAATGGCCAATATAATATGCCTTTTGTATTGTTTCTGTATATCAGCAAAGTGTAGATGTTTGTTAGACATTGAGGGAAATTTAGATTCTCAGACTTTTTTTTAACACTCCGCTTATCAACTAACTGGTTAATCGATCAATAAGCTTATCAAAACGTATCAACTACCAATGGCTCACATTGTGTATTAGTCCGTCTGACACCTTGATGGAGCTGAGACTAGAAGAGCAACTGCAGTTACTGCACGTATGGAGTCAACCACTATTGCGCAGCAATATGAAATAATTCCTGATGCATTTTTCCCATAGACATTTCGAAACGTATTTATTTAAAGACCTTATAAGCGTCGTACAAAGCCAACTCTTGTCGTGACAAATCATGACAACAAACACAATATGTTGGACCAAACAAATAATTACAAAGAAAATATTGTCATGATTTGTCACGACAAGAGTTGGCTTTGTCCGCGGCGTAAACATCTTTAAATAAATACTTTTTGAAAAGTCTATGAGGAAAATGAACAGCGATTTCTTTTCCGGGTCTCTCGAGGGGGCGGGACTGCGACGCTCTATAGACCGATTCCGTAGCGGTCTCATGGTCGCAGCCTACGTATTTCCTGTAGGCGGACTCGACGTAGCTGCGGGGATAAAACCCTCACCATTAAGGTGAGGGTTGAACGGCAGAGTGACTGATGTTAGTTTGCCTCAAACTTTACTCCTTTACCTGCTTTTTTACTAACACTAACATTACAAAGATGCCCAGAACATCGAGATGAACCTGTGTAGTTTATGGCTGCTCCAACAGTAGTGTCAACATAAAAAAATAAAAAAACGGAATGTCTAATATCCACCACGGTGGCTGAGACCAGAGCCATTGAGTAATGGTTGAGACAAAGCAGTGAAAGGTCCTGAAAGATACATAATTTCAGTCTTATACCCAATACCCAATCTTTCTGTTTTATGAACACAAGGCTGCTGTATTTTATACCTCATACTAAGCATTTAAAGGTATATTCAGTGATTTCACTTTTCACAATTCAAATATCACTTATTTTTTTGTTTTGTTGTGATAATCCTCTCTACTATAGAGTGTGCTGACCATATAAGGAGTTCCTCCCTGTCCCCAGTTAACCCCTGGGGGTCAAAAAACCTTAGGTTTCGTTTTTGACTCTCTATCCTGATTGGACGAAAGGCTGGGTCCCACAGCCAAAAACGAAACCTAAGGTTTTTTGAGTGAAATCACTGAATATACCTTTAAAGTTTGAGGTATAAAGTACAGCAGCCTTGTGTTAATAAAACAGAAAGATTTGGTATTGGGTAAGACTGCGTTATGTATCTTCCACTGCTTCGTCTCAACCATTACTCAATGGCTCTGGTCTCAGCCACCGCGGTGGATATTAGACATTCCGTTTTATTTAAATTTTTATGTTGCCACTACTGTTGGAGCAGCCATAAACTACACAGGTTCATCTCGATGTTCTGGGCATCTTTGTAATGTTAGTGTAGGTAAGCAGGTAAAGGAGTAAAGTTTGAGGCAGACTAACATCAGTCACTCTGCCGTTCACTGTAGTGGAAGAGGTGCGCCTGGTGAGGGTTTAAACCCCGCAGCTACGTCGAGTCCGCCTACAGGAAATACGTAGGCTGCGACCATGAAACCGCTACGGAATCGGTCTATAGACCATGACATGCACCAGCGCCGGTCGGGGAAAAAAAAAAAAAAAAAAAAAAAACAGAGCAGGCATCCCCCAATAGTGCAGGGGCATTCAGACCCTTAATGACCCCTCCATGATCCCCCACCCCCATCCCTCCGGCGCAAAGGAGGGCTGTGGACGGTGTAGAAACCCGCCTACCATGTGACATCATTGATGGGGAATCCAAGCTAGTGGAAACTGCAGGCTTTCTATTCCTATAGGAAAGATATACATGCTATAATGAAAGCCACTGTGGTTATGGTTACTTGCATCAAGGCAATGATGTTGTGTTTCTGCATCAAATAGAACTACTACACCTAATCTAAGATACTCCATCAAAGCCAATAATCTTTACACTCTCGGGTATTGTATCATTTTGAGCTGTTCACCCTTGGCATACAGATTTGCGTTGGTAACATGTGTGCTCTTGCTGATCCAGAGACCTCTTGTGTTTGTATATATAAATTGCCCTTTTCGTTTATTTTCCCATGCATTGTTGAAAGACATTATTGGCATGTTTTCAAGAAATGTCAGCAAAAAATATGCTCGTTGTTGTATCGTGAACCCCCCCCCCCCCCCTTCCCTTCGTGAGAAACAGGTTTTTATTTTTTAAACCGTAAAGGTGTCTGTGTGTTACTTATAACATATAATAACAAAAGACTCCCATACGCCTGGAGGTGTGTCAATCATTGTTATTATGAGTATCAGCAGCAGATGTTTCAGTGGTTGGGTTGATGTGTGGAAGGTGTTGTATAATGCTAAACATGAACTATATAGTACAGGATACCCCCCTAAGGGGACATGAACTGCTTGAACCCTAGCATACAGCCAACGGTATAGCCTTTCAATGGTAAATGGTGCATTTATATAGCGCTTTTCATAGATTGTGCATTACATTCACCCATTCATACTGTACACCGATGGCGGAAGAAACCATGCAAGACACCAACCTGCTCATCGGGGCAATGAGGGGTTCAGAGTCTTGCCCAAGGTCACTTAATTCGACACTAAAGGTCCTTTCAGATCGATTAACGCAGACGTTGTCGCCTGGAACAGCGACAGGGTCTGCTACAGGTCTGCTCATGAGGCTCTGGATCAGCTCCAGGTCTGCTCCAGCTTATGTACACTTCTCAGAGTGTACATAAAGAATCCTGCAGTAGGCGCATTAATGGCTGCCCGTTTGAGAGGACCTTAACTCTGGGGGAGGACCTTAACTCTGGGGGAGGACCTTAACTCTGGGGGAGGACCTTAACTCTGGGGGAGCCCAGGATGGAACTGGTGACCTCCTGGTTCCCATATGACTGTTCTACATGGCCACTCTACCCCTGAGCCACTTGAGGTTTGGTGTACAGGGGGGAAAGAAAAGAGAACCCAAGTACTGAGCCAAGTTGACAGAGTCAAGTATTAGGGGTTTAAGTGGTTAAATGTCTGACAATTGATATTAACATGAATGAATCCAGCATGTTATTAATAGAAAAACCATTACGTTGCACAACATTGATGATAGTGCTGTCAAACAGGTCTATGGAGCTAACTATAAAATCTATGAAAATGTTTTAATCTACAACATACTTGTATTACACAATGTGGTAGGGGGGGGTCCTCCCTGCTTCATCTCTATAAGGGGTCCCAATTGGGCTGAGTAACATTGACTTGCACTAAACTAAACTACAGTACAGTACAGATGGCAACTTTCTATATAAAACTAGGAACATTTCAGAAAGTTTTTGCATTTTTTTGGGGCCTTATATAATGACAGGCCCCAACATGGGGACACCAGGGTTAAAGTGGGGTTAACTGCCCCTGGGAAAATGACCAGGTGCTCCCAGTTGCAACACAACACACGCGCGCACGCACATGCACACGCACGCACGCAAACGCACACTGTAACACACGCGCACACACACACACACACACACACACACACGCACACACACACACGCTGTCACACACACACACACACTCACTCACTCAATACCTCGCGCGGTAAAGCTTAGCCTGCAAAGTGTTTTAGCCAAACAAACTTTGCACTCCTGTGGGGTCAACAGAAAGCTCAGCGGCCATTAGTGGTGTGATGCCATCTGCTAACGGCCCCAGAATGAATGCAAATAATAGCCCCATGATATAGGCCTTCACTTTAAAGACATGGGATAGTAGGTCAACTCCCCCTTACATAAGGCCCACATGAGCCCAGGCGCATTGTGTTGCCAAAGCAAACTAGGGTGGAAAGATTTAAGCCTTGCTAATGCTGTGAAATACTCCTTATGGATTATGCAAGCATTACACACACACACACACACACACACACACACACACACACAGCCATGCCTGTCTGTTTGGCAGATGAGTGTGAATGCCACTCTGGTCTCCATAGGGCAGGCTCTTGAAAACAACATTACAACCTTCATTGTGTGTGTGTGTGTGTGTGTGTGTGTGTGTGTGTGTGTGTGTGTGTGTGTGTGTGTGTGTGTGTGTGTGTGTGTGTGTGTGTGTGTGTGTGTGTGTGTGTGTGCGCTTGTGTGTGTGTCGGGTCAAGTACCCCAAGACTGACGTGATGTTTATGTGGCCACAGACCCCCATTTGAAAGGAATTTGCGCCAGAGATGGGCATAAGAGAGAAGGTTTTGTGTGTTCAAATATTCAAAATTGTTAAAAAAAAAAACATTTAGTTTTCAAGATTAAATAAATGGTAATCTACTATAGCTCTCGTGAGTTTGTAGGTCACCTATTTTCGAATAGCTCAAGTATAATACAACGTTACAGTTATTTTTATGCTATATACACCTCCCCTCAAGGTTCTGAGCTCAACAGTTTCATCTTTTCATCTCTATCTGAGTGAATCGGATTTAAATGTTGCTAGTTCTAAACCACACAAATGGCATTGGACATCACTTTGATGTCCTATCTGTGATCACAGAAATACCTCAGATTAATTAATGATCAATACTATCTTAATACTATCTTTAACATCAAAAATCCAAATCTGATCCAGTCAAATAGAACTTTAACCCATTTTGACCTGAGATCAGATTCTAAAAATGTCTTCTACATCCTGACAGTTTTGAACTCTGGCCGGGGCCCATGAGTTAACCCATTCTGACCTGAGATCAGATTCTAAAATGGGTTAAGCCACGGTGAAGGCACCTTGGACACGCCTAATTATAGCCTGCAGACGCAGTAATGTCAGCTGAGGATAAGCGGGGCCACCGATAACCTTTTCAGATCATTGTGCTCTTTGACTTTTGAATGGCGGCTCACTTATGAGATTTGGAGCTGAGCCGATTGTATACAGTATGGTTTTCATAATTCAGTGTTTTAGCCAAAGCGATGCAGGATCCTAATTATTATTATTATTATGTTCATTCCATACCAAAACTGTGTTGCATGCACACGAGTGTGTGTGATTCTGATCTGTCATACACACTACACACACGCATACACACTACACACACGCATACACACACACATACACACTACACACACGCATACACACTACACACACGCATACACACTACACACACACATACACACTACACACACGCATACACACTACACACGCAGAAGAACTGGGCGGCGGCGGCGTACAGTACAGGAAAGTAACTAAGTACATTTACTGAGGTATTTGTACTTGAGTATTTCCAATTTCCAACGATACTCTTACTTCTACTCCACTACATCGCGGTTCCAAATATTGTACTTTTATTCCACTACAATTATTTGAGAACTTTAGTTACTTTTAGATTTTACAAAAACATACATTAAGCACTTCAGCACTGTATATATTTTGGCCATTTGAAAATTGCCGATCTACAGGCTCACAATGCATTGCATTGCGACTTATTGAACACTTGAAATGGGACGTTTGAAAACGTTTGACGTTTGAAAACTTGAAACGGGACATTCTGCATAGTGAGTACTTTCTACTTTTGGTACTTGAAGTACATTTTGATGCCTATACCTTTGTACGCTTACTCAAGTACATTTTGAATACAGGTCTTCTACTTGTAACGGAGTACATCCACATTGCAGTATTGATACTTTTACTTAAGTAAAACAATTGAGTACTTTTCCCACCACTGAGGACACTGCAGAAGCGATGGAATGTGAGTCTAATGGTACAGGGAGAGGACAAAAGGCCTTGTTGATGAATGTGCCTGTGTTGTTGTTACAGTAAGAGGCTGAATGTATGTATGTGATGTCTGTGTGTCTGCCAGGGAGCTTACGTAATTAAACATGACATGACCCACAAAGACAAGTGCTTCTAAGAGCCCTTTTCTTCCCCTCCCAGTTTGTCTTGCATTTTTGAGGGACGCTAGCCCTTCCTATGCCCCATGCAGCATTCCGGGTTTGTGTGAACACAAACATTGGCTTGTGATTGGCTGATCATCACCCCATAATTAGCGATGATTTGATTGGCTGAGCAAAGTACACATTGAAGATACAAAAACGAGGGCAGAAAAGTGAAGATGCCAAGAGTGATTGGCCGGAATGACATTTGTGCATGATGATGTATGATGATCGCCCCTCACTTCACACGGGTGTGATTTATATGCTGTTGGATTTGCTTTTTATCTTTTATGCATATTAACTTCTACAATTTAACTTCTACAATTGTGGGGGTGGTTGTATTTGGTCTCCCTGCTCTTCTGTCGGGACATTTAGATCCTGTGGTCCGACTAGTTGACAAGTGGCATTGTCTTTAGGTCAAAAATCTATTTATCCTCCAGCCAGACTATATCACTGACTGGATATTATCCTCCACCAGACTATATCACTGTGGATATTATCCTCCACCAGACTATATCACTTATTATTATAATTTGTTTGCACAGGCAGATTCTGTCTGGCCACGCAGGCTAAAAAAGTCACACCTGTGTGAATTGAGCGGTGGAACTATACTGTAATTGTTATACTGTACTGAACTCCTGGACAGACACTCGTGCTGAAAAAGACTGGTGTTACTCAGCTTCCCATCATGCACCTGTGCACAGTGTGAAGCTCAACAGCGCCACTTTCTCACCTGTTGGTACCCTAGACAGACAGACAGACAGAGGACACAAAGCTACATGATGGAGACGTTTTGCCCACCGCTCCCAAATGTCAGCACTTGCGCAGGTTCAAATCCAGGGTAGAACGTGAAAGTTACAGAGTGCATCTTTCTATATAGCCTACTTATGCTCAAAATGTGCACAGTTTGACACTCTGCAACACAATCGTGTAGATTGAGAATCTCCATGGGAAAGTAAATGGACAAATGGCACCACAAATACCCTACTTTTGAACACCTACTGTATGACATGCTGAAAACAGGGACACCAGGGTGAAAGTCGTTAACAACCCCCTCCCTCTCTCTCTCTCTCTCTCTCTCCCTCTCTCTCTCTCTGCAGTTCGTCGGGCAGAGCGGGTGAAGCGGGCGGCTCGGTGGTTCCAGGCCAGACCAATAAGCCCGGCGGGACGACCCACAAGATCTGCCTGGTGTGTTCTGACGAGGCGTCGGGGTGCCACTACGGCGTGGTGACCTGTGGCAGCTGCAAGGTGTTCTTCAAGAGGGCTGTGGAAGGTTGGTCTACACACCAGAGGCGGGCAACTTAGACGATGGAGAGGGTCCACTATAGTTCCACACTCACTCCAGAGGGCCACTATAGTTCCACACTCACTCCAGAGGGCCACTATAAGTTCCACACTGCACTACAGAGGGCCACTATAGTTCCACACTCACTCCAGAGGGCCACTATAAGTTCCACACTCACTCCAGAGGGCCACTATAAGTTCCACACTCACTCCAGAGGGCCACTATAGTTCCACACTCACTCCAGAGGGCCACTATAAGTTCCACACTCACTCCAGAGGGCCACTATAAGTTCCACACTCACTCCAGAGGGCCACTATAGTTCCACACTCACTCCAGAGGGCCACTATAGTTCCACACTCACTCCAGAGGGCCACTATAGTTCCACACTCACTCTAGAGGGCCACTATAGTTCCACACTCACTCCAGAGGGCCACTATAGTTCCACACTCACTCTAGAGGGCCACTATAAGTTCCACACTGCACTCCAGAGGGCCACATATTGTTGTAGCAAAAATAGCCTATCTACAAGCTCAAAACGAGTCGCAGTGTGCGACACGTTTTGAGCTTGTAGATCTGCTATTTTTGCTATATTTGAATTGATAACCGGATTTTTATTTCCTATTTTTTAATTGGAATCCTGAAAAGTAACCTTTTTATTTAATTTCAAATGCATTTAGTTAGAAATGTTAACTTTATGAACTAAATACAATTACGTTGGACATAAAAAAAAGACTAGAGCTGGGACTCGATTAAAAAAAATTATCTAATTAATCAGAGGCTTTGCGATTAATTAATCTAGATTAATCGCATTTTAATCGCATATCAATATTCAACCCGAGAACAGCGAGAAACCTTTTTTTAAATGTTTTTTGGTATCCCAGTGAATCAACGAATAGTGACTACAGGATACCACTCATTTTCAACATTTTACTGTCATTAATATACCTGTTGTGGAAATAATAATAAAAAGTCACCCCATTCTGTGTTGCCTAGAACTGGAGGTCTGAATTTTTTTTAGTAACAGTAACAAGTACATCTCAGTGACATCACAAAGCTGTACTTACTTCATATTGTTACTGTTTTTTGTCAGACCTCCAGTTCTAGGCAACACAAAATGGGGTGACTTTTTATTATTTCCAGTTTTCAGTACTATAGAAAAGCGCCCAGTGAGAAACGTTCCGCGGTGAAAAAAAGGTGCGATTAATTTATTAATCGCATCAATTTAGTTAATCGCGATTAATTTTTCTGTAGTTAATTAATCTAAATTAATCGCAATTAGTCCCGGCCCTAAAAAAGACAATTACATTTTTATACTATAGTCATTAAGTCATTAACAGCTGAAATCAATAATATATCAGTATTCCGATATTAACCTGCATTATGTGAAGCTGTAGGGGTAGGCCACCAGTTGCCCATGTATGGTCTACATACCACTGACCCTCAACCCCTTGGTTGTTTGATTGTTTATTTTGTTTCATTTCAAGGACCCCCACCCCACCCCCCAGTTTGATAAACATTAGGCCACCACTGATGCTCGGGGAAGCAGCAAAATGTTAAATAAATAGCAGAAAATAGCCAATCTACAAGCTCACAACATGATGATGTTCATGTATGTTCGTAATTTCCATTACTTTCTTTTTGATAAATGAAATGGTTTACATTATCCCATTCTGACCGGGCACCCATTTTGGTGTCAGCATCATGTCGTGCTTTAGCTATTTAAAAATAGCAGATCTACAAGCTCATATCGCGCCACCGAGTGGTGCGATACGAGCTTGTAGGTCTGCTATTTTTGAAAAATCGAAGAGCGACTGACATTTTTATAATCTGATCTCAGGTCAGAATGGGTTCATCAGACCAGTGTGTGTCCGGCGGAAACCTCGTGTGAATCTGATCTCAGGTCAGAATGGGTTAAACAATGCATTTCCATGCACGTACTTGGGCATCATCGGATTCATCGGTTCATTCAAGTGTTGCCAGGAGCTGTCCCGGCCCTGATTTACTGTTACAGTGCTACTATACGGCAATAATGTGTGTCAGGTGTGGAGTTCATTCACAATGTGTTCACACTCTACACAGCCAGGCGGCATCTGAACCCAAACACACGCACAGTATTATCACTGGGTGCGAGCCAGCCAGGATGACATTGGATCTTGCGTCAGACCAGTCAGACAGGAGGGTGAATGCGACCAAAATGTCAGCTACCGCTGATTTCATTGCGCTAGTATCCAATATTTTCTATTTAGTTTTAGTCATAATAGTCTTTTGAATAAAATTCCATTTAGTTGGTCTAGTTTTTGTCGACTAAATATCGTACAATTTTAGCCGACTAAGGAACCAGTTAGGAAAAGGGGGGCCTGGAGGAAAATAGGGGGGGGGGGGAGGGATCCAATATTGATAGAGTAATTTTTTTTTGCTGAAGTGCTTAAAAAAAAATTTAGTAGAACTTTGGTCAATGATACATTTCAATGCAATTCAAAGGGCTTTATTGGCATGAGAAAACATAGGTTTACATTGCCAATGCATTGCCAAACCCCTGTTGCTTTCATTTGGTACTTCTCAACATCCTCGCTATTGGTCAGTTTATCATTGTTCCCTCATGTGTCAATCATTGTGCTTGGCCTATCCAGACAGTATCCGTAAACATAAAACTTCACTACAAGCTTTACAAAGCTGCCGAGTGTCAATAGCATCACTTGATGATTTGGATAATCACAAATTCATGCACATCACCAGATACACCCTCCAAGCTTTGATGGAAATTAAAGTTCTCAACGGGCCCAAAAATTAAGGAAGGCCCGGCCCAGCCCTAACTGGGTCGGCCCAAAGCTCGGCCCGACCCTACAATTTACCATAATGTTAGGCCCGAAGCCCGATAAAGCCCAAAAAATAAATAAATAATAATGCTACTTTAATGGCCAGCGCAGCGGAACGTGCCGTGGTTCAGTGTGTGTCTGTGTGAGAGTGAGAACGGAGTTCAATGGACTTATCGCCGAAATAAAAGATTTATGTAGCTCACGCTAGACTGTTAATGTTCCATTTCCATATCATACTAATGGATTCCATTTCCAGTGGTGGTGGTGAGTAGCTCCCCAATAGTTTCCTCTGAAGTGAAGCAGCTATGTCCAAGACTCCAAGTATCGTCCCCGTCCGGTGTCCAAAAGAACAAACATAGCCTACAAAGTTTACAAACCATCCACGCACCGCTCATGGCATGTCTCGACAGCTTAGAAATCTGTTATTTTAAATTGGGCACATATAACGAGGCGCGCCACCGCACAGAGGGACGGCGGTTATAATACTACATTTTGGACATCAAATAGCCTGTAGCCTGCAGTGGACTGTAACATTGCGTGGTCATCATACACTACAGAATTATATCATTTATATGGACCGGTTGGTGACTATATGACGTTGATTATAGGCCTAATGATTAGGTTATTCATCACAGCCAGCTGGGTTTAACGAGATAGCTCAGTGCAACTGCAACATGACGAAAACCTGACATTTCAGCTATCATGTGACAATCCGATTAATTTTATAAAACATTTAGCATAATGAATTGAAGCTCATTTGGTGCGCCGCAAACCAAAGGCCAGCCAGCGGTATAACCCATTCTGACCGGGCACCCATTTTGGTGTTGGCATCATGTTATGCTTTAGCTATTGAAAAATAGCAGATCTACAAGCTCATATCGCGCCACAGAGTGGCGCGATACGAGCTTGTAGGTCTGCTATTTTTTGAAAAATCGAAGAACGACTGACATTTTTAGAATCTGATCTCAGGTCAGAATGGGTTAATCAGACCAGTGTGTGTCCAGTGGAAACCTCGTATGAATCTGATCTCAGGTCAGAATGGGATAAACAACCACCCCACCGTTCACTTCTCTCTGCTCATGCCTGCGCGCAGTCAGTATGCGTGCTGCCGCCTGAAATGCCATGAGCGCGCTGCGCCAAGCCCGCCGCCTCCACTCCTCCGTCTTCCTCCTGTCACAATTAAGCAAATCGCCAATAGCACAGCCCTCTTCATAATAAATACATACTTGTAGGCTATAGCCTACACATTACACAAATAACAGAATTGCTATTTTTATTATAATAACATTCTTAGAAAAAAGGAGAAAATCACTGAGCCTGAGGCTCGGCCCGGCCCGACTAATTAGCATAACCTTTGGGCGGGTCGGTATACCGGTCGGGGGCCAGATCGGGTTCGGGGCGGAGTTTGAGAACTTTATTGGAAATACATGCACGCATCTCAAGAGCTTTCATACTCTCCCACCTCCACATTAAGATCAAATCCATCCACCGTGTTTTAAACAGATACGGGGCAAAGTGTATCTTCTGAAAATTACATGACGTTCCTTCATTTCTAGAGTTATGTTACATCATTACACAATCCATACATAAAAATGCCACCCTTTTTGCGATGGATTGCGGCCAAGTGTTTACCCAAAGGTGCTAATCGAATGCACATATTCATGTGCATGCGTTGCATATTAGCGGCGTTACGCACCACGATTCCTAGTAACAATGGTTAGCACGAGATTAGCTCGGGACGTTTTGTCCACGATGATGATCCATATATTCATTTGAATTGCATGAGATTAGCCGTTGCACAACTATGAAAATTACTTTATTTCATCTGCCTATACTTAGAATGTCAAAGGAAAGCGGTGGCGCCAAGGGTGTTAAGAGCTACAGCATCATCCATTATTATCCTCTAGCTTCCTTGCCTCATAACAGGAAGGGCCATTCATTTGTACACTCCGAGTTAGCGTTTATATTAACAGTAGGACTATTTATTTCACATTAAATATTTATTCACTCTGATTAGTGGTTTAGAGCATATGCCTTTCATGCGGAAGGATGTGGGTTCGAACCCTGCCTGGGGTCGACGTCAGCAAGGGCATGCAGTTGATATGGGTTAACGCCAAATCAAATGGTCTCAGATCTGAGCCAAGTCTCCTGAGGCCAATTAAACAATGATAATGTACCCGAGTCCTAGAATAGGCTATGGGATGAAGCCAGTTACATATTATTTATAATAGCATATCTACAAGATAAAAAAAACAAGTGTGCACCCTTTGCTCGCGATAATGACAGAAAAGCATGAGCGGTGACTGTTCTGTGCGTTCTTTACCGACTGCATGCTATTGCTACTAAGAAAAGACGTGTTATGGACTGACTTTCAAGTAGAGTAACTACAAAATAAACTTATCATTTGAGGAGGCTAATCATAATGTGTTTTATTTTGAAATCCCAGTGCCAGCCCCAAGAAGTTAGCCCAGCTACTAGTTGCTTGTGTCGTTGTCGGCGCAGCGAGCTGCGTGTCTGTTCTGTGCGTTGTCACGAGGCGGTGTCGTGCACCGAAAATAAACGTCCAGAATGAAAACGTATGCCTATGCGTACTTCATGTCCTCACCTCATAAACGCTGGATTATTTATTCAATTTATAGACCGGAGGAGCCTACTTTATTGGCATCATGTAACGTTGGTACTGTTATGTTACTTTGCTTCTGGGGGGGGTCCATATTTAATATTCTGACATGGGGTTGGGGGGTCCTTGAGAACCACTGAGATAGAAACATAGGTTTTTCAGAAAGACATTTTTTTTCAGCCTAAGGTCTTAATGGGTTAAGGTAGCCAAATGCCAAACGCGCATGCATGGATTAACGAGATTTCCTCTGTCCCTGCTGCTGCTGTCGCAAAGAAATTGCTTTCTCAGGGTTGGACGACGTTGGGTCTCTCTGCTCTAGGCTACATGTAAAGTGTCTTGGGTTGGACGACGTTGGGTCTCTCTGCTCTAGGCTACATGTAAAGTGTCTTGGGTTGGACGACGTTGGGTCTCTCTGCTCTAGGCTACATGTAAAGTGTCTTGAGACAACGTGTTGTGATTTGATACTTTAATAAAAAAATCTAATTGAATTAGCTGGTCAAAACCACAGCCAATGGGACGGACTTGGCAGATCAATCAGCATTAAAGGGACACTTCACCCCTTTTGCAACCTTATTTGAATGATGTTTGGGAGACATTTGGGAGATATTTTAGTATTTCAAAGTGTCCATGATGTCATGGACACTGGGCTCACTTACTTCCTGGACTACATTGTCTCAGTAAAACAGCCTCCCCCTATCCACTAATAATCAATTCATAATCTATCCCTATTTTATTTAAAAAAAAAATCAGTGGTGTCCCTTTTATGCCCATATAAGTTATGTCAGGCATGCCCAAATATGCAGTATATACAGATGTCAGAACATCATTGTGATGTCAGAACAGGCCAGCTCCATATGGAGATGTCCAGAGCCCGGGGCGGAGGCTTTTGTTCTGGTTCTGGACAACCGGCGATCCGACGGACTCGACACCGGGCACCGCACTCCCCGTGGGGGTGTGGAACGCGTGTGTCAAATTTGAAGTCAGTGGGGCGAACGGTTCTCGAGTTATGAGGATTCCAGACACACACACACTGTACAGTACGTACACACATACACAGAGATGTGGTGTATTGATATTAAGATTTAACTGTTGTATACCCCTGCGATACATGCACATGCACTGTATGTGCGCTGGATATGTGTATAATGGGCGTGCCATGTATTCTTACGCGTGCGTAGTGTATATACATCCTAAAGCTCATCTCCTGTTGCCATATACTGTCACCTTATCGTGGCAGCGGGGTGACACGGAAAGGCCATGAAAAGAAAGCTAAAACCCAGTGACTGTATAATCGACCCAGCCTTTACAATGTCACAATCACGCTCCCCCCGTGGGGAATAAGCCGCAGCCATGTTTGTAGCTGATAAAGGTATTGTCAATGTGTCAGTGGTAAGGCGACCTTTGTGCCGTTTGGTGTTTCATCTTACATTTAACCCGTTCTGACCTGAGATCAGATTCATACGAGGTTTTCCCACTGGACACACACTGGTCTGATGAACCCATTCTGACCTGAGATCAGATTCTAGAAATGTCAGTCGCCCTTCGATTTTTCGAAAAATAGCAGACCTACAAGCTCGTATCGCGCCACTCGGTGGCGCGATATGAGCTTGTAGATCTGCTATTTTTCAATAGCTAAAGCATGACATGATGCTGACACCAAAATGGGCGCCCGTTCAGAATGGATTAATGTCATGAGAAAGCTGGGAGGGGGAAATAATAATAAGGTCAACCCCCCGAGACCTGCCGGGGCTGGGTGAGTACTGTAAAAGTTATCAATACTACAATGTACTACAAGTAGAAAGTAGAAGTAGAAAAGTTATTGGTATTGGTATCAAGATGTACTGAAGTATCTAAAAGGTATCCTACAGAATGTCTAAATTGTATAAAACATGTTTTTGAAAATAGCAGATCTACAAGCTCACAACCGAGCTGTTTTCAAAATGGCCAACGTTTAAATAGGACTGAAGTGGTGCATGTATGTTTCGTAATAATAATCCAAATCTACAGAGTAAACGGTAACTGTTACAGTAAATATTTTAGATTATAGCTGTGTACAAACAGTGAGCTCACTTCCTTCCTGGACTACATGTTGTCTCAGTAATACAGCAAAAAATATCTAAAAGACTAAAACCACATATTACACACATAAAGACCCCAAGTGTTCTAGATCTTCTAAACCTCATTAACATATATATATTTTGCAAAAAGGGTGAAGTGTCCCTTTAAGTGCAGTAGTTAAATGTACACCACTGGCGAGGGAGCGCGTAATAAACTATGCTGCTCGCAGAGGGGCATTATGGGAATGTGTTTGACAAACAGAGCATGGTGAAACTTTAATTCAGTGGTTTTCAACCGGTGGTCCATGAGGGGGTGGTCCCCAGCTAAATGATGGAGAGTTGGTAACTAAATTGACCCTTATACAGTAGATCTTTAACACTTGAGAGCGTGAAATGAAATCAAATGGACCCGTACGGGTCCATTCTTATCCAACGACAAGAAAATATTCAATGTTCTGGGTCTGAGAAGAGACTAAATCTCATCAAATAATGGTCCGTGGCTCTAATGCCGAATAAATAATGGGCCTTGATTAAAACATCTAGAAAGTCATGATGCTGTGAATGAGCCGCGTTGATATGCGACAGCGGAATAATCTTCCAGGCTCAGAGTTTTATTCTCCGAGGCCCTCCTGCCGCGCAGTTCTTCTGTCGCTTTCTCTCTCTCTCTCTTTTTCTCTGCTCTTAACCCATTCTGAACGGGCACCCATTTTGGTGTCGGCATCATGTTATGCTTTAGCTATTTAAAAATAGCAGATCTACAAGCTCATATCGCGCCACCGAGTGGCGCGATACGAGCTTGTAGGTCTGCTATTTTTTGAAAAATCGAAGAACGACTGACATTTTTAGAATCTGATCTCAGGTCAGAATGGGTTCGTCAGACCAGCGTGTGTCCAGTGGAAACCTCGTATGAATCTGATCTTAAGTCAGAATAGGTTCAACAGACCAGCGTGTGTCCGGCGGAAACCTCGTATGAATCTGATCTTAAGTCAGTGGTTCTCAAAGTGACCCTTCCAATAAGTGGTTATTCCAAATGGACCCTTATACAGCTCAGCACGGGTCCATTTGGTTTCATTTGTTTACGCTCTCTCAGAGTTATGGGGGAGAACCACTGCCCTATACTGTGTCTGGACTTCCCATCTGTATTTCTCTCTCTCTCTCTCTCTCTCTCTCTGGTCTCCAGGAAGTAGTATAGATCTGAGACATTCCATTGCAGGATCGCAGAAGCATAACGTCCCTGTCGGGCAGAGAAAACCTCGTATCTCCATATTTCAAAGTAGTGAAAATATCAGACCTTACAAAATGTTCACTATTTTAAATCATTTAATTTAAATAATATTTTTGGGCGGTGTCCGCGTGACAGCGACGATAAGCAGCTTGCAACGCCAGGTATGGTTATAGGCCTCTGATAGTCAGTGGTGGAAGTTTACTCAAGTGCTGTACTTAAAGGGACACTTGACCCTTTTTGCCAAAATATGTTAAATATGTTTAGGAGATTTAGAACACTTTCCTGGGGGTCTTAATTTATGCGTGTAATATGTGGTTTTAGATTTTAGCAGTGTCCATGATGTCATGGACACTGGGCTCACTCATGTTGTCTCAGTAAGTCAGCCCTCCCCCTATCCACAAGGAGGAGCAGTGCATCTAGTTGCTTTGTAGATTTAGACTAATATTACAATTTACAATTTACAATTTAGGCATTTAGCAGACGCTCTTAATCCAGAGCGACTTACATTTAAACAAGAACAAAAGCATATATACCCACTTCAGCCCTATATATTTTGGCCATTTGAAAGTTGCCGATCTACAAGCTCACAATGCGTAGCGACGCATTTGAAAACTTGAAATGGGACATTCTGCATAGTGAGTATACTTTCGACTTTTGGTACTTTTAGTGCATTTCGATATGCCAATGCTTTTGTACATTTTGAATTATTTTACTTTACCCTTGTAATGAGGTATAGTTCCACATGGCAGTATTGTAAAAAATGCAAGTACTTTTCCCACCACCGCTGATAGTGACTGGCCTCCCTCCCTGAGCCACAGTGCTCGGCACCAGATTTACACGCTTTAGCCCATTCTGACCGGGCACCCATTTTGGTGTCGGCATCATGTTATGCTTTAGCTATTTAAAAATAGCAGATCTACAAGCTCATATCGCGCCACCGAGTGGCGCGATACGAGCTTGTAGGTCTGCTATTTTTCAAAAATCGAAGAGCGATTTTTTAAATCTGATCTCAGGTCAGAATGGGTTCATCAGACCAGTGTGTGTCCGGCGGAAACCTCGTATGAATCTGATCTCAGGTCAGAATGGATTAGTGACGTTGTGCGGCGGCTTTTCCTGGAGCCGCACCCCGACGACACATTTCTAGAGCGCACGCGAAAACCACGCACTATACACCACTGGTTCCCAAGCACTGGGTCGGGACCCATTTGCGGATCGCGGACACATTGTTATGGGTCCCCTTAGATTCTGTTTCGTAAATTTGGTTTGTTATTTCAAAACATAGGCCTATTAACAGTTTGACTGTTTTTTACGATTATCCCGCATTTTAATCAACCCCCCTTCACTGCCGAGATTGTTGTATTACCTTTAGAGCATACGCTGAATTATTTGGGCTTTTAATCCGCGAAAATCCATCAAAAAAAGCTCCCGTGGTTTGTTATGATCTGTGTGTAGCATCCACCATCTTGGTGCACCCGGAAGACGCACACACGATTGGTTTCAATGAGGCGTTGCACCCAATGCATTTCCATTGGCCTCAATTTCCCAGAAGCCCTAGCAGCCCACAGCATGTGACGATTTCCGGTTTTGTCATCACAGCGAAGGCATCCAGTCTCATACTCCGCGACGAAGACGGATTTTCTTTTGATTCATTACATTACGGCGGATTAAACACATAAAACAAAAGGCGGGTATGTCCGATACGGCAGCGACATTAACCTGGAGTAATCCATTCCCGGCACGGAAACTGTTAAAAAAAAAAAAAAACATTCCCAAAAAAGCTAAACTTGAATTAATGAATTAAACCAAATAATTCAGTGATTTCTTTTAGTAACTTCATGAAGAAATTAAAGAAAAATCTTAAGAAATTCAATAATTAGAAGAAACGAAGTAGTGAAAATAGCCGATCTACAAGCTCACAACGCGGTGCGAAGTGTAGCGTTGTGAGCTTGTAAATCAGCTATTTTCACTATAGTTTGGGGTCCTGGGAGAAGGTCTAATGTCTTTTTTGGGTCACAGGCTAAAAGGTTTGGGAACCACTGCTATACACTGCAATTTACAATTCACAACTGTACAGTTATTCTCAACCTGTGGGGCTGTGTTGTGTTCCTTCCACGCGCTACGTCCGGCTGGGGAAACTCTCCCCTGTCAGGTGAAGAGAAGCAGCTTGGACTCCTCATGCATATAAGGAAGCATGAGGCCAGTCCCCCCCCCCCCCCCCCCAGGTTGGGAGAGGAAGTGTAGCGCCCAGGATTACATTAGATAATTGAAAATGGGTGAAAAAATGGGTTGCAAAATCGTGGGATAGAAATTAAGAAAAATAAAAAAATGTTTCAGCCTCCAGCATAAGAAACCCTAAATACAACATACTCCCAATGTATGAATGAATGGACCATTGTAAAGCGTTTTGAGTAAGCACGTGCATAGAAAAGCGCCATTCCATTTGCATTCACACACACACAGTCATACGTGTCCACCAATGCTGAAGGAAACTATGCAAGGCATTCACCTGTTCATCGGTAACTTTGGGGGAACCTGGGGTCTGCCTATAATTTTTTGGGGTCCTTGACATGGAATAAAAAAAATCTGAAAACTTGTTTAAGAATGGGTCTTAATGGGTTAAAGGTATATTCAGTGATTTCACTCAAAAAACCTTAGGTTTCGTTTTTGGCTGGGACCTAAGCCTTTCATCCAATCAGGATAGAGAGCCAAAAACGAAACCTAAGGTTTTTTGACCCCCAGGGGTTAACTGGGGACAGGGAGGAACTCCTTATATGGTCAGCACACTCTATAGTAGAGAGGATTATCACAACAAAACAAAAAAAGAAGTGATATTTGAATTAAGTGAAATCACTGAATATACCTTTAAGGCCTGCCAACCTGAAACACAGCAGGGGAAGCTGCAGTGGTAAATATGACCATGCAAAGTCAAACGATGTTCCAAAGTGATTTTTAGTGCAAGTTATATATCTGTTATTCTTTTTGTCTTTCTTTCCCTCCCTCCCCCCCCCCCCCCCCCCCCATTCTCTGGTTGTTGTCTCAAGGTTGGAGAGCGCGACAAAGCACAGATGGTAAATAAACGCACCTTTCATAATGATGATGATGATAATGATCTATCGCTTTCTTTCTGCTTTTTCACCCACATTGTTCCATGTAAATTATTGATTGATTGATTGATTGAATAGTTTATTAGTCATAAATGTAAAAACAGCACACTTAGTCCAAAAGGGACCTTGCGGTCTTGTTTACGGTCTTATCCCTGACCCTCTGAAAAATGGGACCCAGTTGGGGGACTAATCGGCAGCAAATCACTGCAGCGTCTGTCTTGTGTTTTGGTCCATGCATGCCCATATACGTTGGTCCCACAGTCCTAGAGAATCAACCTTTCACTGTGGTCTGTGTTCTTTTAATCTCAACAGCCTCTTGGCAGTGGTGGATTTTAGTACATTTTAGTATTTCCATTTGCCAGTACTTTAAAGGAGAATTCCATACTAAAAGGCTTCCTTACCTTTCTTTGTAGTTGTTACGTCCCCACCAAAGAGGTCCAGGTGTTATTTTGTGCAAAAGCTCCTTATTGGCTATTTCCCCTACCATAAGCCCTAAATGAATTGCATTGAATTGAATGGGAATTGAATGGGGCTATGGGGTGTTGTGCTAATTCGCTTATTTCCATTGCTCAAAATTATATATTCTTTGTATATATCCTCTCTTCATAATGTAAATAATATCCCAAGCACACTTTACTACTTCTTTCGATGGAAATAAGCGAACTAGCATAACACCCCATAGCCCCATTAATTTCCCATTCAATGCAATGCAATTCATTTAGGGCTTATGGTAGGGAAAATAGCCAATAAGGAGTTCTTGCACAAAAAAACACCTGGACCTCTTTGGTGGGGACGTAACAACTACAAAGAAAGGTAAGAAAGCATTCTAGCATGGAATTCTCCTTTAACTTTCACTCCACTACATTTATTTGAAAACGTTAGTTACTTTGTTGATTTCGATTATTATTACTCTGTCAGGTGGAAACCAAAACGGTTACTTTTCAGGCGGGAACCCCTTTTGTCGTAATTTAGCTATTGAAAAATAGCAGATCTACAAGCCCATAGCGCGCCACTCTGTGGCGCTCTATGGGCTTGTAGGTCTGCTATTTTTGAAAAATCGTGAAAATGTTTATTTCAGAAAACTGGAGGATTAAGAAGATCTTTTTTTTAATTTCGAGGTCAAGCCTAAATGGGTTAAAAAATAATAAAAGATCTGCTACTTTTGATGCTTTTGTCTGACGCTGTAGTATGATCAAGTAAGTAGGGCGTTAATTTGGCAAAAAATAAACATTCGGTCAATGTACCGTCGTTCACACTGATAACATTCTCTGCCAATGTGCCAGTATTATATATTATTTTTTAGCACATGTGTGAAAGTGTGCCGTTCTTGAAAGGGGCGGTACTGTATATCTGGTGCTGGCAAAATCCCAGGGTGCTTAGTACTGTATCATAGGGTTTAATTGGTTAAAGTACAGATTCATCCACTCAGTCAAAGCCCGCTTTTTTTGACAATATTAATAACCCCTTCCTGGTTCTTAATTGGACCAACTCTTTTGCACCTGATCACATTTAACCCTCTGTGAGCTGAGCTCCCGTTAACATTCACCCTCTCTCTCTCTCTCTCTCTCTCACTTGATTCTCCTGTGTTGTGTTAATGCATATACTATCATTATTGTTTGTCTACTGTTCGTTAATAACTATGCACTGGGTGTGTCTGCTGCTGCTTCTACTGCTGTAAATACAGGGCCCTGTCCACTGTCCACCAAGACGTTTGTTTTTGAGCAGTGCACACCACTCCCCAATGAAGGGTGTCTCTCTCTATGTCTTGTCGGTTTAGAGTATGACCTATCCTTACCCCTGCACATGATTGGGGTCGCATTCGGGTCACACACAGACACGCACACACACGCACACACAGCCAGCGCCGCTCAGTTCACACGGGGTCATTGTTTCATAGCGTGAAACGAGCAAACGTTTTTATTCATTTGCAACCGATGTATCGGCCGCGCATCGGTATCGGCCGCTATTGGCCTCAGAGGGTAGAATACATATTATACAGTTTATGGTTTCTGCCCCGGCAGCAACGATATATGCAACGTGATAGTCTGGAGATTGCCCTTTTCAGCATCGCAGAAAAGCACATTTTGGTTAACCATCGCCACATGTCTGTGCTATAACCTCCTGACTTATTAATTAATTCCAATGCCAGAACAACAAAGGGCCAGTAGTAAGGCCTGAATTCCACATGCTACTGTGAGAATGCTGCTACTGTGCCATGCCTGCACGGACATGCATTACATGCACTCAGTGAACCCACACTAGCACAGTAAATCACTGTTCCCCCACTGCGCTTCCCCTTTTCAGCCGGAGAGCCAAAAGATACATTACTTTTCTCTTTCTTTTTCCCCCTGGGACACAAACGTACACAAATCCATTCTGGATTCAAAACAGTTTTAAGTCAAATAGCAGAAATAGCCGATATACAAGCTTCGACACGACGTATTGGGAGCCTGTGTATATCTGCCATGTCCTTGTATTTCCTTTTATTATGAATCTGAACATTTTGCAGATATTACTTTTTGCAGATTTTTTTTTTGAAAATCTTCTTAAAATAATATATCGTAGGTAAACTCTCAACCCACAAAAATGGGTCTGCAGCAAAGTGGTTCCCATGGTTTGGGAGCCACTGGCAATAGACAGAATGCACCCAGTGAACCTTGCCGGTACAGTAAATTACATCTGTCATGTTACAGTAGAGAAATTGTGCTAATGATAGTCAGCAGTGTGACCTCCGGGCACCGTGCCAGCCCAGCACCAAAGATAACTGGAAAATCCGGTGTGACACCCGAGTATGCCGAGTCGGGTCTTGCCAAACGCCACACTGGGGTAAAACATTTATTCTTTACGTTCTTTGCTTCAGTAAGTGGAAGCCCGGAATTCAACATTTACTCGGGTAAAAGTACGAAGGTATTGGCATCAAAATGTAATTAAAGTACCAAAACTAAAAAATACTCATTATTACAGAACGTCCCATTTCAAGCTTTCTACTGTATATGCAGTGTGAGCTTGTAGATTTTCAAATGGCCAAAATGTAGGGCTGAAGTGGTTAATGTACGTTTTGTAATAATAATAATCAAAATCTACAAAGTAACTAGTAACTAAAGTTTTCAAATAATTGTAAAAGTACAATATTTGCCTCTGAGATAGGGTGGAGTAGAAGTAAAAAGTACTTTATTTAGAAATATAATACCTCAAAACAGTAGGCCTACTTGAGACCACTGTGTGGAGGGGTGTGTGTGTGTGTGTGTGTGTGTGTGTGTGTGTGTGTGTGTGTGTGTGTGTGTGTGTGTGTGTGTGGGGGGGGGGGGGTACAGTTATGCGGTGGCAATAAGCCCACCCCGACGCGGGAGTTCACTTCCCACGTCGTGTGTTTTTGTGTGAGAGAATTAAGATGGCTTTATTAAAACACGTGACTGAAAACTTTTAACCGGCATGAACCCGAGGCAGGGGGTAACATGTCATCGCTGTTGTCGGGACAGAAACTACTCGCTTATCCTTATATCTTGTAATGACTGATGTAATGGAGCAGGTGCACACACGGCTTGTATTCCGTTACTCTTGTCTGTGCTGGCTCAATACACATGCATCATCACATTATGATCCTGGCTTCATATCATCTGGAACTCACTATCATAACCTAATGGTGCAATACCTACACAGTGCATTTATTATGACACGTCATCACTTTTAAACGCCATGCATGGCACAGCGCACTGTAGCTCTCTCCCAGTGGTGGAAAGTAACTAAGTACATGTGCTTAAGTAGTGTGCTTAAGTACAATTTTGAGGTATTTGTACTGTAAATGTCAGTGCTTTCACTTCTACTCCACTACATCTCGGAGGCAAATATTGTACTTTTACTCCACTACAGTACATTCATTTGAAAACTTTAGTTACTTTGTACATTTTGATTATTATTACAAAACATACAGTAACGACTTCAGCGCTATACTGTAGACATTTCGCTCTTGCCGCATTGAACGCTGAGAAGTTTGCTCGAGCCGACTCAGCCCCGTCCGAGTGGCAAACCCATTTAGACGAAGACGGCGATGCTCGTGAATGTGACACGCGAGTAGAGGTCGCCTAGGACTCCGGGGGGTCCGGGAGGTCCCAGGTACCATTCCAGATCTCAGCAAGTGTCCTTGAGCAAGACACTTAACCCCTAACTGTCCCCTCCGCGCTCCTCTGTGGGAAGTACTCATGCTGGGTGAAGCTGAAAACCAAAGTTCCCCTGTGGGATATGATGGTTTATCAAAAATAAACTAAAAGTAAACCTTGTATTTCCAAAACTGTTACTTGTCAGGATTCAAGTTTCAACGTGCGCAAAACGCACAGCATTTCAAGCTTGTGTATCTGCTATTTTGTATGCTTCTGTTTGACGCTGTGTAGTAGTGTAGTATCATGATCAAGTAGGGCGCTTTGAAAAGATGGAATATGCCGATAAGAGGTTTCTGCCCGACAGCAACGCCATGCTCTCTCATACATACATTCGCTTAAAAACTCTTCTCCCTTCTGGCTCCAAAACTATGGATTGCACTTACCATTGCAATCGGAACTGCAGCCTCACTCCCAATCTTCCGCTGTGGTCTGAAAACCCACCTCTTAAGACTCCATATCTTAGCCCGTAGCACTTGCCCTAGTATACTTGCCCTATGCCCTAGCCCATTCTGACCGGGCACCCATTTTGGTGTCAGCATCATGTTATGCTTTAACTATTTAAAAATAGCAGACCTACAAGCTCGTATCGCGCCACTCGGTGGCGCGATATGAGATTTTGAAAAATCGAAGAGCGACTGACATTTTTAGAATCTGATCTCAGGTCAGAATGGGTTCATCAGACCAGTGTGTGTCCGGCGGAAACCTCGTATGAATCTGATCTCAGGTCAGAATGGGCTAGCCTTGACGACCTTACAGGCGTATGCAAAGGCTCAACTTATGTAACTTAGATAGCATTGTATGTAGACATGGCACTCTGTATATGCATAGTTTCATTTATAGATACTAGTCCACTGTCAGGTTCTTAGCTTACGTATATGATTGTTGTGTATTTGATGTATTACCATGTTTTTGCTCTTGCTCTGGATTGAGAGGGTCTGCTAAATGACTAAATTGTAAAAACTAGAACTCGTACTGTTTTACCTGAAGAATAAAAATAAAAAACTAGTGTAGCTAGCTACTGAGA
This sequence comes from Protomyctophum parallelum, assembly GCF_964188405.1. Taxonomy (NCBI): domain Eukaryota; kingdom Metazoa; phylum Chordata; class Actinopteri; order Myctophiformes; family Myctophidae; genus Protomyctophum; species Protomyctophum parallelum. Next base: position 59,850,011 of record NC_139697.1, read on the forward strand.
ACAGGACCTTTGTAAGGTAGCCATGGCTGTACAGTCACTAGTCTCTTCAACAGGGAACGTTATCTTAATCACTTAAACCACTACACTACAGTAGGTTGACTGGGGTCAGCAGAGCCATGCAGATAATTAGGACACCGGGGTTTAAGTGGTTAACCATCTGAACCTCCGCATCCATATACTGTCGTTGGAAACCTCATATCTCCATATTCTCACAAACATATCAGATCCACTGCTACTTTTGCCGTTTTTTAAATGTATTTGAACTCTCTCACAACCACTTCCCACATTCAAAACCAGCAGATATTACACAAAACCAGCCCATATTACACAGACAAAACCAGCAGATATTACACAAAACCAGCCCATATTACACAGACAAAACCAGCAGATATTACACAAAACCAGCCCATATTACACAGACAAAACCAGCAGATATTACACAAAACCAGCCCATATTACACAGACAAAACCAGCAGATATTACACAAAACCAGCCCATATTACACAGACAAAACCAGCAGATATTACACAAAACCAGCCCATATTACACAGACAAAACCAGCAGATATTACACAAAACCAGCCCAAATTACACAGACAAAACCAGCAGATGTTACACAAATGTGTGCTATACCACAGCTGCCAACCACAGACTCGGCGAATATATTTTGGTGTAGATGTGTGTGGGGAAAAAAGCTGTCCAAATACAGACTCAACTCAGGTCCCATTTAGATTCCAGATCATTCAGATGCCTCTCAATCAATCGGTAATCAATTTGAATTATTATTCATATAATCGTCAAAACGCGCCACTCCGCGCCTCGTTTCGAACGTGGGGATCTGCTACTTTTGATACTTTTGTGTGACGCTGTAGTATGATCAAGTAGGACGTTAATTTATGAAGAAACGGTTAGAATATGGAGATACGGGGTTTCTGCCCCCGACAGTGACGATATACTGTGTTAAAAAGACCTGGAACGCATCTGTAATAACCATTATTTTAAACTTTAGCTGTTGAAAAATGGAAGGCCAAATGCATATAATCGTGGGGTGGGGTGTCCTTGACAAAAGTTTGAGAACCACTGTAGATAACTGTAGATAACTGGATTTAGAAGGGGTTTAACATGGGTTAACATAGTTGTTGTTGTCGATCTTGTCGATCCTAGTTTTAACGTCTTTCTGTGCAGCCACTGTGTTAACAGAAATAACCTTTGGTCAAGTGGTTAGAGACTAGAGAGTCAGTCCCAGAACCGGAGTTACACAAGAAAGCTGCTGCTTCTTTTTTTTTATGTAAACAGACACGTCTGAGGGAATATTTCCAAAATGAAGGCGTTGTTTATTTTAGTAATCTGAAAAAAAAAAAAATCCTGCCTCTAACCAAAAGAACCACGTCTTACTGGAACACAGACAAGATCATATTGTCACTGTTAGTCAGGAAAACCTATAAACTATGTTCATAATGTATTATAGACATCGGATGGGTAGCAAGTGTTTCCAGAAGGGTAGAAAAGGCCGGGTCTATGCATTTATAAGGCATTATAATATTATTAATTAAAATGTTTATAATAATGTACGACAACTTATAACAAGGTTTATAGCGTATTATTACGACAGAAGGTTGCAGTTAACTATGAAACCTCGCATTGTTTTTGTCACATCACGTCACGTCACTCATAATCGTCACTCACAATATTGTGCCCAGGCCTCGTGGCATCACTATGACATCATCAGGGATGACAGTAAAATCCCCATACATGGGGAAAGCCGCCATATATTGTGCCCAGTTCTCGTGGCATCACTATGACATAGTGCTGGTCATATTGTATTAGAAGCTCAGTGGAACAGGTCATTACAGCATAACCACCTCAACTTTCTCAGTTATAAAGTGTCTTTGTTCTAAGTTGTTATGCATAATTATAAAGATTTGTATGCATTATAAATGTTATTATAACGCATAATAGACCCGACCTTAATGTAAAGTCTAAAGGTCCTAGACTAGACACGTTTTTCTTCTTCAGAAAAACGTCGCAAAAACGCAGCAAAATAGTATAAAGGCAAAGTAGTTTAGGGTTTAGCATGGACGAAAATAGAGCCCTATAACTAAAACTGAATAAAGATTGAACGCTGAATTCAAGGCGTCTGCAACCAGCCTGGAGGGTCTAACGCTGCTGGGTCAGGGTGTCATCGGCGCTTACCTTCTAGGTTCATGCCGGTCCCTGCGCACAGTGTGCAGGGACCCCACCCCCTTTTAACTTGTTTAGTTATATTTACTAGTCCTTACCCGTTCTGAATATATGAACAGCAAATTATGTTCAGTGTGGGGAATTGTTTACAGATGGTCTTGGGAAGTTGGGTTGGGCACAAAAGTGGATATGGATATGTTGCTGGGTGTCCAAGCGATAACGAAATTAGGTCAAAATTCTGCTAAATACGACGTAAATTAAATCATGATGTATGATGATAAGAGTGCCCCTCACTTCACACAGGTGTGATTTTTCTTTTATAAAGTGATATGAGGTAGGGGCAGGCAATATGACAAAATATTATATCACAATATCTTTTCAGAAATGATCACAATATTGATATTCATCTGGATATCATATTTTTTATATAATCTATATAATCAATTTGTTTTATACTGATGGACTATTAGTTTGGTATGCAGATAGATAGATATATAGATAGATAGTAGGGCTGTCCCTGACTAAGGATTTGTATAGTCGACTGATAGATGAATAAATTTGCTGTTAGTCGACTATTATTATTTTTTTGCCCCAAAAAATTGTATATAAAAATACAATATTTACAAAAAAAAAAAAAAAAAAAGTATTATTCCACTACGGTAGGTCTGTGGGGGACATTAACACATTTGAACATTCTGACTGTTCAAATCTCCAATGTGCATGTGGAGTGTGTCTGCCTGTGTGGCAATGTGCCACTGCCTGTGACTTGAATCGCACAGTGCGAAGAAAATAAAACCTTTTTTTAATTTTAATTTTATTTTTTGTGAACAACTGAGAGGCTTGTCATTAGCCAGATTGAGCACAGCAGGTCAGATTGAGATTCTGGAGTCTATCAGGCCAGCGCACTGTGCGATTCATGTCACAGGCAGTGGCACATTGCCACACAGGCAGACACACTCCACATGCACATTGGAGATTTGAACAGTCAGAATGTTCAAATGTGTTTATGTCCCCCACAGACCTAGTGGAATAATACAATATTTGTCTCCACCAGGCCGAAGGCATGTGGGGAGAGTATGTTTTGCACTCCGTCCGTCCGTTTGTGTGTCCGTCCGTCCGTCCGTCCGTGTGTCCGTGACCAGCTAATCTCGGCCACCGTTAACCCGGTCGATGCCAAATTTTGCACACACACTCCCTGGATGCCAACGATGAACCTCTGCCCCAAACTTTCCAGAACAGCCTGTTATAGCGCCACCAAGAGGCCGCTTTGTGCAAAAACTTCACCGTTAACCCGGTCGATGCCAAATTTTGCACACACACTCCCTGGATGCCAACGATGAACCTCTGCTCCAAACTTTCCAGAACGGCCTGTTATAGCGCCACCAAGAGGCCGCTTTGTGCAAAACAAGTTTTTGCACAGTACACCTACAGATTTTGTCCAAACATCACGCAAATTGGTACACACTCTCTCTAGAGCCATTCAACGAAACAGGTCTTTCAGATTTATCACACTCCATCCTGATTGGTTAAGATTGGCTTCCAAAGTTCACAGGAGTGCTCAGTTTCAAACAAAATGCTGCAAATCATGAACACATCGCGTGATTTCCGTGAAATTGTGCACCCACATTCCCACTAGGCCGAGGACGAAATGCCACATGAACAATTTCAACTCAGCCTCAAGGTGGCGCTATAACTGGCCGAAAAGTGTTTTTACCTCTAACTGCACGGATCTGTGGATAACCTGGTGGAGACCTGTGCCCGGAAGGGCACTTTTTCTAGTTTTGTATATTTTTGTAAATATTGTATTTTTATATACAAAAGCCCGACACACACCGTCTGCGACCGCCGCGCGTACCGCCGCGGCACAGTATTGCCGCGCGCCATAGCCGCACGGCAACACCAACAGGACGCGGCGCGCTACCACGTGGCTGGGGAGTTTTGTTGACTATTCCATTGCCACGCCCACGGATAGCCGGGTGGAGGCCGCGCGGCAACGCCTGGAAAATAGAACAGCGGTGCATCGGCGCGGCAGGCGAGGCGTGACCGCGCGCCAGCGCGCGTCGGACGCAGCCGGTGTGCGATAGGTTCATTGAAAATAATGGAGCTGTGTCCGCCGTGCGGCGGACGCGGCGGACGGCGGACTAATCGAGGTCAGCCCTAATAGATAGATAGATAGATAGATAGTCAATTCATTTTATGAATGGATGGACAGACAGACTATCCGTTTTTATCTTGCTTCAGACTGCTTCAGTTCAAAAGCGTTGCATTTAGAGTTATGGACCTGAGCTAGGCACTGACTAATATATCCAGCCAGGCAAGGGCAGAAGGTTCCTATAACGACAGTGGGTGCCCACCTTAGAGTAGCCTGCGCACACGCTTTTAGCGAGGTGCTAAGCAAGGGTTGTTTTGGTATATCAATCAATCCGTCCACTCCATGTGCGTGCGCACGTGCACTCTTTACGTGCACGGCTGCACGCTGTTTCACCCACGTTTGGTTAAAAGTTATATCAAGTGATGTTTTAACATTAGAAACTTTCTAAATAACTTTAGTATTCAACCGTTTCAACGTGTCGGGGTCCTAGCAAGTCCTTCTGTCTTGTGCTACCCTGCTTTGTTCGCTCCACTGCTGAGTGCTGACAGAGAAGAGAACTGAGCAGCAACACATGGAGGGGCGGTGCGGTGGGAGCAAAGGGACAGATCTTCAAATGAACACCGTATTGAGCCTCGACACGTTGTTAGCTTGTAGCTCTGCTCTTTTTGGCGAACGACACCGCCGTTCAGAAATATAAATTTAGGTATAGAACCGCGACAATAGAATGTGCACTTGCTGTAGACAGAGACTTGTCTTTATCACGATTGAATGGTCAAATCCTGTAGTCGCACCTGTGCTACGAATCTAATTTTACAACTCACACGGTGATATTTTTAGTCGCAAATGCGAGTACCTAGTCGCACTGTCGAGCCCTGGGAATAGCTGTAGTATGCGTCTGTCGTCTGAGTTGTTTTCCCCGTGTGGTCAGATGGCTGTGGTGGCTGTGGGTGTGAAAAAGGGTATGTGCCTCTGTGCTGGTGGAGAAGTGTGACGATTATGACGTCACAGCAACTTTGCCCGTGGGATTGTGTGGTGATGTAAAAACAATATCTGTACAGTAAATATGACGGTTGCGTCGGTAAAATGTAGCCTAGCTGGATTCTGGGAGCGTGCAGATTTCTTTTGGCATGGAGAGATGTGTGCTAATAGTGTGGCTCGGTCGGAGATAGACCACGGACAAATAAACGGGTTTTTATTCGCTAATAAATTCATTATTAATCTTATTGAAAAAATGGCTCCGTTAAGACCTCCATATTATTATGATCAATGCCTGTGTGAAAAGTGGGAGCGATTGGTGCAGGCAATGAGGAGATACGCCAGTGTTTCTGACATTCATTCATTCATTCATTGTTAGAATTATAGTATGATATAGTACATTTTTGTCATATAACCCATTCTGACCGGGCACCCATTTTGGTGTTGGCATCATGTTATGCTTTAGCTATTGAAAAATAGCAGATCTACAAGCTCATATCGCGCCACCGAGTGGCGCGATACGAGCTTGTAGGTCTGCTATTTTTGAAAAATCGAAGAACGACTGACATTTTTTTAATCTGATCTCAGGTCAGAATGGGTTAATCAGACCAGTGTGTGTCCAGTGGAAACCTTGTATGAATCTGATCTCAGGTCAGAATGGGATAAGCGTTGTGAGTGGGCTCCTGTCCTTGATTCAGTAGAGCAGGCAGAGTGTATTGAGACTAATGAAATGTCATGATGAATCATCCTGACATCCGGACCATGCATGCCGACCTGTCAGGATGCCCACTGTGGTGTGTCATGTTTTGTCTTTCAAAAGAACATTGGTAACACAAGGTATTAAAAGATGCTTTGGACAAAACCTCTTAACTCATTAGACCCTCAAACTCCACCGCCTCTCCCATGCAAGTAATTGACAATATATAAAGTCACAACAATACCAACTTTGACGAGGCACATGCGTCGTTTTAAAAATATACGGTTTTCTTTTTGGAGTTAGGCGTTTTCTCCCCGACAGCAGAGATACCTTACAAGCTCGAAACGCTGATCAAGTAGGGCAGGGGGTGTCCGCACGTTTTTTTACTTGAGATCTACTTTCATACTGACCAGCTCAACAAAGATCTGCCCACCCAAAAAGAATGATCCCATTGCTGAAAATAGTTTAACATTTAAAAATGTACCTGAAGGGGCTTCGGAATAGAGGCGCTGGCGTTACATAATAAGACAAACACACTCGGAATGGGAAATAGAATTGGTATTGTTTTGTTTTGTGTCATTTTTAAAATGCTGATGTACTGATGTTTGTACGTACTGATGTTTGTGAACAACCACACTATCTTTTACATCTACAAGCTCATATCGCGCCACCGAGTGGCGCGATACGAGCTTGTAGGTCTGCTATTTTTGAAAAATCGAAGAGCGACTGACATTTTTAGAATCTGATCTCAGGTCAGAATGGGTTCATCAGACCCAGTGTTTGTCCGGCGGAAAACTCGTATGAATCTGATCTCAGGTCAGAATGGGTTAAGATTTACACGGGTCCATTTGGTTACCAACTCTCCATCATTTAGCTGGGGACCAACTGGAACCCTCAAGCACCACTGTTGAAAAAAACACTCCATTAGACTGGACACAGGGTGAAGAAAATGGGAATAAATAAATAAAATAAAAGCTTAGCGTAGCTCTCTAACAAGTCTCTCTCTCTCTCTCTCTCTCTGCGCTCTTCACAGGACAGCACAACTACCTGTGTGCAGGGAGGAACGACTGCATCATCGACAAGATCCGCAGGAAGAACTGTCCCGCCTGTCGCTTCCGCAAGTGTCTGCAGGCCGGCATGAACCTAGAAGGTAAGCGCCAACGACACCCTGACCCAGCAGCGTTATAGACCCTCGGGCTGTTTGCAGACGCCTTGAATTCAGCGTTGCTTTTTGACAGGCAATCTTTATTTAGTTTTAGTTATAGCCTAGGGCTCTATTTCCGTCCATGCTAAACCCTAAACTACTTTGCCTTTTTTTTTTTACTATTTTGAAAAACATTGAAATAGCCTAGAAGCTCACAACGTGTCGATGTAGGTTGGCTATTTTAACTATTTAAAAATGTAGTCGTTTTGGGATATTTCACTCATCCGAAAAGTTGCAGATCGGTTATTTTCAAATAGCCAATGTACAGTGTATATAGGTCTGTCTGTCTGTCTGTCTGTCTGTCTGTCTGTCTGTCTGTCTGTCTGTCTGTCTGTCTGTCTGTCTGTCTGTCTGTCTGTCTGTCTGTCTGTCTGTCTGTCTGTCTGTCTGTCTGTCTGTCTGTCTGTCTGTCAAGGTTGGAGCCCCTTAGGTTGCAGGCAATGCACCGTCCTCTGTATGACCATGTTTCTTCTTGTTGCTATGGGGACCGCAGGCGGAAAAATAAAAACCCAACACACGCACAGGCTGCATGTGGCCTCTATGACGGTGCATTTGTGCAGTCCTGTCTCCACATAGTCGGGCGGAAACCTCATGCTGTGTGTCTATATATAAAAAAACAACTGCAAGCTCGAAAAACAGTGTTTCGGAGTTTGCGGATCTGCTGCTTTTTGATGCTTTCATATGATCTGCAAGTATAGGGCGTACATTTGCAGTTGATAAAAAACACAAAAAGTTAGAATATGGAGATAAGCTATACGTTGCTCACAAGCCAAGCGCCTTGGGGTATCTCTCGTATACCAAAGGATTTTTAAGCCCTTTTAACCCATTCTGACAGGGCACCCATTTTGGTGTCGGCATCATGTTATGCTTTAGCTATTTAAAAATAGCAGATCTACAAGCTCATATCGCGCCACCGAGTGGCGCGATATGAGCTTGTAGGTCTGCTATTTTTGGCGCCCCTCAGAAAACAGCAGTGGTGTCATTTTGAGTGAACCGTCTCTGGGTGCACACCTGCCATGTTTGCATAATAATCACATAAAGTGGGTTTGTGTGATTATTGGGGCCGTCTATCCGTTTGTCACACCAACACACGAGCACACACACACACGCACACACACACACACACACACACACACACACACACGCCTGGCCTGGCATCAGCAGGTGGCCCATGCAAATCATGCCTCTGATTGACAGAATTTGAATGTGGACGGATGACCAATGACACGGTGTCCTGGTGCACCTCTCCTCCCACATCCGCACACGGAAAGTCGGCAGCATTCTAAAACGTCGTATACCGTACAGACGCACAGGATGCACACCTGAATCAAATATTTGGCTCCTGTTGCGCTGTATTCACATGAATAGACAATTTTACGTCATAGTGTCTGAGCAAATAGACCTATAGGGCCAGATTCACAACGGCGTTTACGCTTATATTTTGAGCGTACAAACATTTACGAGCGTTCCCACGTTACGTGTGGAATTCATAATTTGAACTTCACGGTCGTAAAGTCCGCTCATTTCCAAGTCAGCCGTACCAGTGATCAAGGCATGCGTATTATGTATTCTTCATGCTGAATCAATTAACCCATTCTGACAGGGCACCCATTTTGGTGTCGGCATCATGTTATGCTTTAGCTATTGAAAAATAGCAGATCTACAAGCTCATATCGCGCCACCGAGTGGCGCGCTACGAGCTTGTAGGTCTGCTATTTTTTGAAAAATCGAAGAGCGGCTGACATTTTTAGAATCTGATCTCAGGTCAGAATGGGTTAATCAGACCAGTGTGTTGTCCAGAGGAAACCTGGTATGAATCTGATCTCAGGTCAGAATGGGTTAATAGTCCCCAAACCTCATAGGCTAAAATAAAATACAACACATATTCAACACATAAAAAAGATAGCCTATATATATATATATATATATATATATATATATATATATATATATATATATATATATATAGCCGATGCCCGGTGTATTGCGCAGCTTGCGCCTGTAGGCCTATGCGTATTATATTGTTCACATGACGGTCTGACAGTCAATAGGGCTAATTACAAATAGAAGTCCATATTATTGAACGGCGTCGGCGTGTTTGCATGTCGGCCAGTCACAGTTCTAAGCCAGCTCTCCTGCTCTCCGACGTATAAGAGATCATGCCTTAATTAAATGCTAGCCTACAACGCCGGCTGCCTCGCTGGGCATAGCATAATGTGCCACATTGTTTTGTGGTATTAATTATAATAGGCTACTGTACTTACTTACTTATGCCTATCGCTCCTTTTCATGGAGCATAGGCCGTTGACTATACAGTTCGCCAGAGTCCTCTGTCCTGGGCCTTCTTTTCCAGCTGTTTCCATGTCAGTCCACACTGCTTGATGTCGGTCTCAAGGTCCCTGCGCCAGGTGTTCTTCGGCCTCCCTCTCTTTCTTTTGCCTTGTGGGTTCCATGTTAGGGCTTGTCTTGTGATGCTGGTATTGGGCTTCCGGAGTGTGTGGCCACCTTCTTCTCTTAATCTCCTCTTCCACTGGCGGTAGACTCGCTCTCTGCCAGAGGTCGTTATTGCTGATGGTGTCTGGCCGGCGGATGCTCAGAATTCTCCTCAGGCAGCTGTTGATGAAAGTTTGCACCTTCGTTGTTGTTGCCTTTGTTGTCCTCCACGTCTCTGATCCGTACAATAGTACTGGCTTGACGTTTGAGCTGAAGAGTCTGAGCTTTGTCCGCTGGCTGATTTGCGTCGAGCTCCAAATGGTCTTGAGTTGGATGAATGCGGCTCTTGCCTTGCCGATTCTGGCTCTGACGTCTGCATCCGTGCCGCCCTGACTGTCTATGACGCTGCCTAAGTATGTGAAGGCTTTTACTTCCTCAAGTGCTGTCCCCTCTAGTGTCACTGCAGGATCTCTGTGTGTTGTGTTGACCTTGAGGACTTTTGTCTTTCCTTTATGGATGGTGAGGCCAATTTGTGATGAGGTGTCTGCCAGCACTCTCATCTTCTCTTGCATCTGCTTTTGAATATGTGAGAGCGGAGCGATGTCGTCCGCAACGTCTAGGTAATCGAGCTGTGATGTCATTGTCCACTGGATCCCGTTCCTCCTGTGTGTTGTTGTGACCCTCATTATCCAATCGATGGATGAGAGGAAGAGGAAAGGGGACAGTAGACAGCCCTGTCTGACTCCACCCTCATTATCCAATCGATGGATAAGAGGAAGAGGAAAGGGGACAGTAGACAGCCCTGTCTGACTCCACCCTCATTATCCAATCGATGGATAAGAGGAAGAGGAAAGGGGACAGTAGACAGCCCTGTCTGACTCCACCCTCATTATCCAATCGATGGATAAGAGGAAGAGGAAAGGGGACAGTAGACAGCCCTGTCTGACTCCAGTCTTCATGTGGAAGCTTCGAGTGAGCTGACCTCCATGGATGACTCTGCGTGTCATCCCTTCGTAGGAGTTCCTTATCAGGTTGACCAGTTTTTCTGGGATGCCATAGTGTCTGAGCAGTTTCCAGAGGGTGTCTCTGTCAACACTATCAAACGCCTTCTCGTAATCTATAAAGTTTATGTCGAGTGGAGAGTTCCATTCCACTGCTTGCTCAACTATGATACGGAGAGTTGTAATTTGGTCAACACAGGATCTATTCTGCCGGAAGCCTGCTTGATGGTCTCTTAGTAGCGGGTCCGCCGCTTTCTTTATTCGGTCCAGGAGAATCCTGTTAAAGATCTTTCCTGGCACTGACAGCATGATTCCTCTGTAGTTATGGCACTGACTGAGGTCTCCTTTCTTGGGGAGCTTGACCAGGTATCCTTCCTTCCAGTCGGTTGGAATTTCCCCTTTCTCCCAGATCTCCTTGAACAGTGGGTGTAACGTCTCTACAGAAGCATCTGTGGTTTGTCTCTGCTGCTTGTATATCCAGCGGGTTAGGTGGTGTCGGGCCGATTTAGAAGCTCCTCAAAGTACTCTGCCCATCTTTCCTGTTGTTGTTGTTGTGGTTCTTTGCTCTTATTTCCCTCCTTGTCTTTCACTGGTCGCTCTGGTTGGCTCCTCTTTCCTGACAGTTTCTTGGTGGTGTTGTACAGCTCCGCCATGTTTCCTTTCGCAGCTGCCTCTTCGGCTTCTTTTGCCAGGCTGTCGGTGTAGTCCCTTTTGTCTTTTCTGGCACTTTTCTTCACCTGTTTGTTGGTCTCCGTGTACTCTTTCTGGGCTTTCGTCTTGCTTGACCGTGTTCGGCAGTTGTTGATGTCGGACTTCTTCTGTCTCCTCTCCAGGACCTTTAGTAGTGTTTCTGCTGATATCCATTCTTTCTGCTGGCTCTTCTTTGGTCCAAGCACTTCCTGGCAGGTTGATGTTATGGCCTCTTTAATCTTCTTTTGAGATTGATCGGACGGATTACACTCTCATTATGCACTTCATTTACACCTGTTCGTAAATTTCCTTCGTGAACCTGGCCCATAGTGTCTATTTTACACCATAAGCCCCTCACTCCACATGGGTGTGATTATTATATATTTTTTATTTTTTCAAAAACATTTTCAAAAACTGAAAATAGCATATTTACAAGCTCTGCTATTTTTGTAATTTTTTATTTGACACCGTTGTACGATACGAGTGTAAGATGTGGCTGAAGTGGTTAATCAGACTTAACCCCCCCCCCCCCCCCCAATTCTAGTTGTTTTGCTTTGATTCGCTGATACAAAAACACAAACAACCGATATATATATTTTCTAAAACATGCTTCTTGATTATTCAATAACCTATAGTTGCAGTGCCCTAATCAAAATTATCATAATTGTGTCTCGTTAGCCTTTTATTTCCAAACGGGAGCAGAGAGTGTGTGGCACAAAACGACGCATGTGAGCGTGTTTATATTCACATACGTACACAGGCACGGAGCCAGGAAGTCCAGAGTTCACTAATGTGGAGTGAGGTGAACAGAGAGAGAGAGTGGTGGCCTCACCTCACACGTATACAGTACCTTCACTGCAGGCTGTTTACTCAAGCCTCACCTCACACGTACAGTACCCTCACTGCTGGCTGTTTACTGAAGCTAGAGAGCTCTGTTGGTTGGATGGGATTTCTATTCTGTTACGGGTTACCTAACTATTCTGAAACCCGGACATGAAATTGCAATGATTAGTTTGTACAAATCAGCGCTCTGCTGAGTGAGGACAACAAAGGCTGTGTGTGTGTGTGTGTGTGTGTGTGTGTGTGTGTGTGTGTGTGTGTGTGTGTGTGTGTGTGTGTGTGTGTGTGTGTGTGTGTGTGTGTGTGTGTGTGTGTGTGTGTGTGTGTGTGTGTGTGTGTGTGTGTGTGCGCGCGCCTATCTTTCTATACTAGGTTAGGGTCGGGGCGTTATATGCATGCCTGTGTAAGTGACCTTACGTAGATGTGCTCTTTTCAGCTTTATGGGGTTCGGGTTAACAATGGTAAAAATGCTAAGAAATCACTGTCATAAACTTTTGATGCCCTCACGCAAGTATATAGCAATACAAATGAGGGAACGTGTGTGTGCGTGATGGACGTCGGTGCACCAGCAGACAACCTCACCTAGACTCCCACCAGAAAGGCTCTTATAGTTGCCATAGAGACTGTAGCAGAGGGAATTAAGAGAGAGAGAGAGAAAGAAAGAGAGCGATAATGAGAGAGAGAGATGATGTATATGGGGAAATTTTTTCCCCCCCCAACTCCCTACAGGACTTTTTCTTTTTCTTTTAACGTTGAAAAGATGGCAATGAAATCCATACAGTATTTGGCGAAAAACGGTTTGTTGTTGTTCTGTACTGTTCAAAACGAACAAGAATGTTCTGTCCGTCAACAAACAAAGCCTGACGTCTTTTGCTGTGTTGCATTGCCCATTGTTGAATGCAGTAGTGCCATATGGCGTCCTGCCAGAGGGTTTTCAGGAGCGTGCGCGCACATGCATCGAGTAAGAACAAACCTTCGTTATTTTTCGCGGCAGGTCCGTATATATACAGACCCCGCCGCTAGGGGACGTTGTTGAGCGAGCCCCACGGCAGCTTTTACCCCATTCTGACCTGAGATCAGATTCACACGAGGTTTCCGCCGGACACACACTGGTCCTGATGAACCCATTCTGACCTGAGATCAGATTCTAAAAATGTCAGTCGCTCTTCGATTTTTCAAAAAATAGCAGACCTACAAGCTCGTAGCGCGCCACTCGGTGGCGCGCTATGAGCTTGTAGATCTGCTATTTTTCAATAGCTAAAGCATAACATGATGCTGACACCAAAATGGGTTCCCGTTCAGAATGGGTTAACATTGGTCCGGTGGCTATGGCATTGCCCCGTCACCACCAGCTATGGGACGTTAAAACCTTTCTCAGTTTACCTCAATTCAAAGCAGGATTTTTCAAACCTCCATAACTCAGAATTTTGGAGAGCTGTCCTTCTGGTGGATCTTCTGCCATCCAAAGTTCGGATGTCATTTGTGACTTTGTACCACATAAACGTTTCTGATGACAGGTAAACAGTGTGCGCTTGCGCTAATGATAGCAAAGTGTGTGTGGCGTGGGGGGGGGGGGCGGGCAAACTTTTCATTTTTTCGTAATCTTTTTTTTGTGGCTTTCGCCTTTATTTTATATTTTTTATGGAGGGACAGACAGTAGGCTGACAGGAAATGGGGAGGGAGATGGGGGGGGGGGTTACATGCAGTAAAGGCCGTCGGGATCGGGAGTTGAACCCGAGGTGCCTGGACCGCTGAGCCACGGCTCAGGCCCAAACTCCTTCTCTTAAAGTGGATGCTGATGGTGGCACTGGGAACTGTCTGGGATTTATGCCAACAGCTAGCGGCACAGAAAGAATTAAGTTCACAGACTTCACAGCTCAACATGGTTTACAAAGGCTGCCGAGTGCAGAGTGTCAAACCAGTGTGTAACTGTGTATTCCTAGTGCTTTTCTTCTTTTTTTTTGATCGATCAACTCGTAATGCTACTCACATTTGCATTGGGTTGCTAGCTGTTGTTGTCTCCGATTCCTTGTCCCATGGCATTTCTGGTCAAAACAAGGTTAATTCCACGGCCCATAGCCGACGCTGTGATCCTCGCGATGAGGCTTTCTCCTCGCTAATCATCGGACCGGGAGAGGATGCGACAACACACACAGTAGTAGTAACATTTGTAACATCTGGTCACGGGTTTAGGCTCTTCAAAATAAGGGTTGAAAGGGGGAATATCCTGGCAGTACGAGGTGAATTAATTAATTAATCCTGATGGGTATTGGGTTAAGATGATATGAGATAGATGACAACATTATTGTTAAGCTCTACTCTAAGTAACAAAATAAAATAAAACGTTAATTATAGGGCTGGGACTCGATTAAAAATGTAAATCTAATTAATTAGAGGCCTTATAATTAATGAATCTCAATTAATCACATTTTCATCGCATCAATCAATATTCAATATAACAGTGAGAAACATTTGTTTCAAAGGTGTGCCAGTGAATCAATGAATAGTGACTGCAAAAGATTAAGCAATAAAACATTGTTTTTGAGGGGCGGCTGGGCGCTACCCACTAGCTTTTGTTTTTGCCTCTAGTTGTTTTTGAGGGGCGCTAGCTGGTAACTCCTATGCTAGCCATGGTTCACATGGTTTTTTTTTATTGATTGATTGATTGAAATATTTATTAACAGTTTGTAGAATTACAGTACATTTCAAGCACAAACTCAATACAGAGACTGTTAACTGTGAGTGGACGACCCAATTAAGCATTACCCTTGTTTATAACAGGGTCCACATTGTTCAATTCATCAAAACATTTAGAGACGTACAAATAGACATTTCTATGTAGTTAAAGAACAGAGGCTTGTTCACGGTCATGTTTCCGGGGTGAATAAACGGACGGCCGTGCGCATGCAATAAATAAGGCTGGTGATTTCGATACACTGTATCGAAAGTCAATTTCGATTCGATACGAATCGAGAATCGTGACAGCCTTATATATGATATAGCAAAAATCACACCCAGTGTGAATGAGCAGTGCCTTGACGATGACTTATGGCGACGAGATCTGATGATGACGTGCCACCGGCAGACCGCCAGACCGCCGGAATGACGCCGATTGTGATTGGCCGGAAATGCTACGACGTACGATAATGTATTTTCATCTTTATTGAGTGGTGCTAAACGCTCCAACATGTGACCTCGTGTGTGTGTGTGTGTGTGTGTGTGTACGTGTGTCTGTCTATATTCCAGCCAGGAAAAACAAGAAGCTGATCAAGCTGAAGGTGCAGCAGACGACGAGCTCGCCGGAGGCCGCCGCCGCGGCGGCCACCAGCAGCAACAACACCAGCATGGTCCTGCCGGTCATCCCCAAGTCCATGCCCCAGCTGGTGCCCACCATGCTGTCCCTGCTCAAGGCCATCGAGCCCGAGATCATCTACTCGGGCTACGACAGCACGCTGCCCGACACCTCCACGCGGCTCTCATGACCACGCTCAACAGGCTGGGCGGCCAGCAGGTCATCTCGGCCGTCAAGTGGGCCAAGTCGCTGCCAGGTAAAGCAGCAGCCCGTCCGTGGTGGACAGTAACACAATATAGATGCATTTGCATAAGTACTCTACTTAACCCATTCTGACCTGAGATCAGATTCACACGAGGTTTCCCGCTGGGACACACACTGGGTCTGATTAAACCCATTCTGACCTGAGATCAGATTCTAGAAATGTCAGTCGCTCTTCGGTTTTTTCAAAAATAGCAGACCTACAAGCTCGTATCGCGCCACTCGGTGGCGCGATATGAGCTTGTAGATCTGCTATTTTTCAATAGCTAAAGCATAACATGATGCTGACACCAAAATGGGTGCCCGGTCAGAATGGGTTAAGTGCAATTTTGAGGTATTTGTACTTTACTCGACTGTTTCCGATCTCCTATACTTTTGCGACAAAGCCGGAAATTTGCACCGCGGTGGTTTCGAAACCCCCCCCCCCCCCCCGAGCTTTCAAGTTAAAATGTTGTCTGCTCATTGTCATCACTTCCAATTCCAAATCTGTACTCGGACTGAGTTTTGTATCCTGATTGGATGAAATTGGTATCCTGACCTGAAAATGCACTGAGGCTCAATGTCGCTGAACAGACACTCTTTTTCTTATTTTAAAGCAAAGTAACAGTAGTCAACATTTTACGGAAGTCTCTCTGGGATGGCGGCGGTGGTGGGGGGAAAGAGTAAAGAATTTGACCTGTTCAACCGTAGCTATGTTCTAATCTTGGGAAAGGAGGCACATGATGTGGTTTAATCACCCCAAGTATTCCCTGGGAGCCGCAGTGCCCTGATGTAGCCTCTAACTGGGACAGAAACCACCAGCGTTCTACTAACTAGCCTGTCATGGAGGCCAACATGTCCCCTTCATACAAAGGTCCTGCTTTTCCTCCCCTGAGTGAAGTTAGTTGTAGCTATGGTTGTACTTTTGAGAGAAGGCCGTTAGTCGTACCTGTTAATAGCTCATACAACATATGAGCTAACGGGTATTAACAGGCTGCTATTAACGGGTCGCTTCTCACCCTGAGGGAGAGAAGCGACCTCGCGCTTTAGGGGTCTCCATGGGTGACGGAAGACTGCTGGGCGAGCGCTGGCGCTTTGGCATGGTAGGTCAGATCAACATATGGAATGAATTCTGTACTGGCCATACTGTATTGGCCATAACTGTATTGAGTATGGTTTGATGAGGTCAGGTAGGGCCGGGCCTTAAGTTTTGGGCCTGTTGAGAACGTTAGTTTTCGCAGGCTGCCGCCGTGGCTGCACTAATAACTTTGGGGCGAGCCTAGCCCTGGAACATGACTGCCATGATGATTATCATGACAGTCATGCAGTAACCTTGCCCTGTTTTTTGCGCTCGCTGCATTTACAAGATTTCCGTATATATAAACATTCAGATTTCAAATATAAAGTACTCACAAAGTGTCCCACAGGTGTTCGTTAGTAGCAGCGCCAGCGATTAGAATTGCTGCGTCCCGCGTTGTTTAATAAAAAGCATTTTTGTCCGAGCTCCCCGGCTACTTTTTTCAAACAGGGTTTGTTTGGGAAATCCACAGTTGCACACCGGGAGCGCACTCGCCTATTAGTCTGTATTGGCAGGGCGGTCAGCCTACCTATATCGAACACACAGAGTGCCACCCTCCTCCCGACCGATAGGGGCGCGTAGTTGAAAACCAATGGCAAAATAACAGCTCGGATAAAAATGCTTTTTATTAAACAACGCGGGATGCAGAAATTCTAATTGCTGGCGCTGCTACTAACTAACACCCGTGGGACACTTTGTGAGTACTTTATATTTGAAATGCGAATGTTTATATATTTTAATTATTTGTAAATGTAGCGTTCGCAAAAACCAGGGTGAAGTTACGTCATGACTCTCGTATGAATACGAGAGTCATGTTCCAGGGCTAGGGCGAGCCCGTCTAGAGTTGAAATGGACAGGTATCAGTATCAGTCAAAAGGGAGGCATCGGAGAGGAAGGACGGGTGGGGAAGGATCAACATATGGAATGGAAACATATAGAAGCTCCATATATGGAGATGGAAGCGTGATGTCACGTGGCGTGACCATATATAGAGGTGTGACGTCACGAGGCATGACCATATATGGATGTGTGATGTCACGAGGCATGACCATATATATGGAGGCGTGACGTGACACACGGAAATGCAGGTTTTTATAGTAAATGTGACCTACAGTCGCAATAACACACTGGGAGTGAGGCGACCTGTAGTTTCTGAGTAGTAGTTGTATACATTATTTCATAACTGTGGTACTGCCATGACACATTCCTTTCCCAATGTGATCAATAAAGGCTAGCTTGCTAACACCACCGCGCAACTAAGTATATCGTCGCTGTCGGGCTTATGTATTATTTTAACTTTCTATTTATATTTCTTAAAATATATGAATGCCCTACTTTGTCACACTACATTGTCGTCGTACAAAAGCAGTTAAAATAGCATATCTACAAGCTAATGCATTCTGAGCTTGTAGATCTGCTATTTTTGCATTTGAATCCTGAAAAGCAAAAACGGTGTTGGACATAACGATGAGGTTTGTCCACCCCGACCGCAACCATATCAGGCTTGAGTGATGACAGCTATGACATTGGGTTTCTAGTCTGACCCCCTCACAATCCTGCGTGCGTGCGTGAGTATGTGCGCGCATGCGTGCAGCGTGAGTGTGGTCCCGAGTGTCTGGCAGGCTGCCCAGAAAGCAGGAAAAAGGAATGCCGACTTGCATAACTCTAAACCTCGTGGGTTTGAAGCCTAAATACCTGAGGGGATTTTTTTAACTGTACTTCCTCGTTTGAAGTCTCAACAAAACAAAACAAAATATTAGAACACAATTAAAATCCAGTTTGGACCATTTACTTTACATGATTCTCTCTCTCTCTCTCTCTCTCTCTCTCTCTCTGTGTCTCTCTCACTCACGCACCGCACGGCACGGCACGCCCTCTCTATCCTGATTGGATGAATCTAGCCAAAAACGAAACCTAAGCTTTTTTGACCCCAAGGGTGAACTGGGGACAGGGAGGAACTCCGTATATGGTCAGCACACTAGTAGGGAGGATTATCACATAAAAATAAAAGTGATAAGGGGCACGGCCACGGTGGCACAGTTAGTAGTGCTGTCGCCTCACAGCTAGAAGGTCCTGGGTTCGATTCCCGCTCGGGACGCTGTGGGTGCTGGCGGCGTGTTTCCTCCTCCGCGTCATCATTGCCCATACCCGAGGGCGGGGTTGGCGAAAGGGCCTTTCTGTGTGGAGTTTGCATGTTCTCCCCGTGTCCCCTAGGGTAGGTACCCTCACAAAAACATGCAGTAATCCTGGTCTCTAAACTGCCTCCCCCTGGCCAGCCGGGGCGCCTGATGGAGGGGAAAGGAACTGGTTGGAATAACGTGTTCCAACCAGGGAAACTCCCCCCCTGTCAGGTGTAAAGGAGCAACTTGGACACTCAAGCATGAAGGAAGCATGAGTTAAGTCCGTTGCTCTCCCCAGGTTGGCGGAGGGTGTGTAGAGCCCAGGATCACATTAGATGATTGACACAGGGGTGAAAAATGGGTTACAAAATCGTGGGATAAAAAAGATATATAAAAAAAAAAAAGAAAAAGTGATATTTGAAATCACTGAAGATACCTTACAGTAGGTCTGTCTTTAAAGGCAGACCCTGTAGGTCTGCCTTTAAAGGCAGACCCTGTAGGTCTGCCTTTAAAGGCAGACCCTGTACTGTAGGTCTGTCTTTGTTGGTGCGATACTGTGAGCGACTACTATATTCTGCCCTTCATATTCACAGAGGATAGCACAGCACTCAGTGGAATATCCTCCAAGGGCATGTGTACAATGACGAAGGCCTCTCTGAGCCAACTGAATACGAATACTGATTTTTTTTACGCTCCACTACATTTATTGTGTGTGTGTGCGTGTGTGTGTGTGTGTGTGTGTGTGTGTGTGTGTGTGTGTGTGTGTGTGTGTGTGTGTGTGTGTGTGTGTGTGTGTGTGTGTGTGTGTGTGTGCGTGTGCGTGCGTGTGCGTCCAGGCTTCCGTAACCTGCACCTGGACGACCAGATGACGTTGCTACAGTGCTCGTGGCTCTTCCTGATGTCGTTCAGCCTGGGCTGGCGCTCCTACGAGCAGTGCAACGGCAGCATGCTCTGCTTCGCCCCCGACCTCGTCATCAACAAGTACGTATACGTCCGATATAGAGCGTCGAAGAGCGGCCCGGAAGATCATTTCCCATATTTTTTTCCCATTGACGTTTAAAAAAAGTATTTATTTAAAGACCTGTAAGCCTATAGTAAAGCCAACTCGGCTGCTGACAATGACAATAAACTCAATTTCGTCAAACTCAGTGGTGGAAAGTAGCTAAGTACATTTACTCAAGTAGTGTACAATTTTGAAGTATTCATACTTTAGTATTTCCAATTTCCAATACTTTCTGCCTGATAGAAAGTAAAAGTTACAAGTAAAAGTCCGGTAATCAAGTAAAAGTACTAAAATATTGGCATCAAAATGTTCTTAAAGTACCAAAAGTAAGAGTAGTCGTGCAGAATGCAGCCGCTGCGTTCCTGCCAGGTGCGCGAGGGACTAGCACGCACGCAAACAAACCGATGGCGGTCCGACGCTTCTGAGACTCGCTCCCCTGAGCCAGTCGGACGGCTTAGTCGACCAGGGTGACAATTATCTAAAACAAAAAGCACACCTTTCAACACAACAGAACAATTCAATCACACATCAATTGTCTATGTAAGCACTCGTGCTATTGTAATTAGAACCGATAATCGATCTCCGATTATTCGCGGGGTCATATCGGCGATTCCGATACCGAAATAATTTTAGTGTTACAGCTGACGCTCTTAAAGGAGACAGAGACAGGCACTCTGCAAGTCATTGACGGTCACTTTATTATTGCGTCATCAATATCAGTGAAAATGATCTGGATTATTTTGAGACCAATTCGATACCGACATGACATTTTTATATAGCTGATATGGCCACTTTCGATAGGCTACCGATTATATTCTGCATCTCTATCTCTACTCAAAACAAGTGTTATTATTTTAACTGTGGTTCTCTCTCTCTCTCTCTCTCTCTCTCTCTCTCTCTCTCTCTCTCTCTCTCTCTCTCTCTCTCTCTCTCTCTCTCTCTCTCTCTCTCCCTCTCTCTCTCTCTCTCTCTCTCTCTCTCTCTCTCTCTCTCTCTCTCTCTCTCTCCCTCTCTCTCTCTCTCTCTCTCTCTCTCTCTCTCTCCCTCTCTCTCTCTCTCTCTCTCTCTCTCTCTCCCTGCCTCTCCCCAGAGAGCGCATGAAGCTGCCCTACATGACGGAGCAGTGTGAACAGATGCTGAAGATCTCCAATGAGTTTGTGCGTCTGCAGGTCTCCTACGATGAGTACCTGTGTATGAAGGTCCTGCTGCTGCTCAGCACAGGTAACTGCTACTGTAACTGGTACTGTAACTGGTACTGAGTACCTGTGTATGAAGGTCCTGGTGCTGCTCAGCACAGGTAACTGCTACTGTAACTGGTACTGTAACTGGTACTGAGTACCTGTGTATGAAGGTCCTGGTGCTGCTCAGCACAGGTAACTGGTACTGTAACTGGTACTGTAACTGGTACTGTAACTGGTACCGAGTACCTGTGTATGAAGGTCCTGGTGCTGCTCAGCACAGGCAACTGGTACTGTAACCACCATGTGTCTACTGTCTATGTCAGTGCTTTCCACATGGACCCCCAAATTAATATTATCTTTGGCTGCGGCCCCCCCCCCCATCTGAAAATGTGTTGTGCCATGGACCCCCAGAAGAGAAGATTTATGTTAAAAAAATAAACAATAATAAAGTCGTTAAAACTTAGCCGACGTTTACGTTTTAATGCTGTAGTAGATCTGCTACGTTTGTGACGCTGGAGTAGTATGACGATCAAGTAGGGCGTTAATCTATGAAAAAAAAAAAACACAAAATATGGAGATAAAAGGTTTCTGCCCCGACAGAACGAGTGCGATCTTCTCACAATGTCCTTTGAGCTCGTACAGTAGATCCTGTGAGCTCGTACAGTAGACGGGCTGGTTTCCGGTGCATGCGGTCCTCTGTAAGTTCAGGCCAACCATTGTCTTTACTCCTGGTGTCGGCATTGTACTGGAGCAGCTGCTCTGTGCTTTGTACCTCCCTCTTTGTTTTGGGTTTATTTTGCACCTGTATTTCTCTCTGCATTCGTGTCCTGCGAGTTCTTTTACAATCTAAAGCTGTTTTCATATCAGCTGTAACCCTGCAGTGCTGTTAGTTTTCTATTATTAATGTTTTGCTTTTCGTCACTCTTTTCTCCACAATGTAGTGGTTGTGCCATTTATTTCCTCCCCATACACATTTGGGTGTTGTCCCCCCTGAACCTACTGGCTCACCTGTCAGTGAGGAGCTGTTCTTTTTCTTGCTAGACTACATGCTACAATACACTGCATGAAAATAAATATGAACTGCTCAACATGGCTGACTGAAATTTGGATTTGCCTACGCCAATTACAGCAGCTTGTTCCCACTGATTTGCTTAATTTGAGATGCTATCTGTTTGTCTTTTTAAAACGAAAATTACATTTCCATGTAGTGCAGTATTTTTATAACCTGGGTAGCAATTTACTGTACTGTTACTTTTATTTTATTTTATTTTTTACCTGTTTCCCAGGATCCCAGAATTAACCCATTTAAAACCGAGAAAGCATCTGTGTAATTTTAGATTCCTTTGGCTATGCAAAAAACAGCAGACTCATGGCGTGCCACTTTGTGCCACTTTATAATCTTGTAGATCTGCTACTTTGGGAAAATCATGAAAACGTGTGTGCAATATTTTTTAACTCAAATCTTATCACGTGGGGCCCTGGAACAAAATAGTTTGAGATGCCGTGGCCAAACACATATTGTGTTGGCACCGCCGTGGCCCCTAGGGTTGGTACCCTCACAAAAAACATGCCATAACCCATTCTGACCTGAGATCAGATTCATACGAGGTTTCCGCCGGACACACACTGGTCTGATGAACCCATTCTGACCTGAGATCAGATTCTAAAAATGTCAGTCGCTCTTCGATTTTTCAAAAATAGCAGACCTACAAGCTCATATCGCGCCACTCGGTGGCGCGATATGAGCTTGTAGATCTGCTATTTTTCAATAGCTAAAGCATAACATGATGCTGACACCAAAATGGGTGCCCGTTCAGAATGGGATAATCCTGGTTTCTATACTGCCTCCCCATAGTCAGACTGATGGAGGGGAACTGGTTGGAACAGTGTGTTCCTTCCACATGCTATGTCCTAATTCCCCCCCCTGTCAGGTGCTAAGCAGCGGCCTGCTCGCACCTCAACCATTGAAGGAAGCATGAGTTCAGTTCAGGGCTCTCCCCAGGTATGCAAAGGGAGAGTAGCGCCCAGGATTACAGTTTAGGAAATTGGCAAAATGGGTTACAAAATTGTGGGATAAAAATAATTAAAAAATAAGTGGTTAATTAAGTCTGTGGGTTTTCTTATTTTATATTTAAAATGTTTAACCAGCGCAAAGTGTTAATAAGAGCTTGTGACTAACATAATAACTTCCGTGGACATACAAGGTTTCTGCCCGACAGTGACAATGTGCTATCTGTGTAGTTTCCCCTCTCCCTCTCAGCTTCCCCACTGTGGGTAATAAAAGTATATTGCGGAGATAGTAGACACACGCACGCACGCACGCACACACACACACGCACGCACGCACGCACGCACGCACGCACACACACACACACACACACACACACACACACACACACACACACACACACACACACACACACACACACACACACACACACACACACACACACACACACACACTGCACGCACACATGCCCCTGTCTCAATAGCCAAATCCGCAAACGTGGAGTGCAGAGAGAGGCCTATGTGATTATGGAAATACGACAGTGTTTTTAAGCCCTGCGCTGCACTCTGTGGCTTTGCATAATCTGGGGTCTGGTTGACGGTGGTATTGCCCCGGGCAGAAGGCCAGGGCTTCTGCTTGGCCATGTTTTAAACGCGTGGACGTGGTGAATCCAGCCTCACGCCCCAACTGTGCAAGCATTCTCTTTCACGTGCCAAGAAGTGGCTGGGTCTCTGAAGTTTGTTGGCTATTTTTGTATACATCTTGCTAGCCAAATATGCGTTTTAGAATAGAACAGAGCGGAGACTTCTGCCAAACTGTCTGCTTAAAGCAGAGTAGACCAGCATTTGTTTGTATGGCTTCAATATATATATATATATATATATATATATATATATATATATATACGAGAAACGGAAAAAAGGAGATATTTACTCACGACCCATAAAAATTGGTGGTCCGTACTCTGGAGTGTAATGTGCATTTATGTTTATTTAATTATTTATGTGCATTGCAGTCAGACATATTCACACAGCGACGGCAGAGGAAACCATGCACCGACCAACCTGCTCATTGAGAAAAGCAGGGGATTGTCTTACTGCTCAAGGACCTCTTATGGCCTTTTCACTTGGGAAGCGACTGACCGAGTCAAGTGTCACATGACATCAGTACACATGCTTCAGCTGTGTCACGTGACATCAGTACACCTGCTTCAGATGTGTCACATGAAATCAGGGTCCTGTGCGTCGTGAAAAGAAACTTGCCCCACTTGTGGCTCTGCCTGTAAGATCGAAAGAAATCACGGCACTCCATCTTTAAATGGCCAAAATGTATATTATTTTGTAATAATAATCAAAATCTACAAAGTAACTAGTAACACAAGATTTAAAATAATTGTAGTGGAGTAAAAGTACAATATTTGCTTCTGAAATGTACTGTCGTAGAGTGAAGTAAAAGTGCTGAAAATTGGAAATAGCCCAGTAAAGTAAAAGTACCTCAAAATTGTACTTGAGTACAGTACTTGAGTTGAATGTACATTGTTACTTCACAGCTCACTGATAAAATGTACTTTTCCCTCCTTCCAGTCCCAAAGGACGGCCTGAAGAGCCAGGCGGTGTTTGATGAGATCAGGATGTCCTACATCAAGGAGCTGGGCAAGGCCATCGTCAAGAGAGAGGAGAACTCCAGCCAGAACTGGCAACGCTTCTACCAGCTCACCAAGCTACTGGACTCTATGCAGGAGGTGAGACGCACGCACAGTCGCGCACACACACACACACACACACACACACACACACACACAGACACACACACACAACAAATAAAAAACAAACAAACAAACAAATGTCAACTGTGTACGGACAAGCCACTAGAGTCCATGGAAAAGATTATAAACATGCACGCACTCACGCACGCGCGCGCACACACACACACACACACACACACACACACACACACACAATGTTTTCTGTGTACATGTTTTGTGCACAGAATACACTCCCTATATACAATTTAGGCATTTAGCGGTCTTAATCCAGAGCGATTTAACAGTAAGCCTGAAGAACGGCACATGGTAATACATCAAATGCATAGCAATAGTCATCCATGATCATAATATACGTAAGTAAACTAATATGTTCCACATTGTAACATTGTGTGCATGGTTTTAGAGTATGGCATCGATTCACATCTGTCTGTCTGTCTGTCTGTCTGTCTGTCTGTCTGTCTGTCTGTCTGTCTGTCTGTCTGTCTGTCTGTCTGTCTGTCTGTCTGTCTGTCTGTCTGTCTCTTTTCTTCCTCTCTTTCTCTTTCTCTCTCTCTGCCTCTCTCTCTAGTTGAGCTGTATTGTGCAATGTCATCGTTAAAATTTCAACAAAACGCCAAAGATGAAACCGAATGTATTACATCTACTGTGTGTGTGTGTGTGTGTGTGTGTGTGTGTGTGTGTGTGTGTGTGTGTGTGTGTGTGTGTGTGTGTGTGCTTGCGTGTATGGCATTTGAGCTGTGTTGCGCAATGCCATCATCCAAATTTCAACAGAACTTCAAAGATGAACTGAAGCGGTTTAAATAAAACGGCATTCATTCAAACTGTGTGTGTGTGTGTGTGTGTGTGTGTGTGTGTGTGTGTGTGTGTGTGTGTGTGTGTGTGCATCCTCCAGATGGTGGAGGGGCTCCTGCAGATCTGCTTCTACATCTTCGTGAACAAGTCGCTGAGCGTGGAGTTCCCCGAGATGCTGGCGGAGATCATCACCAACCAGATACCAAAATTCAAAGACGGGAGTGTCAAGCCACTACTGTTTCACCAGAAATGACTGCCTTAAAAAAAAAAAAAAAAAAAAAAAAAAACTGTGAATGCCTTAAAAGAAAATATATACACCCCCCCCCCCCCCCTGCTAAGCCAACCGTCCGTCAATCAAGCGAGCCCCGCCCACCCACTCAGAGATATCCACAACACCTCCATCATGTCCGTTCCACCAGAGACACCGTCCACGGCTCCTCCTGCTACTGCTGCGCAAAGCCCGCTTTATATGCTAGGTTGCGCGCGGGTGTCGGGCAGAAACGTCTTCTCTCCGTATTCTGACTTTGTTTTGTGTCACACTACAGCGTCGCGCAAACAGCACCAAACGTAGCAGTCTTCAAGCTTCGAGCTTGCGGATCTGCTGCTTTTTGAATTTTAATTCTGTAAAGCGTTTTTTTTGGACATATTTCCACCCGACAGAGACGTATATACAAGCTCACTGAACTTCTTGTGAGCTTGTATCTATCTGCCATCTTAGGCAGTGACACCTGCGCGCAACTACTGTGCGTACAACCCCCCGCCCCGTGAACTTCAATTCCCAGGGTGCACCACCGCAACAGGAAGACAAATGTAACCAAGGGTTCTTCTCTCGTGTGTCTTATTTCCAAAAAGGACTCCCGTTATTGGACTCAGAAGGGAGACATGAACGGAAAGGACACTGTGGGGAGGGGAGAAAGACCATGTTGTTTTGTTTTATTTCTATCTGCTGGAACCGAGACAGTTTTCCTTTTGGACGATGGAAATGTTTCAGCTGTGAAATCAAGTCATCAACTGTCATGATTTTTTTTTTTTTTTTTTTTTTTTTCATCCGGCCAATGGGAAGAAATTGAAAAACGGGGGTTTGATTTTATGCATACACACTCGTCATATAAACACACACACACACACGTGCGCGGAACACAACATACTCACAGAAATGTTTACACATCTGAAAAGGGAAAACTTGTGCCTTTTAGAAAAAAGAAAAAAATCCCATTGCTTTAGGCTACTCGTGCTGCTCCTACGGTATAGCTGTTATCTCTAAACTATCCAGTATTTTGTGTGAGAATCGATCTCTTTTCGTAATTCATCTGTTTCTTTGTTCTTGCGCTGGCAATTTGAGTCTCTCTTTCTCTCTCTCTCTCTCTCTCTCTCTCTCTCTCTCTCTCTCCAAAAGCCAATTTGAATCGAATATTTTCTAGACGATTTACGAGGTACAAGCTGTGCAATGAGTTAAAAAAACAATACAACAAATGGACGACACAAAAAATAGTTTTGGAATTGGACGACTCTGTGCCCTAGAGCGGTGGTTCTCAGCCCCAGCCAGGGGTCCAGCTTGTGGGGCTGTTCCAAGTGGATATACCTTACAGGCAGTGAAAAAAAAATCTTTACTTAAGTAAAACTATCAATACTGCAATATAGAAATACTGTGTTACAAGTAAAAGTCGAGGAATTCAAAATGTATTTGAGTTGGCCTCAAAATGTAGGCCTACTTACCAAAAGTTAAAGTACTCATTTTGCAGAATGTCTCATTTTAAGTTTTCCCAATGTATAAATATCATTTGAAAATGGCAGGTCTTCAAGCTCACAATGCGTTGTCGCATCGCGACACATTGTGAGCTTGTAGATCGGCTATTTTCAAATGGCCGAAATGTATATGGGGCTGAAGTGGGTATGTTTTGTAGTAATCAGTAAATGAAACACCTACTGATGCACAGACTTGGACACATCATCAGTGTTGTAATCCAGAGACCATTGGATGTTTCTGAGTCTTGCAACAGACACCCTCCTCCGACCGAGGCCGATCAGACTGTGTCCTATAGTGGCATTCTACTACTGTCTCATGCCAGACCTCCGGGCCTGGCGCCTCCTTCGTCTGACCAGAAGTCCTGGCAGAATACTTTATGTGCGTTAAATTGCATCATCGTTGCCGCTGAACAGCACAAATCTCAGCCTCGGTGCCACTCGAGGCTGATTTTAGCTTTTTGGGTTCCACCAGAATCGACAAGGTAACTGAAGTAGTATAGGCCTAGTAACTATGTAAGTTTTCAAATAATTATCGTGGAGTAAAAGTACAATATTTGCCTCTGAGATGCAGTGGAGTACATGTAAAAGTATTGTAGTACAAATACCTCAAAGTTGTTACTTAGTACAGTACTTGAGTACATAATGTACTTAGTTGCTTTCCACCACTGTTTACGGGTCTGTAACTCTGACAGTTCTAGAGCCAATGCTCTGAGTCCTTGCATGGCCTACTCCAGGTCTGTAACTGACAGTTCTAGAGTCA
Source organism: Protomyctophum parallelum (assembly GCF_964188405.1). NCBI lineage: Eukaryota > Metazoa > Chordata > Actinopteri > Myctophiformes > Myctophidae > Protomyctophum > Protomyctophum parallelum. The sequence goes on from NC_139697.1 coordinate 59,878,108, forward strand.
CTGCTCTGAGTCCTTGCATGGCCTACTCCAAGTCTGTAACAACTCTGACAGTTCTAGAGTCACTGCTCTGAGTCCTTGCATGGCCTACTCCAAGTCTGTAACAACTCTGACAGTTCTAGAGTCACTGCTCTGAGTCCTTGCATGGCCTACTCCAGGTCTGTAACTGACAGTTCTAGAGCCACTGCTCTGAGTCCTTGCATGGCCTACTCCTTGCCTCGCACGCAGTGTGATCACTCAAACAGTCTGCGGTTTCCTGGCAGATATATCGAAAGTTGCAGACTTCGTGTGTGTCAACTTCCCCTTTAGGGACGATGTGCCATCTGCTGTTTACTTTAAGGTCAGCTAAGTGTGGCTTTTCATATATCAGTATTCGGTGAACCGAGTGGATTACATATGGACGCCAGGGGTTGGAATTGGGTTTTTGAAAACCTTAATTAAATTGCATTTCATCGTCAAAAAAAGAACATTCATGGACGTTTATTCAGTATTGATTTGGTCTGCAGAAAAGTCTTATTTCCATGTTTTAACTTTAGTGTTTTATTTTTTTTTAATAGTTTTTTTAGGGTACATTCCCTACTTCGTCATTCTGCGATGTCACACAAAAGGTTGCAAAAACCTTTTGCTACTTTTTGATTTCGAATCCTGAAAAGTAACAGTTTTGGACGGCTATAAATTAAACCACGTCGGAATAAAATGGTATTGGGTTTATCATTTATTAATAAACAGCAGCTTTCTGATAAAAAATGTTTGCGTATATTTGAACAGTGATTATAGCGCCGAATGAACTCGTTTGTGTACGTGATTGATTGGACGCAACATGGCAATGATTGCTTTAGCTCCAGGGCGCTCAATTATGAGACTCCAACTCCAATGATAAATCGCTCTCCCTCCGTCTTTCTCTGCAGCCGCTTTGATAACTGTTGGAAGAACCCAGTATGTAGCCATGTAGGACACAGATGTTTTCTAAAGAGAAACTTGTAAGCGTACAAAAATATTGTACACATTAACACTGGCCTCCCTGTTTTGGGCACATTTTCAAGGAAATGTCACAACAACAACAACCAAAAGGTTTAAAAAATAGCCGATCTACAAGCTCACCCTGTAATTCGGCCCTATACTTAGGGGCTGTTCGGCATACGACAGATTATATTCTGTATTATTTCTTAACCCATGAAGACCTGAGGCCAATTCTACAAAACGCCTTCTAAATAAGTAGGTTCTCACACTTTCAAAGAAGTTTTCAAAGACATTCAAAAATAGCAGATGTACAAGTAGATCGGTACTTTTTTAGATTTGCTATTTTTAAATGGCCAACGCAACAACAAATAATAATAAAAGGACAGATGCTTTCCTAGTTTTAATGGTGTTAATTTCAGATTTTTAACAGTATTTTTCTACCACATTGAACCGTGTAGTGACCAGCATACGCGCATATGAGTGTGTGTGTGTCGTCTTTGAACGATACACCTGTAAACGACCTATTGATTCTACAGTAAGCACGAGCTTGACGTAACCAGCCGTGAGCGCACACGAGAACGTTAATAGCAGCAGCATTACACGTGGACTTCCAAACAACGGGGTCCCGCACAACAAATCCATGTTCACACCACCGATTCATTTATTTACCCCCAGCCGCCCCCAAAGTCTTGCTTCTTTGTCGCACACCCCCAACCAAACCAACAACAACCCTCGCTGGCTAAAATGGCCGATAGCGTATCGATTTCTCTCTCTCTCTCTCTCTCTCTCTCTCTCTCTCTCTCTCTCCTGATTCTGAATTGGCAGGTAACAGAGCAAAGCTAATGTGGTTGCCATAGAGACCAGCCATTTAGTGTGTTACTTAACGGCTAACGCTCGCCCGCCTCTCTCTCTCTCTCTCTCTCTCTTTCTCACTGCCAGCTGCTAGCGTTGCCGTTGTCGGGCAGAAACCTCCTACAGTGTATCTCCATATTCGTGTGTGTTTTCCTTTTATTTAAGCCCTCTACTTGATCAATGATCATACTACGGCATCAAAAGTAACTTTGGAGCTTGTCAATTTGCTACTGTTGCTATGCTTTTGAATTTCAATCCTGAAAAGTGACAGTTTTTGAACAGTGTTCAGCCGACAGAGACGATATCCAATTAGAGCCATAATGTTTGTAATTCAGCCATTTTGTCAAAGCCCCGTTCACTTTTAACCGTGGTGCACGTGTGTGTGTGTGTGTGTGTGTGTGTGTGTGTGTGTGTGTGTGTGTGTGCGTGCGCGCGCGTGTGCGCGTGCGGTGCATGTCGGCTCCCAGAGGAAATAACAGGTGTTTGTTGTTTGTTTTTTTTTGCTTTTGCCAGCTTGTGGCCTTTTTCTGGGCCGGAAACGACCTGCCGGGCTCTATGTGTTTTCCAAGGATCATCAATATGTCCGTTCACGGTCAAATGTGTCCATGGATTTTACGCACCATTATAACGTTCCTATTTTGATCATAAAACCCAATTACTGAATGTCAAGTCTCCAGGTTTTCTTCAGTTCAGATTACGTATGACACTTTATACGACACTATGGCACATTATGAGTCCAACTAGTACTGGTGGTTGTCAAACATTTTATTTGCAAAGGACTCTTGAGAGTGCACAAATGGAACCATTTGAACACTCGGAGTCACAGACCTTATATGGTCATTCAGGGCTAGCTCTTTGTGTTTCTGGTGGTGTTATTGTCCTCTCTTTTGTATGTCCGTGGCAAAATTGGAATTGTAAGGAAAAAAAATTCCACCACAAGCCAGCACGGCTATGACCCCCCCCCCGGTCACACTGGTCCATACAGGTGTGAGTGGAGGGTCCCCCTGCCTCGGGGCCCACCTCGCCGGTTGACCATTTCTATTATAAAGGACGTTCTTCTTCTGACTCAGAGCGCTGCGTCTGTCTATATATATTTTTTGCAATACAATAATGGCAGTGTTCTGGATGCTTCTGTGCAGGTTCGCCACGCTTTGGGCAAGCAGCTTTAGGTTATGTCGCCGTGCTCTAATAATAACCATATTACCTGAATGGCCGTGCATGTACATATTAAAGAACACAACACATATCCTGTGTAGTGGAAGCTCTCTCTATTATCACCCGTTTTTATTTTCTTTCTTTGTTTTTTTTTTGTTTTTTTTCCTCCCCTAAAGCAATTTCTTTTTCTACTTGTATATTTTCTGGTACATTTTCTCTTGTTTGTTTGTTATTTTCGTTCTCTTTGTCTATTCAAACTAAGTGTTGAATGAAAGGCCTTGTGAAAGGGAGACAGTGAGCCATAGGAATAGGACTTCAAATCAGGACATTAAGAAATCCTTAACAACATAGTGACACGTTTGAAGATCGATTTCTTGTTAAATGATATTATATATATATATATATATACAAAACAAAAACATAGCTACAATATTTTCAGCAACTTTTGATTACCCTCGCCTAATCCGCTTTGATATGACTAATTTTAATCTAGGATAATTTTTGTACATTGAATGGAGTCGACAAAGTAATTATTTTGTATTTTTTCTGTCGGTCGGTCGGTTTTCGTGTTTGATATTAAGAGGAGACGGATCCCGTTAGACGTGCTATAGCGCCTACGTTTTTTTAGGACGTGTTTGAACATGTTTGTCTTGTAAAGTAAATGTAAATTCTATGAATCAACAGGGGGTGACGTTTGGGGGGGAGGGGGGGGGTTGTCTATATTATGAAATGAAACACTGTGTTTTTCAAGTCAGGAAGGTGTGTCGGCAGACTGAGGAAGATTATTTTGTATAGCATCCAGAGTGACCAAAGCAGAGAATTTATATCTATCTATATATATTTATCATATATATAATCTATGTATAATTATGTATATGTATAGATATATATAAATAAAAGAGATAAGGAAACAAAAAAAGAAGTATTTTGAGTGAGTTACAAGATGACGTAGCACTTATTATCCGATGTTGAGTACTTCTGTTTATTGGAAAGGTATCTTTACGTTAAAAAGGAACCCCTTGTACATTGCTGTGAGGATTTATCAGTCACTTAAAGAGAAAAATGAAATAAATAAATAAATGAAAAAAAGAAAGAAAAAAGTTGAAACTGTGTATCAAAGTGAATCTACCAGAGCCTGACAAATTGCACTACCCCAATACTGGTTGATAAAAATCTATTTTATATTTAAAAATAAAACAAATAAACATAAAAAACCTATTAAAAAACGGCAGATATTATCTATACAGATTCAAGGGCAGATCTTGTTTCACTGGTATATATGGCTTTCATTCTTGTCCCTTCTGTTCGTTATTTCAGTTATGTAAATGTAATCTGATGTAAGACACACAAAAAAATGAAACAAAAATATATATAAAATGTATTTGTTTAAAAAAACAAAACAAAAAGCGAATAGTTTGTATTACTTCTGTATGACACTTTGTAGTCCCTTGTCCTTATTTTCACCTATTTGATTAAATGTTGAATTAAGTGGTCTGTGTCAGTTCCTTTGGCTAGTTTTGCATTGGAGAACGGTGTTGTCGTTTTCTGAATCATCGACAATGTTGTATTCATGTTTTCATCATTTTTTGAAATCTTCCAAAACCATGAACTATATATAGTATGTCGTTTTGTTAATACTTGTTAAAAATAGTACTTTCAAATTTGGGAATTTCATAATGGGGCTCAATGGCAGATTTTGGCACGTAAAAAAAAACACTTTCACCTAGAAACTCCATTCACACTTTTTTATAATTCAGCTTACTGTGGACACACATGCTGGGACGTTTTACTAGTTTTGTAGTTATTTAACTTAAGCCCCCAATGCATTCTCAATGACAATAGCACAAACTCTGGCACGCTATACTTACACATAGAAACCCCATTCAAACTTTAATAGGTTCATCTTACAGTGGTCATGTTTGCCTGAAAATGTATCTTTGAAATGTTTCATAGTTTTAGAAATGTAGTGCTTTCAAATTTGAGAAGTTTATAATGGGGGTCAATGGCAGATTTTGACACGTCAAAAACGTACTTTCACCTAGAAACTCCATTCACACTTTTTATAATTATAACATGCTGGAACTTTTTACTTTGAAATGTTTTGTAGTTATTTAACTTAAGCCTCCAATGCATTCTCAATGACAATAGCACAAACTTTGCCATGCTATATATATTCTTACACCGAGAAACCTAGAAATTGTATATTCAGTCAGTAGGCCCATTGTCAGCTATACATTTGGAATGAATAACTGAGTTTGAACTGACTCCACATTATAGAATATTTCTTACTTGAATAAGCTATGTTAAAAAGTTGGCAAAGTCTCCAATCTACCATTTTTATGCAAATGAGTGTCACCATTATCAAAACAATCAATTTTCACTATCTCAGCCAATATTGCACTTAAATGAATAAATAAGGTGTCTAGACCTATGTTTTGAGGGTCAAGGATCTCAGTGACCACATGTGCCCGTGGTATGCTGGTGTACAAATCAGTGCCGCCATTACAATAAAGTCACATTTATACCAAGTACGAGATAATATTGCATATAACTTATACAAACAACAAATAAGGTATCTAGACAGGTGCTGTGTTTTATTATTTTATATAATTTTTATCCCACAGTTTTGTAACCCATTTTTCACCCCTGTGTCAATTATCTAATGTGATCCTGTCCGGAGCCAGTCGCTCAGTGTGTTAGAACGCTGCCACATGATCGGGAGTTGGTGAGTTCAAACCCCACTCAAGTATTTACTTTCAAGACCAATTTCAGAAGGATAAAACAAACAAAAAAGCAGTGTGAATTGTCTGGAGCCAGTGGCTCAGTGTGTTAGCACACTGCCACATGATCGGGAGATGGTGAGTTCAAACCCCACTCAAGTCTTTACTTTCACGACCAATTTCAGAAGAATAAAACAAACAAAAAAGCAGTGTGAATTATTCAGCTTACTGTGGAGACACATGCTGGAACGTTTTACTTTTAAATGTTTTGTAGTTTCTGAGTTATTGTGGGCTCGCCACAGCGAGCACACACTAGTTATTGCCAGTTTATATTTATTGTGGGCTCGCCACAGCGAGCACACAATAGTTCTTGTCAGTTTATATTTATTCCGCTTCTTTATTCCGCCGTTTTTTTGGCACCTAACTACTTCCACATACTTAATGCTAGAAATTTAGTTCAAACTTCAAACTGTTCAGCTCTTTGCAGTTATTTATGCTAACATTTGAATTTTTACAAAGTTTTATACTTTTTATACTTTTTAACTTTTTAACCTTTTTTTTACATTCTTTATAATGAGAGTCGATGGAAGAAAGGTCCCATTTTTCACAGTTAACTTTTTTGAGCTCTTATTACTCCGTCATACTTTCACTTTGAAACTTCATTTAAACTTTATAATGTTCATCTATCTTTGAACTTTCATTGGTGAAAAAGTTGTTTTGAAAAAGTTTATACTTTTTAAAATATTTAACTTTATTTATAGTTTTTTTCCTCCCATCGACAATGTATGGGATTTATCTCTAAATCAACCTCACTTTTCAGCCTCATTACTCTGGCATACTTTGTCGTAGAAACGTGATTTAAACTTTAGAAAGCTCACATGACTCTGGACTTTTTCGTGGTTCAAACCGTATTCGAATACGTTAAACGGGTTTTTCCAAAATCGCAGTTCAATCGCAGGCCGTTTCGCCTAATTAGTGCCAACTTAGAGTGCGGGGCTTCTTTGACTAGAGTGTGGAAACTGATATTCTTTCCTTGAAGATTTACCAAACAAATTATCAGTCCCGGCCAAAATATTCATTTTACACGCATGTTCTTTGGTCATTTTGTAGCCACATATGTCCTCTTTCACACAATGTGACCACCAAAGCACAGAGACATACAGAATGTGAACTACGGCCTTTTAAGTGACACAAATACAGTAAGGTTCTCATTGACCTCCATTGTATAATTCTTACGAGGAAATTATCGCGATGACAATTCTTAACTCGCTCTTATAAACACATTTTCGATCGTACCAACACCACAATCGCACATCGTGTACCTCAATATCTCAGGCCACTCACAGCGAAATAAATATTTGCATTCGACTTTTACTTTTTGCGATAGAGCAATTTGTTCCGGCATAGTTTCCCCCATTCAGGACCATTGAAATCTCCCAGTCATAGTGCTAGCAGTCTTTTACACTTATATATATATAAGGGCTTAATTACAGGGCTGAAATTAAAGTTACAAGATCTCAATGAGTTGCTCTGCGATAACTTGTGAGCTTGTAGGTCTGCTATTTGTGCAATTGGCTGGCCTTTACACAGCTCTCGCAAGAGCACGCACGCACGCACACACGCACACACGCACACACACACACCCTGTCTTACAATTTACAATTTAGGCATTTAGCAGACGCTCTTAATCCAGAGCGACTTACAATAATCAAGAACAAAAGCATGGGAATACATCACAAAAGCATTTATCATAAAACATGCGTAAGCTAAGAAAGTAACAGTGGAATATTTATATTATGAGACTATACATATAAACTATATATATATACTACTATGCTATACATATGTACTATGGCGTGCTATGACTATATACAATGCAATTATAGTGCCGTCTACTAAGGCTGTCACGATTCTCGATACGAATCGAAATTGAATCGAAATTGACGTTCGATTCAGTGTATCGAAATGACGCACCGAATCGCGATGTTTTATGTTTTTACTTCCGCGAGCGGCCGGGCCATTCCGCGCATGCATGCTTCCGCTGGGGGAGAAAAAAAAGAGACGAAAAGCCAGCTGTATCGGAGCCTTGCCACACACACACACACACACACACACACACACACACACACACACACACAGTCAGTCACATACACACACACACACACACACACACACACACACACACACACACACACACACACACACACACACACACACACACACACACATCAATATTGTACAAGACCTACAAGCTCATAACGCACCGAGGCTCACATTGTGAGCTTGTAGATCAGTTATTTCTTTGCACACCGGCCACGGCTTTTTGCACCGGTCAGCACCTGGCCATCATTTGGTTACATACAGTTCCATGCAGTCATCTTTTTTTAGTATGGTAAACAATAAACATTGCATGCAATGCATTTTGATTCTAGGGAGCGTATCAACACACAGGTGTAACCACTACATGTTCTGATTGAGCATGGGGAAGCATCGAACAAACACATGATTTCATTATAAACTGTAGGCCTACGTACCGGTAGATTTTCACCCAATGAAAATTTACACTTCACGGATTATAGGCCATTTGGAATTAGAACAATCGGTTGAAAATTGACCGAGAATAACACGATTTAAATATCAACTTTTTTGTTGCGCTGAGGACTTAATTGCGCCGAGGTGTTTTATAGTACTATACTTGTGAGGACCTGGCTGGCGCACGCCGCACACAAAAAGGGTTCATCTGCAAGCGCGCTGTCATGCAACACTTGGAGCTTGTAGATATCATACACGGATGACAATAAACACACAGAAGTGAGAGAACGAGACCGCTGTTGTGTTTTACCATGGCCAGTGCTGTTGTAGACAGCGACGACGATGACACACGGAAAGAAGTTTGGAAATATTTTTGGCTTCCCAGTGAGTTATGATGGCACACGACGCATCGTTGACAAAACGGTTTCAGTTTGTCGTTTATGCTCCAAACGAGTGCCAAAGGCAACGCGTCAAATATGGGCCAGCATCTTAGCAGACATCACAAAGAAATCGATCTGTCCAAAGATGGTACAAAGACAACAACACAGCCAACTATTCTAGATTCTTATAGAGAAAAGCTCTCAGCTAATTCGCCCCGTGCTAAACAATTAACGCACGGAGTTGCGGTCTGCATAGCTGCAGACATGCGATGATGCGACCACTTTCAATGGTGGAAAACGCTGGCTTTCAATATTTAATGAGAGTTGCAGAACCACGTTACAAAATGCCATGCAGGTCGCATATGACCACACGTGTGTTGCCTGGCATGTATGATAAAGTGAGGGCACAAATCACTGAAGGGCTGAGCCATGCAGATCAAATTGCACTAACTAGTATTCACACTTTGTTAGAGCTCTCATAGTCTTACCTGTTCAAACAATGTGAACATTCTACAAAGTAGGCTAGAATAATTTGTAACAGCCAAATAACGTAATTGTTTGGTTGAACTTTGTATTTAGGCCTACTATTTGTCTTTTTTCCCCTTTATTTTACTTACTTAGAGCTTAACAAGAATGTTACAAGTCATCTAATCTTAAAGAAACATTTAAAAAAAATGTTAGGGCATAAAACCCAAAGTTGTTAAACCTTTTATTATTCTCATTCTGATTTGTTATTTATAGAAAATAAAAGTGACTTATTGGGAAACAAGTGTTTTTCTTTACAAATCAAGATATTGGCCTAAATTATAATTATTAATTATATATCCCTCAATGCTGAAAAAGGAGGTTTTAAAAAAATAGATTGAAAAAATCGAAGCAAATCGTGAGCTTCAAATCGAAAATGTAATTGAATCGTGGACTAGGCGAATCGTGATAGCGAATCGAACATCGAATCGAATCGTGAGCTTCAAATCGAAAATTGAATTGAATCGTGGACTAGGCGAATCGTGACAGCCCTACCGTCTACATAACATGCTATAAGTCTGTATCAGATGCTATCTAAGTCTACAGAAATGCTATCTAAGGGGGTAGGGTAAGTGCTATGAGCCATGATGGAGTCTAAAAAGGTGGGTTTTCAGACTACGGTGGAAGATTGGGAGTGATGCTGCAGTTCTGACTGCAATGGGAAGTGCATTCCACAGTTTTGGAGCCAGAAGGGAGAAGAGTTTGGGACGTGTGGAGCGTTGTCCCGGCGTTTTTAGTGAGGGTACTTCCAGCTTCACTGCGTTGGCTGATCTGAGTGCGCGGGAGGGTTTGTAGGGTTCAATCATACTTGCAAGATATGGGGGAGCCATACCTTTGGTTGCCTTGAATGCCAGCATCAGAGTTTTGTATTCTGTGCGGGCAGCGACCGGGAGCCAGTGGAGGGAGCGGAGCAGGGGGGAGACATGTGAGAATTTTGGCTGGTTGAAGACCAAGCGAGCTGCGGCATTTTGGATCAGCTGGAGAGGCTTAAGTGCACATGCTGGTAGGCTGGTAGGTCTTCCTATTGGCTGGCCTTTACACAGCTCTCGCAAGCGCACGCACGCACGCACGTTTATTTATTTATTTTTTCAATTTTGTAATTGAAAAAAATTGAATTTTTTTTGAAAAAAAATAAAAAGAAATTGAAAATTGAAAAAATTGAAAATTGAAAAAAATGAAAAAAAATGAAAAAAATGAAAAAATTGAAAACTTAAAAAGAAAAAACTTTTTAAAAACACTTCTACAACTTCCACATACTTTATTCCGCTTTATGCAGTTATTTATGCTTAAACTATAGTTTTTACAAATTTTCATACTTTTTAACTTTTACTTCAGCTTTAATGCATTTTCTACTTTTGTTTACAATATGCTACGGTCCCGAAATTTTGATTATGTATTTAGACCACCAATGGTAACACTATTACTCCGGTCCCCGAGTTTCAAACTTGACACGGCAAAAACTTTATACAATGCATTTTACGCGAGCCCACGCAGTTTCTACAGAAACTGCTTTCTAGTTTAACTTAAACGCCCAATGCATTCTCTATGGCAATAGCACAAACTTTGGCATGCTACTAGTCCTACATACTTACACCTAGCAACCCCATTCTAGCCTACTTAGGTTCATCTTACGAAGGAATCTTTGAAATGTTTCATAGTTTTAGAAATATAGTGCTTTCAAATTTGAGACATTTAACATGGGGCTCAATGGCAGCTCTATAGGCACGTCAAAAGTCACTTTCACCTAGAAACTCCATTCACACTTTTTATTATTCAGCTTACTGTGGAGACACATGCTGGAACTCTTTTTTATTTTTATGTTTTGTAGTTTATGAGTTATTTAACTTAAACGCCCAATGCATTCTCTATGGCAATAGCACAAACTTTGGCATGCTACTATTCCTACATAAATACACCTAGCAACCCCATTCTAGCCTACTTAGGTTCATCTTACGGTGGACATGTTTGCCTGAAAAGGAATATTTGAAATGTTTCATAGTTTTAGAAATATAGTGCTTTCAAATTTGAGACATTTAACATGGGGCTCAATGGCAGCTCTATAGGCACGTCAAAAGTCACTTTCACCTAGAAACTCCATTCACACTTTTTATTATTCAGCTTACTGTGGAGACACATGCTGGAACTTTTTTTTATTTTTATGTTTTGTAGTTTATGAGTTATTTAACTTAAACGCCCAATGCATTCTCTATGGCAATAGCACAAACTTTGGCATGCTACTATTCCTACATAAATACACCTAGCAACCCCATTCTAGCCTACTTAGGTTCATCTTACGGTGGACATGTTTGCCTGAAAAGGAATCTTTGAAATGTTTCATAGTTTTAGAAATATAGTGCTTTCAAATTTGAGACATTTAACATGGGGCTCAATGGCAGCTCTATAGGCACGTCAAAAGTCACTTTCACCTAGAAACTCCATTCACACTTTTTATTATTCAGCTTACTGTGGAGACACATGCTGGAACTTTTTTTTATTTTTATGTTTTGTAGTTTATGAGTTATTTAACTTAAACGCCCAATGCATTCTCTATGGCAATAGCACAAACTTTGGCATGCTACTATTCCTACATAAATACACCTAGCAACCCCATTCTAGCCTACTTAGGTTCATCTTACGGTGGACATGTTTGCCTGAAAAGGAATCTTTGAAATGTTTCATAGTTTTAGAAATATAGTGCTTTCAAATTTGAGACATTTAACATGGGGCTCAATGGCAGCTCTATAGGCACGTCAAAAGTCACTTTCACCTAGAAACTCCATTCACACTTTTTATTATTCAGCTTACTGTGGAGACACATAAAAATGATGAAAAACGACGTGCTATAGTATGCCGTACGGTATGGGCTATAGCCCATGTTCAAAAATGATGAAAAACGAGGTAATTTTTTTTTTCCAAAATTTCAAAAAACGATGGGCTATAACCCATGTTTTTTTTTTTTTTCATTTTTTTTCAAAACCTCAAAAATGATGAAAAACGGCGTGCTATAGTATGCCGTACAGTATGGGCTATAGCCCATGTTAAACAATGATGAAAAACGAGGTAAAAAAAAAAAAATAAAATAAAAAAAACGATGGGCTATAACCCATGTTTTTTTTTTTTTTAATTTTTTTCCAAACCTCAAAAATGATGAAAAACTGCGTGCTATAGTATGCCGTACGGTATGGGCTATAGCCCATGTTAAAGAATGATGAAAAACGAGGTTAAAAAAATAATTCAAATTTTCAAAAAACGATGGGCTATAAACCATGTTTTGTTTTTTTTTTTCATTTTTTTCAAAACCTCAAAAATGATGAAAAACCGCGTGCTATAGTAAGCCGTACGGTATGGGCTATAGCCCATGTTCAAAAATGATGAAAAACGAGGTTTAAAAAAAAAATCAAATTTTCAAAAAACGATGGGCTATAACCCATGTTTTTTTTTTTTTTTCATTTTTTTCAAAACCTCAAAAATGATGAAAAACGGCGTGCTATAGTATGCCGTACGGTATGGGCTATATATAGCCCATGTTCAAAAATGATGAAAAACGAGGTTAAATCTTTTTTCAAAATTTCAAAAAACGATGGGCTATAACCCATGTTTTTTTTTTTTTTTCATTTTTTTCAAAACCTCAAAAATGATGAAAAACGGCGTGCGATAGTATGCCGTACGTTATGGGCTATATATAGCCCATGTTCAAAAATGATGAAAAACGAGGTTAAATCTTTTTTCAAAATTTCAAAAAACGATGGGCTATAACCCATGTTTATTTTTTTTCCCATTTTTTTCAAAACCTCAAAAATGATGGAAAACTGCGTGCTATAGTATGCCGTACGGTATGGGCTATAGCCCATGTTAAAAAATGATGAAAAATGAGGTTAAAAAAAGAATTCAAATTTCAAAAAACGATGGGCTATAACCCATGTTTTTTTTCTTTTTTCATTTTTTTCAAATCCTCAAAAATGATGAAAAACGGCGTGCTATAGTATGCCGTACGGTATGGGCTATAGCCCATGTTAAAAAATGATGAAAAATGAGGTTAAAAAAAGAATTCAAAGTTTCAAAAAACGATGGGCTATAACCCATGTTTTTTTGTTTTTTTTTCATATCCTCAAAACAGACGTCTAAAACACGTCTATTTTTAGACTTGTTTTAGACGTTTATAAACAGAACTGTCCATCTAAATTCTAAACGGATGGTTAAATATAAGTTCCCGATTGTAACTCACATGCCAGTGTGGCACCGTAGATAAACCTGGGGTTTATAAGCAGAACATTCCGGGTTCAATTCTCCTGAAGAACATTTTCACTGTCCATCTAAATTCTAAACGGCTGGTTAAATATAAGTTCCCGATTGTACCTTACATGCCGATGTGGCTCAAAAGATAAATCTGAGGTTCATAATCCAAAGGTTACTGGTTCAAAACTAATACTCAACCAATGCTGCAGTAATTTGAACTTTTCAAGGCTAGAATAAAAAATAAAAACTCATAAGCACCAGGAGACATCTGCTGATTGCCCCAAGGTGCCTTAGCTCAATGGTGTGGTGTGCTTGATCGGTAGCCTCTGCTACCACCTGCCTGCAGGTTCAAGTCCCATGCAAGGTACTAGTGAGGACCATCGGGAGACGGTGCTCTCTCCCCCTGTTTCCTGAAAAGTAGCAGTTGGGGGTTATGTTTGAAAGAACCCTGTCCACCTAAAGTTTTACAGATAAGAATTAGGTCAAACGTTTAAAAATAAAATAGCAATTTGGCCCATCATCTGACAGAAAGAATAGTCTGTGTATTTGCATACTGGGCCAAAACTTGGTTGGAAAGTCCCTCTTTTATGTCTGGCTTCCAGGCCAGTTGGAAAAGGGCAAACTGAGAGGTGGTAAGAGTATGTTAAATTGGACATTTTCATGGTAAAAGGTTAGCTGGACAGGGTTCTTTCAGACATAAGACCCAACCGTTACATCTCAGGAAACAGGGGGAGAGAGCACCCTCTCCCGATGGTCCTCCAGCACCTTGATGTCATGACATGGGACTTGAACCTGCCAACTGCCTGTAGCAGAGGCAACGGGTCAAGCGCTCCACACCATTACACCAAGGCACCTTTGGGCATTCAGCAGATGTCTCCTGGTGCTTTTGAGTTTTTATTTTTCATTCAAGCCTTGAAAAGTTCAAATTACTGCAGCATTGAGCTGTAGGAGGAACAGGACTTAAACATGGAATGTCTGTACTGAAAGCCTGATGATTAGACCATTGCACCATCAGTCAGACACTCTCAGGCAAAGTCTCCTGGTCATTTTGAAGTGATCTTTTGTTCGTTAGCCTTCAGTTAGTAAAGTTTAAATAACACAGAATCATATTAATCAGATGTTTCTTAGCGCTGTTGAGGTCTTCTTTTATATGATAGTGTAACAGCCGGGAATCAAACCCTGGTCTCCCACGTGGAAAGCCAACATCTTAACCACTACGACAATTAGAGTTTTGAGGTAATCAGGCTGAGGCTGTGAGCCACTGCTAGAATAGCAGTAAATGAAGCTCAATAACTAGCATTAAACTTTAGGAAGAGTGGGATTTGAAAATGAACTCTCTGTGCGGAATAACCCCTACTACACCATCACTCAGTAACATCTGCCTCTTTGTACTGTTGAAGCGATCTTTTGTATGTTAGCCTTCAGATAGTAAAGTTGAAAGAATCAAGAGTTGAACATTGAATCACGTTCATCAGAGTGTAACACCCAGGAATCGAACACAGGTCACCTGCACTGAAGGACAACATCTTAACCACTAAGCCAAAGCAACTGCCTATGGCTCAGGGGAGATATGAGACTTTTGAGGTCATCAGGCTGAGGCTGTGAGCCACTGCTATACAATAAAAAAAATCAAAAAACGATGGGCTATAACCCATGTTTTTTTTTTTTCTTCATTTTTTTCAAATCCTCAAAAATGATGAAAAACGGCGTGCTATAGTATGCCGTACGGTATGGGCTATAGCCCATGTTCAAAAATGATGAAAAACGAGGTTATTTTTTTTTTTCAAAATTTCAAAAAACGATGGGCTATAACCCATGTTTTTTTTTGTTTTTTTTTTCAAATCCTCAAAAACGATGAAAAACGGCGTGCTATAGTATGCCGTATGGTATGGGCTATAGCCCATGTTCAAAAATGATGAAAAACGAGTTTTTTTTCTTTTTTCAAAATTTCAAAAAACGATGGGCTATAACCCATGTTTTTTTTTTTTTTTTTTTTTTTTTCAAATCCTCAAAAATGATGAAAAACGGCGTGCTATAGTATGCCATACGGTATGGGCTATAGCCCATGTTCAAAAATGAAGAAAAACAAGGTTATTTTTTTTTTTTCAAAATTTCAAAAAACGATGGGCTATAACCCATGTTTTTTTTTTTTCATTTTTTTCAAATCCTCAAAAATGATGAAAAACGGCGTGCTATAGTATGCCGTACGATATGGGCTATAGCCCATGTTCAAAAATGATGAAAAACAAGGTTATTCTTTTTTTTCAAAATTTCAAAAAACGATGGGCTATAACCCATGTTTTTTTTTGTTTTTTTTTTCAAATCCTCAAAAATGATGAAAAACGGCGTGCTATAGTATGCCGTACGGTATGGGCTATAGCCCATGTTCAAAAATGATGAAAAACGAGTTTTTTTTTTTTTTTCAAAATTTCAAAAAACGATGGGCTATAACCCATGTTTTTTTTTTTTCATTTTTTTCAAATCCTCAAAAATGATGAAAAACGGCGTGCTATAGTATGCCGTACGATATGGGCTATAGCCCATGTTCAAAAATGATGAAAAACAAGGTTATTCTTTTTTTTCAAAATTTCAAAAAACGATGGGCTATAACCCATGTTTTTTTTTTTTTTTTCATTTTTTTCAAATCCTCAAAATTGATGAAAAACGGCGTGCTATAGTATGCCGTACGGTATGGGCTATAGCCCATGTTCAAAAATGATGAAAAACGAGTTTTTTTTTTCTTTCAAAGTTTCAAAAAACGATGGGCTATAACCCATGTTTTTTTTTTTTTTTTTCATATCCTCAAAACAGACGTCTAAAACACGTCTATTTTTAGACTTGTTTTAGACGTTTATAAACAGCACTGTCCATCTAAATTCTAAACGGCTGGTTAAATATAAGTTCCCGATTGTACCTTACATGCAGATGTGGCTCAAAAGATAAATCTGAGGTTCATAATCCAAAGGTTACTGGTTCAAAACTCATACTCAACCAATGCTGCAGTAATTTGAACTTTTCAAGGCTAGAATAAAAAATAAAAACTCATAAGCACCAGGAGACATCTGCTGATTGCCCCAAGGTGCCTTAGCTCAATGGTGTGGTGTGCTTGATCGGTAGCCTCTGCTACCACCTGCCTGCAGGTTCAAGTCCCATGCAAGGTACTAGTGAGGACCATCGGGAGACGGTGCTCTCTCCCCCTGTTTCCTGAAAAGTAGCAGTTGGGGGTTATGTTTGAAAGAACCCTGTCCACCTAAAATTTTACAGATAAGAATTAGGTCAAACGTTTAAAAATAAAATAGCAATTTGGCCCATCATCTGACAGAAAGAATAGTCTGTGTATTTGCATACTGGGCCAAAACTTGGTTGGAAAGTCCCTCTTTTATGTCTGGCTTCCAGGCCAGTTGGAAAAGGGCAAACTGAGAGGTGGTAAGAGTATGTTAAATTGGACATTTTCATGGTAAAAGGTTAGCTGGACAGGGTTCTTTCAGACATAAGCCCCAACCGTTACATCTCAGGAAACAGGGGGAGAGAGCACCCTCTCCCGATGGTCCTCCAGCACCTTGATGTCATGACATGGGACTTGAACCTGCCAACTGCCTGTAGCAGAGGCAACGGGTCAAGCGCTCCACACCATTACGCCAAGGCACCTTTGGGCATTCAGCAGATGTCTCCTGGTGCTTTTGAGTTTTTATTTTTCATTCAAGCCTTGAAAAGTTCAAATTACTGCAGCATTGAGCTGTAGGAGGAACAGGACTTAAACATGGAATGTCTGTACTGAAAGCCTGATGATTAGACCATTGCACCATCAGTCAGACACTCTCAGGCAAAGTCTCCTGGTCATTTTGAAGTGATCTTTTGTTCGTTAGCCTTCAGTTAGTAAAGTTTAAATAACACAGAATCATATTAATCAGATGTTTCTTAGCGCTGTTGAGGTCTTCTTTTATATGATAGTGTAACAGCCGGGAATCGAACCCTGGTCTCCCACGTGGAAAGCCAACATCTTAACCACTACGACAATTAGAGTTTTGAGGTAATCAGGCTGAGGCTGTGAGCCACTGCTAGAATAGCAGTAAATGAAGCTCAATAACTAGCATTAAACTTTAGGAAGAGTGGGATTTGAAAATGAACTCTCTGTGCGGAATAACCCCTACTACACCATCACTCAGTAACATCTGCCTCTTTGTACTGTTGAAGCGATCTTTTGTATGTTAGCCTTCAGATAGTAAAGTTGAAAGAATCAAGAGTTGAACATTGAATCACGTTCATCAGAGTGTAACACCCAGGAATCGAACACAGGTCACCTGCACTGAAGGACAACATCTTAACCACTAAGCCAAAGCAACTGCCTATGGCTCAGGGGAGATATGAGACTTTTGAGGTCATCAGGCTGAGGCTGTGAGCCACTGCTATACAATAAAAAAAATCAAAAAACGATGGGCTATAACCCATGTTTTTTTTTTTTTTCTTCATTTTTTTCAAATCCTCAAAAATGATGAAAAACGGCGTGCTATAGTATGCCGTACGGTATGGGCTATAGCCCATGTTCAAAAATGATGAAAAACGAGGTTATTTTTTTTTTCAAAATTTCAAAAAACGATGGGCTATAACCCATGTTTTTTTTTTTTTTTTTTTTTTCAAATCCTCAAAAATGATGAAAAACGGCGTGCTATAGTATGCCGTATGGTATGGGCTATAGCCCATGTTCAAAAATGATGAAAAACGAGTTTCTTTTCTTTTTTCAAAATTTCAAAAAACGATGGGCTATAACCCATGTTTTTTTTGTTTTTGTTTTTTTTTCAAATCCTCAAAAATGATGAAAAACGGCGTGCTATAGTATGCCATACGGTATGGGCTATAGCCCATGTTCAAAAAGAAAGAAAAACAAGGTTAATTTTTTTTTCAAAATTTCAAAAAACGATGGGCTATAACCCATGTTTTTTTTGTTTTGTTTTTTTCAAATCCTCAAAAATGATGAAAAACGGCGTGCTATAGTATGCCGTATGGTATGGGCTATAGCCCATGTTCAAAAATGATGAAAAACTAGTTTCTTTTCTTTTTCCAAAATTTCAAAAAACGATGGGCTATAACCCATGTTTTTTTTTTTTTTTTTTTTTTTTTCAAATCCTCAAAAATGATGAAAAACGGCGTGCTATAGTATGCCATACGGTATGGGCTATAGCCCATGTTCAAAAAGAAAGAAAAACAAGGTTAATTTTTTTTTCAAAATTTCAAAAAACGATGGGCTATAACCCATGTTTTTTTTTTTTTTTTTTTTTTTTCAAATCCTCAAAAATGATGAAAAACGGCGTGCTATAGTATGCCATACGGTATGGGCTATAGCCCATGTTCAAAAAGAAAGAAAAACAAGGTTAATTTTTTTTTCAAAATTTCAAAAAACGATGGGCTATAACCCATGTTTTTTTTGTTTTGTTTTTTTCAAATCCTCAAAAATGATGAAAAACTGCGTGCTATAGTATGCCGTATGGTATGGGCTATAGCCCATGTTCAAAAATGATGAAAAACGAGTTTCTTTTCTTTTTTCAAAATTTCAAAAAACGATGGGCTATAACCCATGTTTTTTTTTTGTTTTTTTTTTTTTCAAATCCTCAAAAATGATGAAAAACGGCGTGCTATAGTATGCCATACGGTATGGGCTATAGCCCATGTTCAAAAAGAAAGAAAAACAAGGTTAATTTTTTTTTCAAAATTTCAAAAAACGATGGGCTATAACCCATGTTTTTTTTTTTTTCATTTTTTTCAAATCCTCAAAAATGATGAAAAACGGCGTGCTATAGTATGCCGTACGATATGGGCTATAGCCCATGTTCAAAAATGATGAAAAACAAGGTTAATTTTTTTTTTCAAAATTTCAAAAAACGATGGGCTATAACCCATGTTTTTTTTTTTTTTTTTTTTTTCAAATCCTCAAAAATGATGAAAAACGGCGTGCTATAGTATGCCGTACGATATGGGCTATAGCCCATGTTCAAAAATGATGAAAAACAAGGTTATTTTTTTTTCTTCGAAATTTCAAAAAACGATGGGCTATAACCCATGTTTTTTTTTTGTTTTTTTTTCCAAATCCTCAAAAACGATGAAAAACGGCGTGCTATAGTATGCCGTACGGTATGGGCTATAGCCCATGTTCAAAAATGATGAAAAACGAGTTATTTTTTTTTTTCCAAAATTTAAAAAAACGATGGGCTATAACCCATGTTTGTTTTTTTTTTTCATTTTTTTCAAATCCTCAAAAATGATGAAAAACGGCGTGCTATAGTATGCCATACGGTATGGGCTATAGCCCATGTTCAAAAATGAAGAAAAACAAGGTTAATTTTTTTTTTTCAAAATTTCAAAAAACGATGGGCTATAACCCATGTTTTTTTTTTTTTTTTTTTTTCAAATCCTCAAAAACGATGAAAAACGGCGTGCTATAGTATGCCGTATGGTATGGGCTATAGCCCATGTTCAAAAATGATGAAAAACGAGTTATTTTTTTTTTCTCCAAAATTTCAAAAAACGATGGGCTATAACCCATGTTTTTTTTTTTTTTTTTTTATTTTTTTCAAATCCTCAAAAATGATGAAAAACGGCGTGCTATAGTATGCCATACGGTATGGGCTATAGCCCATGTTCAAAAATGAAGAAAAACAAGGTTAATTTTTTTTTTCAAAATTTCAAAAAACGATGGGCTATAACCCATGTTTTTTTTTTTTTTTTCTTTTTCAAATCCTCAAAAACGATGAAAAACGGCGTGCTATAGTATGCCGTATGGTATGGGCTATAGCCCATGTTCAAAAATGATGAAAAACGAGTTATTTTTTTTTCTCCAAAATTTCAAAAAACGATGGGCTATAACCCATGTTTTTTTTTTTTTTTTTTTTTTTTCAAATCCTCAAAAATGATGAAAAACGGCGTGCTATAGTATGCCATACGGTATGGGCTATAGCCAGGGGGGCAGTCAGCCAGATATTTCGTGAAGCCTCATTTGAAATCGGTAGTTCATATAATGGCCTGTTGTGGCGCTGGACCGGACCCAAAAAGCCCCATAGCTCCATAGAGGCCCATGTATTTTGGCCCAACTTCACCTAGACTGTATTACCTTAATAAACATGGTCATGAATACTTTCTTCTTCCAGTCACTAGTTTAAAGTCTCATTTCTAATGTCATAATATTCTTTTTGGAAAATTATGGTCCCATTAATTAAAAAAATGACCATAAAGAAAAAAAAACATCGCGTATGTTCTGAGGGGCGTGGCTACCATTACAGTCTATGATCGGGATTCCCCTCCCACTCGAGTCAAAATAAAAACCAACGGAGAAGAAGGGGGGAAGTCCCGCCTCGTTGTCTGGGCAGCCAATGACCAGCTGGTATACAAAACGGAGCCAGCCAATGGCCAGCTGGTACCAAAGATGGCGACTTACATCAGGAATTAGCATATTATTACAGGCTTCATTTTACGTTCATGTTAGACCCGGGGAACGCTTTGTCCATATTTTTTACAGTCTATGGCTATAGCCCATGTTCAAAAAGAAAGAAAAACAAGGTTAATTTTTTTTTCAAAATTTCAAAAAACGATGGGCTATAACCCATGTTTTTTTTTTTTTTTTTTTTTCAAATCCTCAAAAACGATGAAAAACGGCGTGCTATAGTATGCCGTACGATATGGGCTATAGCCCATGTTCAAAAATGATGAAAAACAAGGTTATTTATTTTTTTCAAAATTTCAAAAAACGATGGGCTATAACCCATGTTTTTTTTTTGTTTGTTTTTTTCAAATCCTCAAAAATGATGAAAAACGGCGTGCTATAGTATGCCGTACGGTATGGGCTATAGCCCATGTTCAAAAATGATGAAAAACGAGTTCTTTTTTTTTTCTTCGAAATTTCAAAAAACGATGGGCTATAACCCATGTTTTTTTTTTTTTTCCTTTTTTTCAAATCCTCAAAAATGATGAAAAACGGCGTGCTATAGTATGCCGTATGGTATGGGCTATAGCCCATGTTCAAAAATGATGAAAAACGAGTTTTTTTTCTTTTTTCAAAATTTCAAAAAACGATGGGCTATAACCCATGTTTTTTTTTTTTTTTTCATTTTTTTCAAATCCTCAAAAATGATGAAAAACGGCGTGCTATAGTATGCCATACGGTATGGGCTATAGCCCATGTTCAAAAAGAAAGAAAAACAAGGTTAATCTTTTTTTTTCAAAATTTAAAAAAACGATGGGCTATAACCCATGTTTTTTTTTGTTTTTTTTTTCAAATCCTCAAAAATGATGAAAAACGGCGTGCTATAGTATGCCGTACGATATGGGCTATAGCCCATGTTCAAAAATGATGAAAAACAAGGTTAATTTTTTTTTTCAAAATTTCAAAAAATGATGGGATATAACCCATGTTTTTTTTTTTTTTTTTTTTTTCAAATCCTCAAAAATGATGAAAAACGGCGTGCTATAGTATGCCGTACGATATGGGCTATAGCCCATGTTCAAAAATGATGAAAAACAAGGTTATTTTTTTTTCTTCAAAATTTCAAAAAACGATGGGCTATAACCCATGTTTTTTTTTTGTTTTTTTTTCCAAATCCTCAAAAATGATGAAAAACGGCGTGCTATAGTATGCCGTACGGTATGGGCTATAGCCCATGTTCAAAAATGATGAAAAACGAGTTATTTTTTTTTTTCCAAAATTTAAAAAAACGATGGGCTATAACCCATGTTTTTTTTTTTTTTTCATTTTTTTCAAATCCTCAAAAATGATGAAAAACGGCGTGCTATAGTATGCCATACGGTATGGGCTATAGCCCATGTTCAAAAATGAAGAAAAACAAGGTTAATTTTTTTTTTTCAAAATTTCAAAAAACGATGGGCTATAACCCATGTTTTTTTTTTTTTTTTTTTTTCAAATCCTCAAAAACGATGAAAAACGGCGTGCTATAGTATGCCGTATGGTATGGGCTATATATAGCCCATGTTCAAAAATGATGAAAAACGAGTTATTTTTTTTTTCTCCAAAATTTCAAAAAACGATGGGCTATAACCCATGTTTTTTTTTTTTTTTTCATTTTTTTCAAATCCTCAAAAATGATGAAAAACGGCGTGCTATAGTATGCCATACGGTATGGGCTATAGCCCATGTTCAAAAATGAAGAAAAACAAGGTTAATTTTTTTTTTCAAAATTTCAAAAAACGATGGGCTATAACCCATGTTTTTTTTTTTTTTTTTTTTTCAAATCCTCAAAAACGATGAAAAACGGCGTGCTATAGTATGCCGTATGGTATGGGCTATAGCCCATGTTCAAAAATGATGAAAAACGAGTTATTTTTTTTTCTCCAAAATTTCAAAAAACGATGGGCTATAACCCATGTTTTTTTTTTTTTTTCATTTTTTTCAAATCCTCAAAAATGATGAAAAACGGCGTGCTATAGTATGCCATACGGTATGGGCTATAGCCCATGTTCAAAAATGAAGAAAAACAAGGTTAATTTTTTTTTTTCAAAATTTCAAAAAACGATGGGCTATAACCCATGTTTTTTTTTTTTTTTTTTTTTCAAATCCTCAAAAATGATGAAAAACGGCGTGCTATAGTATGCCATACGGTATGGGCTATAGCCCATGTTCAAAAATGAAGAAAAACGAGTTATTTTTTTTTTCCAAAATTTCAAAAAACGATGGGCTATAACCCATGTTTTTTTTTTTTTTTCATTTTTTTCAAATCCTCAAAAATGATGAAAAACGGCGTGCTATAGTATGCCATACGGTATGGGCTATAGCCCATGTTCAAAAATGAAGAAAAACAAGGTTAATTCTTTTTTTTCAAAATTTCAAAAAACGATGGGCTATAACCCATGTTTTTATTTTATTTATTTTTTTCAAATCCTCAAAAACGATGAAAAACGGCGTGCTATAGTATGCCGTATGGTATGGGCTATAGCCCATGTTCAAAAATGATGAAAAACGAGTTCTTTTTTTTTTTTCAAAATTTCAAAAAACGATGGGCTATAACCCATGTTTTTTTTTTTTTTTTTTTTTTTCAAATCCTCAAAAATGATGAAAAACGGCGTGCTATAGTATGCCGTACGGTATGGGCTATAGCCCATGTTCAAAAATGATGAAAAACGAGGTTATTTTTTTTTTCAAAATTTCAAAAAACGATGGGCTATAACCCATGTTTTTTTTTTTTTTTTTTTTTTCAAATCCTCAAAAACGATGAAAAACGGCGTGCTATAGTATGCCGTATGGTATGGGCTATAGCCCATGTTCAAAAATGATGAAAAACGAGTTATTTTTTTTTTTCCAAAATTTCAAAAAACGATGGGCTATAACCCATGTTTTTTTTTTTTTTCATTTTTTTCAAATCCTCAAAAATGATGAAAAACGGCGTGCTATAGTATGCCATACGGTATGGGCTATAGCCCATGTTCAAAAATGAAGAAAAACAAGGTTAATTTTTTTTTTTCAAAATTTCAAAAAACGATGGGCTATAACCCATGTTTTTTTTTTTTTTTTTTTTTCAAATCCTCAAAAACGATGAAAAACGGCGTGCTATAGTATGCCGTATGGTATGGGCTATAGCCCATGTTCAAAAATGATGAAAAACGAGTTCTTTTTTTTTTTTCAAAATTTCAAAAAACGATGGGCTATAACCCATGTTTTTTTTTTTTTTTTTTAATCCTCAAAAATGATGAAAAACGGCGTGCTATAGTATGCCGTACGGTATGGGCTATAGCCCATGTTCAAAAATGATGAAAAACGAGGTTATTTTTTTTTCCAAAATTTCAAAAAACGATGGGCTATAACCCATGTTTTTTTTTTGTTTTTTTTTTTCAAATCCTCAAAAACGATGAAAAACGGCGTGCTATAGTATGCCGTATGGTATGGGCTATAGCCCATGTTCAAAAATGATGAAAAACGAGGTTATTTTTTTTTCCAAAATTTCAAAAAACGATGGGCTATAACCCATGTTTTTTTTTTTTTTTTCAAATCCTCAAAAACGATGAAAACGGCGTGCTATAGTATGCCGTATGGTATGGGCTATAGCCCATGTTCAAAAATGATGAAAAACGAGTTCTTTTATTTTTTCAAAATTTCAAAAAACGATGGGCTATAACCCATGTTTTTTTTTTTTTTCATTTTTTTCAAATCCTCAAAAATGATGAAAAACGGCGTGCTATAGTATGCCATACGGTATGGGCTATAGCCCATGTTCAAAAATGAAGAAAAACAAGGTTAATTTTTTTTTTTCAAAATTTCAAAAAACGATGGGCTATAACCCATGTTTTTTTTTTTTTTTTTTTTTTTTAATCCTCAAAAACGATGAAAAACGGCGTGCTATAGTATGCCGTATGGTATGGGCTATAGCCCATGTTCAAAAATGATGAAAAACGAGTTATTTTTTTTTTCCAAAATTTCAAAAAACGATGGGCTATAACCCATGTTTTTTTTTTTTTTTCAAATCCTCAAAAACGATGAAAAACGGCGTGCTATAGTATGCCGTACGGTATGGGCTATAGCCCATGTTCAAAAATGATGAAAAACGAGGTTTTTTTTTTTCCAAAATTTCAAAAAACGATGGGCTATAACCCATGTTTTTTTTTTTCAAATCCTCAAAAACGATGAAAAACGGCGTGCTATAGTATGCCGTATGGTATGGGCTATAGCCCATGTTCAAAAATGATGAAAAACGAGGTTATTGTTTTTTCCAAAATTTCAAAAAACGATGGGCTATAACCCATGTTTTTTTTTTTTTTTTTTTTTTTCAAATCCTCAAAAATGATGAAAAACGGCGTGCTATAGTATGCCATACCATATGGGCTATAGCCCATGTTCAAAAATGAAGAAAAACGAGTTATTTTTTTTTCTCCAAAATTTCAAAAAACGATGGGCTATAACCCATGTTTTTTTTTTTTTTTCATTTTTTTCAAATCCTCAAAAATGATGAAAAACGGCGTGCTATAGTATGCCATACGGTATGGGCTATAGCCCATGTTCAAAAATGAAGAAAAACAAGGTTAATTTTTTTTTTCAAAATTTCAAAAAACGATGGGCTATAACCCATGTTTTTTTTTTTTTTTTTTTTTCAAATCCTCAAAAACGATGAAAAACTGCGTGCTATAGTATGCCGTATGGTATGGGCTATAGCCCATGTTCAAAAATGATGAAAAACGAGTTCTTTTTTTTTTCTTCAAAATTTCAAAAAACGATGGGCTATAACCCATGTTTTTTTTTTTTTTTTTTTTTTTCAAATCCTCAAAAATGATGAAAAACGGCGTGCTATAGTATGCCGTACGGTATGGGCTATAGCCCATGTTCAAAAATGATGAAAAACGAGGTTATTTTTTTTTTCAAAATTTCAAAAAACGATGGGCTATAACCCATGTTTTTTTTTTTTTTTTTTTTTTCAAATCCTCAAAAACGATGAAAAACGGCGTGCTATAGTATGCCGTATGGTATGGGCTATAGCCCATGTTCAAAAATGATGAAAAACGAGTTATTTTTTTTTTTCCAAAATTTCAAAAAACGATGGGCTATAACCCATGTTTTTTTTTTTTTTCATTTTTTTCAAATCCTCAAAAATGATGAAAAACGGCGTGCTATAGTATGCCATACCATATGGGCTATAGCCCATGTTCAAAAATGAAGAAAAACGAGTTATTTTTTTTTCTCCAAAATTTCAAAAAACGATGGGCTATAACCCATGTTTTTTTTTTTTTTTCAAATCCTCAAAAACGATGAAAAACGGCGTGCTATAGTATGCCGTATGGTATGGGCTATAGCCCATGTTCAAAAATGATGAAAAACGAGTTCTTTTATTTTTTCAAAATTTCAAAAAACGATGGGCTATAACCCATGTTTTTTTTTTTTTTTCATTTTTTTCAAATCCTCAAAAATGATGAAAAACGGCGTGCTATAGTATGCCATACGGTATGGGCTATAGCCCATGTTCAAAAATGAAGAAAAACGAGTTATTTTTTCTTTCTCCAAAATTTCAAAAAACGATGGGCTATAACCCATGTTTTTTTTTTTTTTTTTTTTTTTTTTTTAAATCCTCAAAAATGATGAAAAACGGCGTGCTATAGTATGCCATACGGTATGGGCTATAGCCCATGTTCAAAAATGAAGAAAAACAAGGTTAATTTTTTTTTTTCAAAATTTCAAAAAACGATGGGCTATAACCCATGTTTTTTTTTTTTTTTTTTTTTCAAATCCTCAAAAACGATGAAAAACGGCGTGCTATAGTATGCCGTATGGTATGGGCTATAGCCCATGTTCAAAAATGATGAAAAACGAGTTATTTTTTTTTTCTCCAAAATTTCAAAAAACGATGGGCTATAACCCATGTTTTTTTTTTTTTTTCATTTTTTTCAAATCCTCAAAAATGATGAAAAACGGCGTGCTATAGTATGCCGTATGGTATGGGCTATAGCCCATGTTCAAAAATGATGAAAAACGAGTTTTTTTTTTTTTTCCAAAATTTCAAAAAACGATGGGCTATAACCCATGTTTTTTTTCATTTTTTTCAAATCCTCAAAAACGATGAAAAACGGCGTGCTATAGTATGCCATACGGTATGGGCTATAGCCCATGTTCAAAAATGAAGAAAAACAAGGTAATTTTTTTTTTTTCAAAATTTCAAAAAACGATGGGCTATAACCCATGTTTTTTTTTTTTTTTCATTTTTTTCAAATCCTCAAAAATGATGAAAAACGGCGTGCTATAGTATGCCATACGGTATGGGCTATAGCCCATGTTCAAAAATGAAGAAAAACGAGTTATTTTTTCTTTCTCCAAAATTTCAAAAAACGATGGGCTATAACCCATGTTTTTTTTTTTTTTTTTTAATTTTTTTTAAATCCTCAAAAATGATGAAAAACGGCGTGCTATAGTATGCCATACGGTATGGGCTATAGCCCATGTTCAAAAATGAAGAAAAACAAGGTTAATTTTTTTTTTTCAAAATTTCAAAAAACGATGGGCTATAACCCATGTTTTTTTTTTTTTTTTTTTTTCAAATCCTCAAAAACGATGAAAAACGGCGTGCTATAGTATGCCGTATGGTATGGGCTATAGCCCATGTTCAAAAATGATGAAAAACGAGTTATTTTTTTTTTCTCCAAAATTTCAAAAAACGATGGGCTATAACCCATGTTTTTTTTTTTTTTTTCATTTTTTTCAAATCCTCAAAAATGATGAAAAACGGCGTGCTATAGTATGCCATACGGTATGGGCTATAGCCCATGTTCAAAAATGAAGAAAAACAAGGTTAATTTTTTTTTTTCAAAATTTCAAAAAACGATGGGCTATAACCCATGTTTTTTTTTTTTTTTTTTTTTTTTAATCCTCAAAAACGATGAAAAACGGCGTGCTATAGTATGCCGTATGGTATGGGCTATAGCCCATGTTCAAAAATGATGAAAAACGAGTTTTTTTTTTTTTTCCAAAATTTCAAAAAACGATGGGCTATAACCCATGTTTTTTTTCATTTTTTTCAAATCCTCAAAAACGATGAAAAACGGCGTGCTATAGTATGCCATACGGTATGGGCTATAGCCCATGTTCAAAAATGAAGAAAAACAAGGTAATTTTTTTTTTTTCAAATTTTCAAAAAACGATGGGCTATAACCCATGTTTTTTTTTTTTTTTCATTTTTTTCAAATCCTCAAAAATGATGAAAAACGGCGTGCTATAGTATGCCATACGGTATGGGCTATAGCCCATGTTCAAAAATGAAGAAAAACAAGGTTAATTTTTTTTTTTCAAAATTTCAAAAAACGATGGGCTATAACCCATGTTTTTTTTTTGTTTTTTTTTTCAAATCCTCAAAAACGATGAAAAACGGCGTGCTATAGTATGCCGTATGGTATGGGCTATAGCCCATGTTCAAAAATGATGAAAAACGAGTTTTTTTTTTTTTTCCAAAATTTCAAAAAACGATGGGCTATAACCCATGTTTTTTTTCATTTTTTTCAAATCCTCAAAAACGATGAAAAACGGCGTGCTATAGTATGCCATACGGTATGGGCTATAGCCCATGTTCAAAAATGAAGAAAAACAAGGTAATTTTTTTTTTTTCAAATTTTCAAAAAACGATGGGCTATAACCCATGTTTTTTTTCATTTTTTTCAAATCCTCAAAAACGATGAAAAACGGCGTGCTATAGTATGCCGTATGGTATGGGCTATAGCCCATGTTCAAAAATGATGAAAAACGAGTTATTTTTTTTTTTCCAAAATTTCAAAAAACGATGGGCTATAACCCATGTTTTTTTTTTTTTTTCATTTTTTTCAAATCCTCAAAAATGATGAAAAACGGCGTGCTATAGTATGCCATACGGTATGGGCTATAGCCCATGTTCAAAAATGAAGAAAAACAAGGTTAATTTTTTTTTTCAAAATTTCAAAAAACGATGGGCTATAACCCATGTTTTTTTTTTTTTTTTTTTTTCAAATCCTCAAAAACGATGAAAAACGGCGTGCTATAGTATGCCGTATGGTATGGGCTATAGCCCATGTTCAAAAATGATGAAAAACGAGTTCTTTTATTTTTTCAAAATTTCAAAAAACGATGGGCTATAACCCATGTTTTTTTTTTTTTTTCATTTTTTTCAAATCCTCAAAAATGATGAAAAACGGCGTGCTATAGTATGCCATACGGTATGGGCTATAGCCCATGTTCAAAAATGAAGAAAAACGAGTTATTTTTTTTTTCTCCAAAATTTCAAAAAACGATGGGCTATAACCCATGTTTTTTTTTTTTTTTTTTAATTTTTTTCAAATCCTCAAAAATGATGAAAAACGGCGTGCTATAGTATGCCATACGGTATGGGCTATAGCCCATGTTCAAAAATGAAGAAAAACAAGGTTAATTTTTTTTTTTCAAAATTTCAAAAAACGATGGGCTATAACCCATGTTTTTTTTTTTTTTTTTTTTTCAAATCCTCAAAAACGATGAAAAACGGCGTGCTATAGTATGCCGTATGGTATGGGCTATAGCCCATGTTCAAAAATGATGAAAAACGAGTTATTTTTTTTTTCTCCAAAATTTCAAAAAACGATGGGCTATAACCCATGTTTTTTTTTTTTTTTTCATTTTTTTCAAATCCTCAAAAATGATGAAAAACGGCGTGCTATAGTATGCCATACGGTATGGGCTATAGCCCATGTTCAAAAATGAAGAAAAACAAGGTTAATTTTTTTTTTTCAAAATTTCAAAAAACGATGGGCTATAACCCATGTTTTTTTTCATTTTTTTCAAATCCTCAAAAACGATGAAAAACGGCGTGCTATAGTATGCCGTATGGTATGGGCTATAGCCCATGTTCAAAAATGATGAAAAACGAGTTATTTTTTTTTTTCCAAAATTTCAAAAAACGATGGGCTATAACCCATGTTTTTTTTTTTTTTCATTTTTTTCAAATCCTCAAAAATGATGAAAAACGGCGTGCTATAGTATGCCATACGGTATGGGCTATAGCCCATGTTCAAAAATGAAGAAAAACAAGGTTAATTTTTTTTTTCAAAATTTCAAAAAACGATGGGCTATAACCCATGTTTTTTTTTTTTTTTTTTTTTCAAATCCTCAAAAACGATGAAAAACGGCGTGCTATAGTATGCCGTATGGTATGGGCTATAGCCCATGTTCAAAAATGATGAAAAACGAGTTCTTTTATTTTTTCAAAATTTCAAAAAACGATGGGCTATAACCCATGTTTTTTTTTTTTTTTCATTTTTTTCAAATCCTCAAAAATGATGAAAAACGGCGTGCTATAGTATGCCATACGGTATGGGCTATAGCCCATGTTCAAAAATGAAGAAAAACGAGTTATTTTTTTTTTCTCCAAAATTTCAAAAAACGATGGGCTATAACCCATGTTTTTTTTTTTTTTTTTTTTTTTTTTTCAAATCCTCAAAAATGATGAAAAACGGCGTGCTATAGTATGCCATACGGTATGGGCTATAGCCCATGTTCAAAAATGAAGAAAAACAAGGTTAATTTTTTTTTTTCAAAATTTCAAAAAACGATGGGCTATAACCCATGTTTTTTTTTTTTTTTTTTTTTCAAATCCTCAAAAACGATGAAAAACGGCGTGCTATAGTATGCCGTATGGTATGGGCTATAGCCCATGTTCAAAAATGATGAAAAACGAGTTATTTTTTTTTTCTCCAAAATTTCAAAAAACGATGGGCTATAACCCATGTTTTTTTTTTTTTTTTCATTTTTTTCAAATCCTCAAAAATGATGAAAAACGGCGTGCTATAGTATGCCATACGGTATGGGCTATAGCCCATGTTCAAAAATGAAGAAAAACAAGGTTAATTTTTTTTTTTCAAAATTTCAAAAAACGATGGGCTATAACCCATGTTTTTTTTTTTTTTTTTTTTTTTTAATCCTCAAAAACGATGAAAAACGGCGTGCTATAGTATGCCGTATGGTATGGGCTATAGCCCATGTTCAAAAATGATGAAAAACGAGTTTTTTTTTTTTTTCCAAAATTTCAAAAAACGATGGGCTATAACCCATGTTTTTTTTCATTTTTTTCAAATCCTCAAAAACGATGAAAAACGGCGTGCTATAGTATGCCATACGGTATGGGCTATAGCCCATGTTCAAAAATGAAGAAAAACAAGGTAATTTTTTTTTTTTCAAATTTTCAAAAAACGATGGGCTATAACCCATGTTTTTTTTTTTTTTTCATTTTTTTCAAATCCTCAAAAATGATGAAAAACGGCGTGCTATAGTATGCCATACGGTATGGGCTATAGCCCATGTTCAAAAATGAAGAAAAACAAGGTTAATTTTTTTTTTTCAAAATTTCAAAAAACGATGGGCTATAACCCATGTTTTTTTTTTGTTTTTTTTTTCAAATCCTCAAAAACGATGAAAAACGGCGTGCTATAGTATGCCGTATGGTATGGGCTATAGCCCATGTTCAAAAATGATGAAAAACGAGTTTTTTTTTTTTTCCAAAATTTCAAAAAACGATGGGCTATAACCCATGTTTTTTTTTTTTTTTCAAATCCTCAAAAACGATGAAAAACGGCGTGCTATAGTATGCCGTATGGTATGGGCTATAGCCCATGTTCAAAAATGATGAAAAACGAGTTATTTTTTTTTCTTCCAAAATTTCAAAAAACGATGGGCTATAACCCATGTTTTTTTTTCTTTTTTCATTTTTTTCAAATCCTCAAAAATGATGAAAAACGGCGTGCTATAGTATGCCATACGGTATGGGCTATAGCCCATGTTCAAAAATGAAGAAAAACAAGGTTAATTTTTTTTTTTTCAAAATTTCAAAAAACGATGGGCTATAACCCATGTTTTTTTTTTTGTTTTTTTTTTCAAATCCTCAAAAATGATGAAAAACGGCGTGCTATAGTATGCCGTACGGTATGGGCTATAGCCCATGTTCAAAAATGATGAAAAACGAGGTTATTTTTTTTTTCCAAAATTTCAAAAAACGATGGGCTATAACCCATGTTTTTTTTTTTTTTTTTTTTTTCAAATCCTCAAAAACGATGAAAAACGGCGTGCTATAGTATGCCGTATGGTATGGGCTATAGCCCATGTTCAAAAATGATGAAAAACGAGTTCTTTTTTTTTTTCCAAAATTTCAAAAAACGATGGGCTATAACCCATGTTTTTTTTCATTTTTTTCAAATCCTCAAAAACGATGAAAAACGGCGTGCTATAGTATGCCATACGGTATGGGCTATAGCCCATGTTCAAAAATGAAGAAAAACAAGGTTAATTTTTTTTTTCAAAATTTCAAAAAACGATGGGCTATAACCCATGTTTTTTTTTTTTTTTTTTTTCAAATCCTCAAAAACGATGAAAAACGGCGTGCTATAGTATGCCGTATGGTATGGGCTATAGCCCATGTTCAAAAATGATGAAAAACGAGTTATTTTTTTTTTCTCCAAAATTTCAAAAAACGATGGGCTATAACCCATGTTTTTTTTTTTTTTTCAAATCCTCAAAAACGATGAAAAACGGCGTGCTATAGTATGCCGTATGGTATGGGCTATAGCCCATGTTCAAAAATGATGAAAAACGAGTTTTTTTTTTTTTTTCAAAATTTCAAAAAACGATGGGCTATAACCCATGTTTTTTTTTTTTTTTTTTTTTTTCAAATCCTCAAAAATGATGAAAAACGGCGTGCTATAGTATGCCATACGGTATGGGCTATAGCCCATGTTCAAAAATGAAGAAAAACAAGGTTAATTTTTTTTTTTCAAAATTTCAAAAAACGATGGGCTATAACCCATGTTTTTTTTTTTGTTTTTTTTTCGAATCCTCAAAAACGATGAAAAACGGCGTGCTATAGTATGCCGTATGGTATGGGCTATAGCCCATGTTCAAAAATGATGAAAAACGAGTTATTTTTTTTTCTTCCAAAATTTCAAAAAACGATGGGCTATAACCCATGTTTTTTTTTTTTTTTCATTTTTTTCAAATCCTCAAAAATGATGAAAAACGGCGTGCTATAGTATGCCATACGGTATGGGCTATAGCCCATGTTCAAAAATGAAGAAAAACAAGGTTAATTTTTTTTTTTCAAAATTTCAAAAAACGATGGGCTATAACCCATGTTTTTTTTTTTTTTTTTTTTTTCAAATCCTCAAAAATGATGAAAAACGGCGTGCTATAGTATGCCGTACGGTATGGGCTATAGCCCATGTTCAAAAATGATGAAAAACGAGGTTATTTTTTTTTCCAAAATTTCAAAAAACGATGGGCTATAACCCATGTTTTTTTTTTTTTTTTTTTTTTCAAATCCTCAAAAACGATGAAAAACGGCGTGCTATAGTATGCCGTATGGTATGGGCTATAGCCCATGTTCAAAAATGATGAAAAACTAGTTCTTTTTTTTTTTCAAAATTTAAAAAAACGATGGGCTATAACCCATGTTTTTTTTCATTTTTTTCAAATCCTCAAAAACGATGAAAAACGGCGTGCTATAGTATGCCATACGGTATGGGCTATAGCCCATGTTCAAAAATGAAGAAAAACAAGGTAATTTTTTTTTTTTCAAATTTTCAAAAAACGATGGGCTATAACCCATGTTTTTTTTTTTTTTTCATTTTTTTCAAATCCTCAAAAATGATGAAAAACGGCGTGCTATAGTATGCCATACGGTATGGGCTATAGCCCATGTTCAAAAATGAAGAAAAACAAGGTTAATTTTTTTTTTTCAAAATTTCAAAAAACGATGGGCTATAACCCATGTTTTTTTTTTGTTTTTTTTTTCAAATCCTCAAAAACGATGAAAAACGGCGTGCTATAGTATGCCGTATGGTATGGGCTATAGCCCATGTTCAAAAATGATGAAAAACGAGTTTTTTTTTTTTTTCCAAAATTTCAAAAAACGATGGGCTATAACCCATGTTTTTTTTCATTTTTTTCAAATCCTCAAAAACGATGAAAAACGGCGTGCTATAGTATGCCATACGGTATGGGCTATAGCCCATGTTCAAAAATGAAGAAAAACAAGGTAATTTTTTTTTTTTCAAATTTTCAAAAAACGATGGGCTATAACCCATGTTTTTTTTCATTTTTTTCAAATCCTCAAAAACGATGAAAAACGGCGTGCTATAGTATGCCGTATGGTATGGGCTATAGCCCATGTTCAAAAATGATGAAAAACGAGTTATTTTTTTTTTTCCAAAATTTCAAAAAACGATGGGCTATAACCCATGTTTTTTTTTTTTTTCATTTTTTTCAAATCCTCAAAAATGATGAAAAACGGCGTGCTATAGTATGCCATACGGTATGGGCTATAGCCCATGTTCAAAAATGAAGAAAAACAAGGTTAATTTTTTTTTTCAAAATTTCAAAAAACGATGGGCTATAACCCATGTTTTTTTTTTTTTTTTTTTTTCAAATCCTCAAAAACGATGAAAAACGGCGTGCTATAGTATGCCGTATGGTATGGGCTATAGCCCATGTTCAAAAATGATGAAAAACGAGTTCTTTTATTTTTTCAAAATTTCAAAAAACGATGGGCTATAACCCATGTTTTTTTTTTTTTTTCATTTTTTTCAAATCCTCAAAAATGATGAAAAACGGCGTGCTATAGTATGCCATACGGTATGGGCTATAGCCCATGTTCAAAAATGAAGAAAAACGAGTTATTTTTTTTTTCTCCAAAATTTCAAAAAACGATGGGCTATAACCCATGTTTTTTTTTTTTTTTTTTAATTTTTTTCAAATCCTCAAAAATGATGAAAAACGGCGTGCTATAGTATGCCATACGGTATGGGCTATAGCCCATGTTCAAAAATGAAGAAAAACAAGGTTAATTTTTTTTTTCCAAAATTTCAAAAAACGATGGGCTATAACCCATGTTTTTTTTTTTTTTTCAAATCCTCAAAAACGATGAAAAACGGCGTGCTATAGTATGCCGTATGGTATGGGCTATAGCCCATGTTCAAAAATGATGAAAAACGAGTTATTTTTTTTTTCTCCAAAATTTCAAAAAACGATGGGCTATAACCCATGTTTTTTTTTTTTTTTTCATTTTTTTCAAATCCTCAAAAATGATGAAAAACGGCGTGCTATAGTATGCCATACGGTATGGGCTATAGCCCATGTTCAAAAATGAAGAAAAACAAGGTTAATTTTTTTTTTTCAAAATTTCAAAAAACGATGGGCTATAACCCATGTTTTTTTTTTTTTTTTTTTTTTTTAATCCTCAAAAACGATGAAAAACGGCGTGCTATAGTATGCCGTATGGTATGGGCTATAGCCCATGTTCAAAAATGATGAAAAACGAGTTTTTTTTTTTTTTCCAAAATTTCAAAAAACGATGGGCTATAACCCATGTTTTTTTTCATTTTTTTCAAATCCTCAAAAACGATGAAAAACGGCGTGCTATAGTATGCCATACGGTATGGGCTATAGCCCATGTTCAAAAATGAAGAAAAACAAGGTAATTTTTTTTTTTTCAAATTTTTAAAAAACGATGGGCTATAACCCATGTTTTTTTTTTTTTTTCATTTTTTTCAAATCCTCAAAAATGATGAAAAACGGCGTGCTATAGTATGCCATACGGTATGGGCTATAGCCCATGTTCAAAAATGAAGAAAAACAAGGTTAATTTTTTTTTTTCAAAATTTCAAAAAACGATGGGCTATAACCCATGTTTTTTTTTTGTTTTTTTTTTCAAATCCTCAAAAACGATGAAAAACGGCGTGCTATAGTATGCCGTATGGTATGGGCTATAGCCCATGTTCAAAAATGATGAAAAACGAGTTTTTTTTTTTTTCCAAAATTTCAAAAAACGATGGGCTATAACCCATGTTTTTTTTTTTTTTTCAAATCCTCAAAAACGATGAAAAACGGCGTGCTATAGTATGCCGTATGGTATGGGCTATAGCCCATGTTCAAAAATGATGAAAAACGAGTTATTTTTTTTTCTTCCAAAATTTCAAAAAACGATGGGCTATAACCCATGTTTTTTTTTCTTTTTTCATTTTTTTCAAATCCTCAAAAATGATGAAAAACGGCGTGCTATAGTATGCCATACGGTATGGGCTATAGCCCATGTTCAAAAATGAAGAAAAACAAGGTAAATTTTTTTTTTTTCAAAATTTCAAAAAACGATGGGCTATAACCCATGTTTTTTTTTTTGTTTTTTTTTTCAAATCCTCAAAAATGATGAAAAACGGCGTGCTATAGTATGCCGTACGGTATGGGCTATAGCCCATGTTCAAAAATGATGAAAAACGAGGTTATTTTTTTTTCCAAAATTTCAAAAAACGATGGGCTATAACCCATGTTTTTTTTTTTTTTTTTTTTTTCAAATCCTCAAAAACGATGAAAAACGGCGTGCTATAGTATGCCGTATGGTATGGGCTATAGCCCATGTTCAAAAATGATGAAAAACGAGTTCTTTTTTTTTTTCCAAAATTTCAAAAAACGATGGGCTATAACCCATGTTTTTTTTCATTTTTTTCAAATCCTCAAAAACGATGAAAAACGGCGTGCTATAGTATGCCATACGGTATGGGCTATAGCCCATGTTCAAAAATGAAGAAAAACAAGGTTAATTTTTTTTTTCAAAATTTCAAAAAACGATGGGCTATAACCCATGTTTTTTTTTTTTTTTTTTTTCAAATCCTCAAAAACGATGAAAAACGGCGTGCTATAGTATGCCGTATGGTATGGGCTATAGCCCATGTTCAAAAATGATGAAAAACGAGTTATTTTTTTTTTCTCCAAAATTTCAAAAAACGATGGGCTATAACCCATGTTTTTTTTTTTTTTTTAAATCCTCAAAAACGATGAAAAACGGCGTGCTATAGTATGCCGTATGGTATGGGCTATAGCCCATGTTCAAAAATGATGAAAAACGAGTTTTTTTTTTTTTTTCAAAATTTCAAAAAACGATGGGCTATAACCCATGTTTTTTTTTTTTTTTTTTTTTTTCAAATCCTCAAAAATGATGAAAAACGGCGTGCTATAGTATGCCATACGGTATGGGCTATAGCCCATGTTCAAAAATGAAGAAAAACAAGGTTAATTTTTTTTTTTCAAAATTTCAAAAAACGATGGGCTATAACCCATGTTTTTTTTTTTGTTTTTTTTTCGAATCCTCAAAAACGATGAAAAACGGCGTGCTATAGTATGCCGTATGGTATGGGCTATAGCCCATGTTCAAAAATGATGAAAAACGAGTTATTTTTTTTTCTTCCAAAATTTCAAAAAACGATGGGCTATAACCCATGTTTTTTTTTTTTTTTCAAATCCTCAAAAACGATGAAAAACGGCGTGCTATAGTATGCCGTATGGTATGGGCTATAGCCCATGTTCAAAAATGATGAAAAACGAGTTATTTTTTTTTCTTCCAAAATTTCAAAAAACGATGGGCTATAACCCATGTTTTTTTTTCTTTTTTCATTTTTTTCAAATCCTCAAAAATGATGAAAAACGGCGTGCTATAGTATGCCATACGGTATGGGCTATAGCCCATGTTCAAAAATGAAGAAAAACAAGGTTAATTTTTTTTTTTTCAAAATTTCAAAAAACGATGGGCTATAACCCATGTTTTTTTTTTTGTTTTTTTTTTCAAATCCTCAAAAATGATGAAAAACGGCGTGCTATAGTATGCCGTACGGTATGGGCTATAGCCCATGTTCAAAAATGATGAAAAACGAGGTTATTTTTTTTTCCAAAATTTCAAAAAACGATGGGCTATAACCCATGTTTTTTTTTTTTTTTTTTTTTTCAAATCCTCAAAAACGATGAAAAACGGCGTGCTATAGTATGCCGTATGGTATGGGCTATAGCCCATGTTCAAAAATGATGAAAAACGAGTTCTTTTTTTTTTCTCCAAAATTTCAAAAAACGATGGGCTATAACCCATGTTTTTTTTCATTTTTTTCAAATCCTCAAAAACGATGAAAAACGGCGTGCTATAGTATGCCATACGGTATGGGCTATAGCCCATGTTCAAAAATGAAGAAAAACAAGGTTAATTTTTTTTTTTCAAAATTTCAAAAAACGATGGGCTATAACCCATGTTTTTTTTTTTTTTTTTTTTCAAATCCTCAAAAACGATGAAAAACGGCGTGCTATAGTATGCCGTATGGTATGGGCTATAGCCCATGTTCAAAAATGATGAAAAACGAGTTATTTTTTTTTTCTCCAAAATTTCAAAAAACGATGGGCTATAACCCATGTTTTTTTTTTTTTTTCAAATCCTCAAAAACGATGAAAAACGGCGTGCTATAGTATGCCGTATGGTATGGGCTATAGCCCATGTTCAAAAATGATGAAAAACGAGTTTTTTTTTTTTTTTCAAAATTTCAAAAAACGATGGGCTATAACCCATGTTTTTTTTTTTTTTTTTTTTTTTCAAATCCTCAAAAATGATGAAAAACGGCGTGCTATAGTATGCCATACGGTATGGGCTATAGCCCATGTTCAAAAATGAAGAAAAACAAGGTTAATTTTTTTTTTTCAAAATTTCAAAAAACGATGGGCTATAACCCATGTTTTTTTTTTTGTTTTTTTTTCGAATCCTCAAAAACGATGAAAAACGGCGTGCTATAGTATGCCGTATGGTATGGGCTATAGCCCATGTTCAAAAATGATGAAAAACGAGTTATTTTTTTTTCTTCCAAAATTTCAAAAAACGATGGGCTATAACCCATGTTTTTTTTTTTTTTTCATTTTTTTCAAATCCTCAAAAATGATGAAAAACGGCGTGCTATAGTATGCCATACGGTATGGGCTATAGCCCATGTTCAAAAATGAAGAAAAACAAGGTTAATTTTTTTTTTTCAAAATTTCAAAAAACGATGGGCTATAACCCATGTTTTTTTTTTTTTTTTTTTTTTTCAAATCCTCAAAAATGATGAAAAACGGCGTGCTATAGTATGCCGTACGGTATGGGCTATAGCCCATGTTCAAAAATGATGAAAAACGAGGTTATTTTTTTTTCCAAAATTTCAAAAAACGATGGGCTATAACCCATGTTTTTTTTTTTTTTTTTTTTTTCAAATCCTCAAAAACGATGAAAAACGGCGTGCTATAGTATGCCGTATGGTATGGGCTATAGCCCATGTTCAAAAATGATGAAAAACTAGTTCTTTTTTTTTTTCAAAATTTAAAAAAACGATGGGCTATAACCCATGTTTTTTTTTTTTTTTTTTTTTTCAAATCCTCAAAAATGATGAAAAACGGCGTGCTATAGTATGCCGTACGGTATGGGCTATAGCCCATGTTCAAAAATGATGAAAAACTAGGTTATTTTTTTTTCCAAAATTTCAAAAAACGATGGGCTATAACCCATGTTCTTTTTTTTTTTTTTTTTTTTTCAAATCCTCAAAAACGATGAAAAACGGCGTGCTATAGTATGCCGTATGGTATGGGCTATAGCCCATGTTCAAAAATGATGAAAAACGAGTTCTTTTATTTTTTCAAAATTTCAAAAAACGATGGGCTATAACCCAT
This sequence comes from Protomyctophum parallelum, assembly GCF_964188405.1. Taxonomy (NCBI): domain Eukaryota; kingdom Metazoa; phylum Chordata; class Actinopteri; order Myctophiformes; family Myctophidae; genus Protomyctophum; species Protomyctophum parallelum. Next base: position 59,917,422 of record NC_139697.1, read on the forward strand.
GTTTTTTTTTTTTTTTCATTTTTTTCAAATCCTCAAAAATGATGAAAAACGGCGTGCTATAGTATGCCATACGGTATGGGCTATAGCCCATGTTCAAAAATGAAGAAAAACAAGGTTAATTTTTTTTTTTCAAAATTTCAAAAAACGATGGGCTATAACCCATGTTTTTTTTTTTTTTTTTTTTTTCAAATCCTCAAAAATGATGAAAAACGGCGTGCTATAGTATGCCGTGCGGTATGGGCTATAGCCCATGTTCAAAAATGATGAAAAACAAGGTTATTTTTTTTTCCAAAATTTCAAAAAACGATGGGCTATAACCCATGTTTTTTTTTTTTTTTTTTTTTTCAAATCCTCAAAAACGATGAAAAACGGCGTGCTATAGTATGCCGTATGGTATGGGCTATAGCCCATGTTCAAAAATGATGAAAAACGAGTTCTTTTTTTTTTTCAAAATTTAAAAAAACGATGGGCTATAACCCATGTTTTTTTTTTTTTTTTTTTTTTCAAATCCTCAAAAATGATGAAAAACGGCGTGCTATAGTATGCCGTACGGTATGGGCTATAGCCCATGTTCAAAAATGATGAAAAACGAGGTTATTTTTTTTTCCAAAATTTCAAAAAACGATGGGCTATAACCCATGTTCTTTTTTTTTTTTTTTTTTTTTCAAATCCTCAAAAACGATGAAAAACGGCGTGCTATAGTATGCCGTATGGTATGGGCTATAGCCCATGTTCAAAAATGATGAAAAACGAGTTCTTTTATTTTTTCAAAATTTCAAAAAACGATGGGCTATAACCCATGTTTTTTTTTTTTTTTCATTTTTTTCAAATCCTCAAAAATGATGAAAAACGGCGTGCTATAGTATGCCATACGGTATGGGCTATAGCCCATGTTCAAAAATGAAGAAAAACAAGGTTAATTTTTTTTTTCAAATCCTCAAAAACGATGAAAAACGGCGTGCTATAGTATGCCGTATGGTATGGGCTATAGCCCATGTTCAAAAATGATGAAAAACGAGTTATTTTTTTTTTCTCCAAAATTTCAAAAAACGATGGGCTATAACCCATGTTTTGTTTTTTTTTTTTCATTTTTTTCAAATCCTCAAAAATGATGAAAAACGGCGTGCTATAGTATGCCATACGGCAGTGTCTCTCAACCTTTTTTGTCCCGGGGCACACTTTTCATAGCCTAAAAATCTCGGGGCACACCTAGATATATGGTGTGTGTATATACTGTATATATAATATAGTTTCACCAATTTATTTTTGAAAACTCATACAAAATGTAGCACACACATGTTCAATTTGTCAATGCAAAGTAATACTTCTAAATAAAAAAAGGAGTTGTAAAAACAAGAACAAAAATCTTTTGCCACAATACAATGGTCTTAAACTTGAGCACTTTTGTACAAAGAAAATCGTAAAAAAACAATTGATAAAAAGAAAAGTAAATATTTTTGACAAGTTCTGTCTTAGTGTGAACCTTGAGCTTGTTTTCCTGAACAAAGAGTTTTTATCCTGGCTGGATGCTGGACAAACAGACACGGAGCTCTTCATTTTCAAGTCAGGCTTGAAAAGCTAAGCTCACAGGTAGGTTGTGGAAAAGGGGAGCAGCACTGCCATTGCGCTGGCTGTGATGGCTGGATATTCTTTCAAGTATCAAGAGACTTGCCTGCTTCGTTGTGTCTTTCTCCTTTTTTTCTTTCAAGCTCACGAAAAAGTGTTTGTCCTTCGTAGCGAGTTCATCATGATTGGTATGAAGGTGGCGCTTCAGTTTACTCGGAACCATGCGCTGTTTGCAAGCTTGAATCCACAAACTATACACAGCGGAATCGGGTACGTTTTATCCCCAGTAAACGTGAATCCAAACTTCATGTAATCATCGCGGTACAGTCTGGCAGGGGCTTTCTTTGTAGGCGTTGCGTTAGTAGCCGGCGTTGTTGCTGTTGTTGCTGTGCCGTCGTCAGGTGGAGGTGACTCGGCGGCGCTGTGTGTGCTGCTGTCGGGTTCTGGTGGTGTCTTTCTGGAGGGAGCGAAATGTCTGTGCTGTGCCCCATTTATACAGTAAAGCTGCCAGGCGATTAACATTTCTATGGCCGATGGTCGTTAAGAGTGAAGAGTCTATTGTTCCGTTGTCATGTTGTTTTCGCATGTCTATTTAGACGTGTGACAACAACAACGACGCAACAATAGGACGCCTATCTATCGCTTTCGGGGGAGGGCTAGTGTTACTTTTGGTCAAAATCTCGAGGCACACCTGGAGATTTCAAAGGCACAGTAAAGTGCCGCGGTACATAGGTTGAGAAACACTGCCATACGGTATGGGCTATAGCCCATGTTCAAAAATGAAGAAAAACAAGGTTAATTTTTTTTTTTCAAAATTTCAAAAAACGATGGGCTATAACCCATGTTTTTTTTTTTTTTTTTTTTTCAAATCCTCAAAAACGATGAAAAACGGCGTGCTATAGTATGCCGTATGGTATGGGCTATAGCCCATGTTCAAAAATGATGAAAAACGAGTTATTTTTTTTTCTTCCAAAATTTCAAAAAACGATGGGCTATAACCCATGTTTTTTTTTTTTTTTCATTTTTTTCAAATCCTCAAAAATGATGAAAAACGGCGTGCTATAGTATGCCATACGGTATGGGCTATAGCCCATGTTCAAAAATGAAGAAAAACAAGGTTAATTTTTTTTTTTCAAAATTTCAAAAAACGATGGGCTATAACCCATGTTTTTTTTTTTTTTTTTTTTCAAATCCTCAAAAACGATGAAAAACGGCGTGCTATAGTATGCCGTATGGTATGGGCTATAGCCCATGTTCAAAAATGATGAAAAACGAGTTATTTTTTTTTTCTCCAAAATTTCAAAAAACGATGGGCTATAACCCATGTTTTTTTTTTTTTTTCATTTTTTTCAAATCCTCAAAAATGATGAAAAACGGCGTGCTATAGTATGCCATACGGTATGGGCTATAGCCCATGTTCAAAAATGAAGAAAAACAAGGTTAATTTTTTTTTTTCAAAATTTCAAAAAACGATGGGCTATAACCCATGTTTTTTTTTTTTTTTTTTTTTTCAAATCCTCAAAAACGATGAAAAACGGCGTGCTATAGTATGCCGTATGGTATGGACTATAGCCCATGTTCAAAAATGATGAAAAACGAGTTATTTTTTTTTTCTCCAAAATTTCAAAAAACGATGGGCTATAACCCATGTTTTTTTTTTTTTTTTCAAATCCTCAAAAACGATGAAAAACGGCGTGCTATAGTATGCCGTATGGTATGGGCTATAGCCCATGTTCAAAAATGATGAAAAACGAGTTTTTTTTTTTTTTTCAAAATTTCAAAAAACTATGGGCTATAACCCATGTTTTTTTTTTTTTTTTATTTTTTTCAAATCCTCAAAAATGATGAAAAACGGCGTGCTATAGTATGCCGTATGGTATGGGCTATAGCCCATGTTCAAAAATGATGAAAAACGAGGTTATTTTTTTTTCCAAAATTTCAAAAAACGATGGGCTATAACCCATGTTTTTTTTTTTTTTTTTTTTTTTCAAATCCTCAAAAACGATGAAAAACGGTGTGCTATAGTATGCCGTATGGTATGGGCTATAGCCCATGTTCAAAAATGATGAAAAACGAGTTCTTTTATTTTTTCAAAATTTCAAAAAACGATGGGCTATAACCCATGTTTTTTTTTTTTTTTTCATTTTTTTCAAATCCTCAAAAATGATGAAAAACGGCGTGCTATAGTATGCCATACGGTATGGGCTATAGCCCATGTTCAAAAATGAAGAAAAACAAGGTTAATTTTTTTTTTTCAAAATTTCAAAAAACGATGGGCTATAACCCATGTTTTTTTTTTTTTTTTTTTTTTAAATCCTCAAAAACGATGAAAAACGGCGTGCTATAGTATGCCGTATGGTATGGGCTATAGCCCATGTTCAAAAATGATGAAAAACGAGTTATTTTTTTTTCCTCCAAAATTTCAAAAAACGATGGGCTATAACCCATGTTTTTTTTTTTTTTTTCATTTTTTTCAAATCCTCAAAAATGATGAAAAACGGCGTGCTATAGTATGCCATACGGTATGGGCTATAGCCCATGTTAAAAAATGATGAAAAACGAGTTATTTTTTTTTTTCAAAATTTCAAAAAACGATGGGCTATAACCCATGTTTTTTTTCATTTTTTTCAAATCCTCAAAAACGATGAAAAACGGCGTGCTATAGTATGCCATACGGTATGGGCTATAGCCCATGTTCAAAAATGAAGAAAAACAAGGTAAATTTTTTTTTTTCAAAATTTCAAAAAACGATGGGCTATAACCCATGTTTGTTTTTTTTTTTTTTTTTTTTAAATCCTCAAAAACGATGAAAAACGGCGTGCTATAGTATGCCGTATGGTATGGGCTATAGCCCATGTTCAAAAATGATGAAAAACGAGTTATTTTTTTTTTCTCCAAAATTTCAAAAAACGATGGGCTATAACCCATGTTTTTTTTTTTTTTTCATTTTTTTCAAATCCTCAAAAATGATGAAAAACGGCGTGCTATAGTATGCCATACGGTATGGGCTATAGCCCATGTTCAAAAATGAAGAAAAACAAGGTTAATTTTTTTTTTTCAAAATTTCAAAAAACGATGGGCTATAACCCATGTTTTTTTTTTTTTTTTTTTTTCAAATCCTCAAAAACGATGAAAAACGGCGTGCTATAGTATGCCGTATGGTATGGGCTATAGCCCATGTTCAAAAATGATGAAAAACGAGTTATTTTTTTTTCTCCAAAATTTCAAAAAACGATGGGCTATAACCCATGTTTTTTTTTTTTTTTTTAATCCTCAAAAACGATGAAAAACGGCGTGCTATAGTATGCCGTATGGTATGGGCTATAGCCCATGTTCAAAAATGATGAAAAACGAGTTATTTTTTTTTTCTCCAAAATTTCAAAAAACGATGGGCTATAACCCATGTTTTTTTTTTTTTTTCATTTTTTTCAAATCCTCAAAAATGATGAAAAACGGCGTGCTATAGTATGCCATACGGTATGGGCTATAGCCCATGTTCAAAAATGAAGAAAAACAAGGTTAATTCTTTTTTTTCAAAATTTCAAAAAACGATGGGCTATAACCCATGTTTTTTTTTTGTTTTTTTTTTTCAAATCCTCAAAAATGATGAAAAACGGCGTGCTACAGTATGCCGTACGGTATGGGCTATAGCCCATGTTCAAAAATGATGAAAAACGAGGTTTTATTTTTTCCAAAATTTCAAAAAACGATGGGCTATAACCCATGTTTTTTTTTTTTTTTCTTTTTTCAAATCCTCAAAAACGATGAAAAACGGCGTGCTATAGTATGCCGTATGGTATGGGCTATAGCCCATGTTCAAAAATGATGAAAAACGAGTTATTTTTTTTTTTCCAAAATTTCAAAAAACGATGGGCTATAACCCATGTTTTTTTTCATTTTTTTCATTTTTTTCAAATCCTCAAAAATGATGAAAAACGGCGTGCTATAGTATGCCATACGGTATGGGCTATAGCCCATGTTCAAAAATGAAGAAAAACAAGGTTAATTTTTTTTTTTCAAATTTTCAAAAAACGATGGGCTATAACCCATGTTTTTTTTTTTTTTTTTTTTTTTCAAATCCTCAAAAATGATGAAAAACGGCGTGCTACAGTATGCCGTACGGTATGGGCTATAGCCCATGTTCAAAAATGATGAAAAACGAGGTTATATTTTTTTCCAAAATTTCAAAAAACGATGGGCTATAACCCATGTTTTTTTTTTTTTTTTTTTTTTCAAATCCTCAAAAACGATGAAAAACGGCGTGCTATAGTATGCCGTATGGTATGGGCTATAGCCCATGTTCAAAAATGATGAAAAACGAGTTATTTTTTTTTTCTCCAAAATTTCAAAAAACGATGGGCTATAACCCATGTTTTTTTTTTTTTTTCATTTTTTTCAAATCCTCAAAAATGATGAAAAACGGCGTGCTATAGTATGCCATACGGTATGGGCTATAGCCCATGTTCAAAAATGAAGAAAAACAAGGTTAATTTTTTTTTTTCAAAATTTCAAAAAACGATGGGCTATAACCCATGTTTTTTTTTTTTTTTTTTTTTTCAAATCCTCAAAAACGATGAAAAACGGCGTGCTATAGTATGCCGTATGGTATGGGCTATAGCCCATGTTCAAAAATGATGAAAAACGAGTTATTTTTTTTTCTCCAAAATTTCAAAAAACGATGGGCTATAACCCATGTTTTTTTTTTTTTTTTCAAATCCTCAAAAACGATGAAAAACGGCGTGCTATAGTATGCCGTATGGTATGGGCTATAGCCCATGTTCAAAAATGAAGAAAAACAAGGTTAATTTTTTTTTTTCAAAATTTCAAAAAACGATGGGCTATAACCCATGTTTTTTTTTTTTTTTCATTTTTTTCAAATCCTCAAAAATGATGAAAAACGGCGTGCTATAGTATGCCATACGGTATGGGCTATAGCCCATGTTCAAAAATGAAGAAAAACAAGGTTAATTTTTTTTTTTCAAAATTTCAAAAAACGATGGGCTATAACCCATGTTTTTTTTTTTTTTTTTTTTTCAAATCCTCAAAAATGATGAAAAACGGCGTGCTACAGTATGCCGTACGGTATGGGCTATAGCCCATGTTCAAAAATGATGAAAAACGAGGTTATTTTTTTTTCCAAAATTTCAAAAAACGATGGGCTATAACCCATGTTTTTTTTTTTTTTTTTTTTTTCAAATCCTCAAAAACGATGAAAAACGGCGTGCTATAGTATGCCGTATGGTATGGGCTATAGCCCATGTTCAAAAATGATGAAAAACGAGTTATTTTTTTTTTCTCCAAAATTTCAAAAAACGATGGGCTATAACCCATGTTTTTTTTTTTTTTTTCATTTTTTTCAAATCCTCAAAAATGATGAAAAACGGCGTGCTATAGTATGCCATACGGTATGGGCTATAGCCCATGTTCAAAAATGAAGAAAAACAAGGTTAATTTTTTTTTTCAAAATTTCAAAAAACGATGGGCTATAACCCATGTTTTTTTTTTTTTTTTTTTTTCAAATCCTCAAAAACGATGAAAAACGGCGTGCTATAGTATGCCGTATGGTATGGGCTATAGCCCATGTTCAAAAATGATGAAAAACGAGTTATTTATTTTTTTCCAAAATTTCAAAAAACGATGGGCTATAACCCATGTTTTTTTTCATTTTTTTCAAATCCTCAAAAACGATGAAAAACGGCGTGCTATAGTATGCCATACGGTATGGGCTATAGCCCATGTTCAAAAATGAAGAAAAACAAGGTAATTCTTTTTTTTTCAAAATTTCAAAAAACGATGGGCTATAACCCATGTTTTTTTTTTTTTTTTTTTTTAAATCCTCAAAAACGATGAAAAACGGCGTGCTATAGTATGCCGTATGGTATGGGCTATAGCCCATGTTCAAAAATGATGAAAAACGAGTTATTTTTTTTTCTCCAAAATTTAAAAAAAACGATGGGCTATAACCCATGTTTTTTTTTTTGTTTTTTTTTTCAAATCCTCAAAAATGATGAAAAACGGCGTGCTACAGTATGCCGTACGGTATGGGCTATAGCCCATGTTCAAAAATGATGAAAAACGAGGTTATTTTTTTTTCCAAAATTTCAAAAAACGATGGGCTATAACCCATGTTTTTTTTTTTTTTTTTTTTTTTCAAATCCTCAAAAACGATGAAAAACGGCGTGCTATAGTATGCCGTATGGTATGGGCTATAGCCCATGTTCAAAAATGATGAAAAACGAGTTCTTTTTTTTTTTCAAAATTAAAAAAAACGATGGGCTATAACCCATGTTTTTTTTTTTGTTTTTTTTTTCAAATCCTCAAAAATGATGAAAAACGGCGTGCTATAGTATGCCGTACGGTATGGGCTATAGCCCATGTTCAAAAATGATGAAAAACGAGGTTATTTTTTTTTCCAAAATTTCAAAAAACGATGGGCTATAACCCATGTTCTTTTTTTTTTTTTTTTTTTTTCAAATCCTCAAAAACGATGAAAAACGGCGTGCTATAGTATGCCGTATGGTATGGGCTATAGCCCATGTTCAAAAATGATGAAAAACGAGTTCTTTTATTTTTTCAAATTTTCAAAAAACGATGGGCTATAACCCATGTTTTTTTTTTTTTTTTTTTTTTTCAAATCCTCAAAAACGATGAAAAACGGCGTGCTATAGTATGCCGTATGGTATGGGCTATAGCCCATGTTCAAAAATGATGAAAAACGAGTTCTTTTTTTTTTTCAAAATTAAAAAAAACGATGGGCTATAACCCATGTTTTTTTTTTTGTTTTTTTTTTCAAATCCTCAAAAATGATGAAAAACGGCGTGCTATAGTATGCCGTACGGTATGGGCTATAGCCCATGTTCAAAAATGATGAAAAACGAGGTTATTTTTTTTTCCAAAATTTCAAAAAACGATGGGCTATAACCCATGTTCTTTTTTTTTTTTTTTTTTTTTCAAATCCTCAAAAACGATGAAAAACGGCGTGCTATAGTATGCCGTATGGTATGGGCTATAGCCCATGTTCAAAAATGATGAAAAACGAGTTATTTTTTTTTTCTCCAAAATTTCAAAAAACGATGGGCTATAACCCATGTTTTTTTTTTTTTTTCATTTTTTTCAAATCCTCAAAAATGATGAAAAACGGCGTGCTATAGTATGCCATACGGTATGGGCTATAGCCCATGTTCAAAAATGAAGAAAAACAAGGTTAATTTTTTTTTTCAAAATTTCAAAAAACGATGGGCTATAACCCATGTTTTTTTTCATTTTTTTCAAATCCTCAAAAACGATGAAAAACGGCGTGCTATAGTATGCCATACGGTATGGGCTATAGCCCATGTTCAAAAATGAAGAAAAACAAGGTAATTCTTTTTTTTTCAAAATTTCAAAAAACGATGGGCTATAACCCATGTTTTTTTTTTTTTTTTTTTTTAAATCCTCAAAAACGATGAAAAACGGCGTGCTATAGTATGCCGTATGGTATGGGCTATAGCCCATGTTCAAAAATGATGAAAAACGAGTTATTTTTTTTTCTCCAAAATTTAAAAAAAACGATGGGCTATAACCCATGTTTTTTTTTTTGTTTTTTTTTTCAAATCCTCAAAAATGATGAAAAACGGCGTGCTACAGTATGCCGTACGGTATGGGCTATAGCCCATGTTCAAAAATGATGAAAAACGAGGTTATTTTTTTTTCCAAAATTTCAAAAAACGATGGGCTATAACCCATGTTTTTTTTTTTTTTTTTTTTTTTCAAATCCTCAAAAACGATGAAAAACGGCGTGCTATAGTATGCCGTATGGTATGGGCTATAGCCCATGTTCAAAAATGATGAAAAACGAGTTCTTTTTTTTTTTCAAAATTAAAAAAAACGATGGGCTATAACCCATGTTTTTTTTTTTGTTTTTTTTTTCAAATCCTCAAAAATGATGAAAAACGGCGTGCTATAGTATGCCGTACGGTATGGGCTATAGCCCATGTTCAAAAATGATGAAAAACGAGGTTATTTTTTTTTCCAAAATTTCAAAAAACGATGGGCTATAACCCATGTTCTTTTTTTTTTTTTTTTTTTTCAAATCCTCAAAAACGATGAAAAACGGCGTGCTATAGTATGCCGTATGGTATGGGCTATAGCCCATGTTCAAAAATGATGAAAAACGAGTTCTTTTATTTTTTCAAATTTTCAAAAAACGATGGGCTATAACCCATGTTTTTTTTTTTTTTTTTTTTTTCAAATCCTCAAAAACGATGAAAAACGGCGTGCTATAGTATGCCGTATGGTATGGGCTATAGCCCATGTTCAAAAATGATGAAAAACGAGTTCTTTTTTTTTTTCAAAATTAAAAAAAACGATGGGCTATAACCCATGTTTTTTTTTTTGTTTTTTTTTTCAAATCCTCAAAAATGATGAAAAACGGCGTGCTATAGTATGCCGTACGGTATGGGCTATAGCCCATGTTCAAAAATGATGAAAAACGAGGTTATTTTTTTTTCCAAAATTTCAAAAAACGATGGGCTATAACCCATGTTCTTTTTTTTTTTTTTTTTTTTTCAAATCCTCAAAAACGATGAAAAACGGCGTGCTATAGTATGCCGTATGGTATGGGCTATAGCCCATGTTCAAAAATGATGAAAAACGAGTTATTTTTTTTTTCTCCAAAATTTCAAAAAACGATGGGCTATAACCCATGTTTTTTTTTTTTTTCATTTTTTTCAAATCCTCAAAAATGATGAAAAACGGCGTGCTATAGTATGCCATACGGTATGGGCTATAGCCCATGTTCAAAAATGAAGAAAAACAAGGTTAATTTTTTTTTTCAAAATTTCAAAAAACGATGGGCTATAACCCATGTTTTTTTTTTTTTTTTTTTTTCAAATCCTCAAAAACGATGAAAAATGGCGTGCTATAGTATGCCGTATGGTATGGGCTATAGCCCATGTTCAAAAATGATGAAAAACGAGTTATTTTTTTTTTCCAAAATTTCAAAAAACGATGGGCTATAACCCATGTTTTTTTTTTTTTTTCAAATCCTCAAAAACGATGAAAAACGGCGTGCTATAGTATGCCGTATGGTATGGGCTATAGCCCATGTTCAAAAATGATGAAAAACGAGTTATTTTTTTTTCTTCCAAAATTTCAAAAAACGATGGGCTATAACCCATGTTTTTTTTTTTTTTTCATTTTTTTCAAATCCTCAAAAATGATGAAAAACGGCGTGCTATAGTATGCCATACGGTATGGGCTATAGCCCATGTTCAAAAATGAAGAAAAACAAGGTTAATTTTTTTTTTTCAAAATTTCAAAAAACGATGGGCTATAACCCATGTTTTTTTTTTTTTTTTTTTTTTCAAATCCTCAAAAATGATGAAAAACGGCGTGCTACAGTATGCCGTACGGTATGGGCTATAGCCCATGTTCAAAAATGATGAAAAACGAGGTTATTTTTTTTTCCAAAATTTCAAAAAACGATGGGCTATAACCCATGTTTTTTTTTTGTTTTTTTTTTTTCAAATCCTCAAAAACGATGAAAAACGGCGTGCTATAGTATGCCGTATGGTATGGGCTATAGCCCATGTTCAAAAATGATGAAAAACGAGTTCTTTTTTTTTTCCAAAATTAAAAAAAACGATGGGCTATAACCCATGTTTTTTTTTTTGTTTTTTTTTTCAAATCCTCAAAAATGATGAAAAACGGCGTGCTATAGTATGCCGTACGGTATGGGCTATAGCCCATGTTCAAAAATGATGAAAAACGAGGTTATTTTTTTTTCCAAAATTTCAAAAAACGATGGGCTATAACCCATGTTCTTTTTTTTTTTTTTTTTTTTCAAATCCTCAAAAACGATGAAAAACGGCGTGCTATAGTATGCCGTATGGTATGGGCTATAGCCCATGTTCAGAAATGATGAAAAACGAGTTCTTTTATTTTTTCAAAATTTCAAAAAACGATGGGCTATAACCCATGTTTTTTTTTTTTTTTCATTTTTTTCAAATCCTCAAAAATGATGAAAAACGGCGTGCTATAGTATGCCATACGGTATGGGCTATAGCCCATGTTCAAAAATGAAGAAAAACAAGGTTAATTTTTTTTTTCAAAATTTCAAAAAACGATGGGCTATAACCCATGTTTTTTTTTTTTTTTTTTTTTTCAAATCCTCAAAAACGATGAAAAACGGCGTGCTATAGTATGCCGTATGGTATGGGCTATAGCCCATGTTCAAAAATGATGAAAAACGAGTTATTTTTTTTTTCTCCAAAATTTCAAAAAACGATGGGCTATAACCCATGTTTTTTTTTTTTTTTCATTTTTTTCAAATCCTCAAAAATGATGAAAAACGGCGTGCTATAGTATGCCATACGGTATGGGCTATAGCCCATGTTCAAAAATGAAGAAAAACAAGGTTAATTTTTTTTTTCAAAATTTCAAAAAACGATGGGCTATAACCCATGTTTTTTTTTTTTTTTTTTTTTCAAATCCTCAAAAACGATGAAAAACGGCGTGCTATAGTATGCCGTATGGTATGGGCTATAGCCCATGTTCAAAAATGATGAAAAACGAGTTATTTTTTTTTTCTCCAAAATTTCAAAAAACGATGGGCTATAACCCATGTTTTTTTTCATTTTTTTCAAATCCTCAAAAACGATGAAAAACGGCGTGCTATAGTATGCCATACGGTATGGGCTATAGCCCATGTTCAAAAATGAAGAAAAACAAGGTTAATTTTTTTTTTTCAAAATTTCAAAAAACGATGGGCTATAACCCATGTTTTTTTTTTTTTTTTTTTCAAATCCTCAAAAACGATGAAAAACGGCGTGCTATAGTATGCCGTATGGTATGGGCTATAGCCCATGTTCAAAAATGATGAAAAACGAGTTATTTTTTTTTTCTCCAAAATTTCAAAAAACGATGGGCTATAACCCATGTTTTTTTTTTTTTTTTCATTTTTTTCAAATCCTCAAAAATGATGAAAAACGGCGTGCTATAGTATGCCATACGGTATGGGCTATAGCCCATGTTCAAAAATGATGAAAAACGAGGTTATTTTTTTTTCCAAAATTTCAAAAAACGATGGGCTATAACCCATGTTTTTTTTTTTTTTTTTTTTCAAATCCTCAAAAACGATAAAAAAACGGCGTGCTATAGTATGCCGTATGGTATGGGCTATAGCCCATGTTCAAAAATGATGAAAAACGAGTTTTTTTTTTTTTTTCAAAATTTCAAAAAACGATGGGCTATAACACATGTTTTTTTTTTGTTTTTTTTTTCAAATCCTCAAAAATGATGAAAAACGGCGTGCTATAGTATGCCATACGGTATGGGCTATAGCCCATGTTCAAAAATGAAGAAAAACAAGGTTAATTTTTTTTTTCAAAATTTCAAAAAACGATGGGCTATAACCCATGTTTTTTTTTTTTTGTTTTTTTTTCAAATCCTCAAAAACGATGAAAAACGGCGTGCTATAGTATGCCGTATGGTATGGGCTATAGCCCATGTTCAAAAATGATGAAAAACGAGTTATTTTTTTTTTCTCCAAAATTTCAAAAAACGATGGGCTATAACCCATGTTTTTTTTTTTTTTTCATTTTTTTCAAATCCTCAAAAATGATGAAAAACGGCGTGCTATAGTATGCCATACGGTATGGGCTATAGCCCATGTTCAAAAATGAAGAAAAACAAGGTTAATTTTTTTTTTCAAAATTTCAAAAAACGATGGGCTATAACCCATGTTTTTTTTCATTTTTTTCAAATCCTCAAAAACGATGAAAAACGGCGTGCTATAGTATGCCATACGGTATGGGCTATAGCCCATGTTCAAAAATGAAGAAAAACAAGGTTAATTTTTTTTTTTCAAAATTTCAAAAAACGATGGGCTATAACCCATGTTTTTTTTTTTTTTTTTTTCAAATCCTCAAAAACGATGAAAAACGGCGTGCTATAGTATGCCGTATGGTATGGGCTATAGCCCATGTTCAAAAATGATGAAAAACGAGTTATTTTTTTTTTCTCCAAAATTTCAAAAAACGATGGGCTATAACCCATGTTTTTTTTCATTTTTTTCAAATCCTCAAAAACGATGAAAAACGGCGTGCTATAGTATGCCATACGGTATGGGCTATAGCCCATGTTCAAAAATGAAGAAAAACAAGGTTAATTTTTTTTTTTCAAAATTTCAAAAAACGATGGGCTATAACCCATGTTTTTTTTTTTTTTTTTTTCAAATCCTCAAAAACGATGAAAAACGGCGTGCTATAGTATGCCGTATGGTATGGGCTATAGCCCATGTTCAAAAATGATGAAAAACGAGTTATTTTTTTTTTCTCCAAAATTTCAAAAAACGATGGGCTATAACCCATGTTTTTTTTTTTTTTTTCATTTTTTTCAAATCCTCAAAAATGATGAAAAACGGCGTGCTATAGTATGCCATACGGTATGGGCTATAGCCCATGTTCAAAAATGATGAAAAACGAGGTTATTTTTTTTTCCAAAATTTCAAAAAACGATGGGCTATAACCCATGTTTTTTTTTTTTTTTTTTTTCAAATCCTCAAAAACGATAAAAAAACGGCGTGCTATAGTATGCCGTATGGTATGGGCTATAGCCCATGTTCAAAAATGATGAAAAACGAGTTTTTTTTTTTTTTTCAAAATTTCAAAAAACGATGGGCTATAACACATGTTTTTTTTTTGTTTTTTTTTTCAAATCCTCAAAAATGATGAAAAACGGCGTGCTATAGTATGCCATACGGTATGGGCTATAGCCCATGTTCAAAAATGAAGAAAAACAAGGTTAATTTTTTTTTTAAAAATTTCAAAAAACGATGGGCTATAACCCATGTTTTTTTTTTGTTTTTTTTTCAAATCCTCAAAAACGATGAAAAACGGCGTGCTATAGTATGCCGTATGGTATGGGCTATAGCCCATGTTCAAAAATGATGAAAAACGAGTTATTTTTTTTTTCTCCAAAATTTCAAAAAACGATGGGCTATAACCCATGTTTTTTTTTTTTTTTCATTTTTTTCAAATCCTCAAAAATGATGAAAAACGGCGTGCTATAGTATGCCATACGGTATGGGCTATAGCCCATGTTCAAAAATGAAGAAAAACAAGGTTAATTTTTTTTTTCAAAATTTCAAAAAACGATGGGCTATAACCCATGTTTTTTTTTTTTTTTTTTTTTCAAATCCTCAAAAACGATGAAAAACGGCGTGCTATAGTATGCCGTATGGTATGGGCTATAGCCCATGTTCAAAAATGATGAAAAACGAGTTATTTTTTTTTTTTCAAAATTTCAAAAAACGATGGGCTATAACCCATGTTTTTTTTCATTTTTTTCAAATCCTCAAAAACGATGAAAAACGGCGTGCTATAGTATGCCATACGGTATGGGCTATAGCCCATGTTCAAAAATGAAGAAAAACAAGGTTAATTTTTTTTTCTCCAAAATTTCAAAAAACGATGGGCTATAACCCATGTTTTTTTTTTTTTTTCATTTTTTTCAAATCCTCAAAAATGATGAAAAACGGCGTGCTATAGTATGCCATACGGTATGGGCTATAGCCCATGTTCAAAAATGAAGAAAAACAAGGTTAATTTTTTTTTTTCAAAATTTCAAAAAACGATGGGCTATAACCCATGTTTTTTTTTTGTTTTTTTTTTTTAATCCTCAAAAACGATGAAAAACGGCGTGCTATAGTATGCCGTATGGTATGGGCTATAGCCCATGTTCAAAAATGATGAAAAACGAGTTATTTTTTTTTTCTCCAAAATTTCAAAAAACGATGGGCTATAACCCATGTTTTTTTTTTTTTTCAAATCCTCAAAAACGATGAAAAACGGCGTGCTATAGTATGCCGTATGGTATGGGCTATAGCCCATGTTCAAAAATGATGAAAAACGAGTTTTTTTTTTTTTTTCAAAATTTCAAAAAACGATGGGCTATAACCCATGTTTTTTTTTTTTTTTCAAATCCTCAAAAATGATGAAAAACGGCGTGCTATAGTATGCCATACGGTATGGGCTATAGCCCATGTTCAAAAATGAAGAAAAACAAGGTTAATTTTTTTTTTTCAAAATTTCAAAAAACGATGGGCTATAACCCATGTTTTTTTTTTTTTTTTTTTTTTAATCCTCAAAAACGATGAAAAACGGCGTGCTATAGTATGCCGTATGGTATGGGCTATAGCCCATGTTCAAAAATGATGAAAAACGAGTTATTTTTTTTTTCCAAAATTTCAAAAAACGATGGGCTATAACCCATGTTTTTTTTTTTTTTTTTTTTTTTCAAATCCTCAAAAACGATGAAAAACGGCGTGCTATAGTATGCCGTATGGTATGGGCTATAGCCCATGTTCAAAAATGATGAAAAACGAGTTCTTTTTTTTTTTTCAAAATTTCAAAAAACGATGGGCTATAACCCATGTTTTTTTTTTTTTTTTTTTTTTTCAAATCCTCAAAAATGATGAAAAACGGCGTGCTATAGTATGCCGTACGGTATGGGCTATAGCCCATGTTCAAAAATGATGAAAAACGAGGTTATTTTTTTTTCCAAAATTTCAAAAAACGATGGGCTATAACCCATGTTTTTTTTTTTTTTTTTTTTTTCAAATCCTCAAAAACGATGAAAAACGGCGTGCTATAGTATGCCGTATGGTATGGGCTATAGCCCATGTTCAAAAATGATGAAAAACGAGTTCTTTTTTTTTTCAAAATTTAAAAAAACGATGGGCTATAACCCATTTTTTTTTCATTATTTTTTTTTTTCAAATCCTCAAAAATGATGAAAAACGGCGTGCTATAGTATGCCGTACGGTATGGGCTATAGCCCATGTTAAAAAATGATGAAAAACGAGGTTATTTTTTTTTCCAAAATTTCAAAAAACGATGGGCTATAACCCATGTTTTTTTTTTTTTTTTTTTTTTTCAAATCCTCAAAAACGATGAAAAACGGCGTGCTATAGTATGCCGTATGGTATGGGCTATAGCCCATGTTCAAAAATGATGAAAAACGAGTTCTTTTATTTTTTCAAAATTTCAAAAAACGATGGGCTATAACCCATGTTTTTTTTTTTCCATTTTTTTCAAATCCTCAAAAATGATGAAAAACGGCGTGCTATAGTATGCCGTACGGTATGGGCTATAGCCCATGTTCAAAAATGATGAAAAACGAGGTTATTTTTTTTCCCAAAATTTCAAAAAACGATGGGCTATAACCCATGTTTTTTTTTTGTTTTTTTTTTTTCAAATCCTCAAAAACGATGAAAAACGGCGTGCTATAGTATGCCGTATGGTATGGGCTATAGCCCATGTTCAAAAATGATGAAAAACGAGTTCTTTTATTTTTTCAAAATTTCAAAAAACGATGGGCTATAACCCATGTTTTTTTTTTTCCATTTTTTTCAAATCCTCAAAAATGATGAAAAACGGCGTGCTATAGTATGCCATACGGTATGGGCTATAGCCCATGTTCAAAAATGAAGAAAAACAAGGTTAATTTTTTTTTTTTCAAAATTTCAAAAAACGATGGGCTATAACCCATGTTTTTTTTTTTTTTTCATTTTTTTCAAATCCTCAAAAATGATGAAAAACGGTGTGCTATAGTATGCCATACGGTATGGGCTATAGCCCATGTTCAAAAATGAAGAAAAACAAGGTTAATTTTTTTTTTCAAAATTTCAAAAAACGATGGGCTATAACCCATGTTTTTTTTTTTTTTTTTTTTTTTCAAATCCTCAAAAACGATGAAAAACGGCGTGCTATAGTATGCCGTATGGTATGGGCTATAGCCCATGTTCAAAAATGATGAAAAACGAGTTATTTTTTTTTTCTCCAAAATTTCAAAAAACGATGGGCTATAACCCATGTTTTTTTTTTTTTTCATTTTTTTCAAATCCTCAAAAATGATGAAAAACGGCGTGCTATAGTATGCCATACGGTATGGGCTATAGCCCATGTTCAAAAATGAAGAAAAACAAGGTTAATTTTTTTTTTCAAAATTTCAAAAAACGATGGGCTATAACCCATGTTTTTTTTGTTTTTTTTTTTTCAAATCCTCAAAAACGATGAAAAACGGCGTGCTATAGTATGCCGTATGGTATGGGCTATAGCCCATGTTCAAAAATGATGAAAAACGAGTTATTTTTTTTTTCTCCAAAATTTCAAAAAACGATGGGCTATAACCCATGTTTTTTTTCATTTTTTTCAAATCCTCAAAAACGATGAAAAACGGCGTGCTATAGTATGCCATACGGTATGGGCTATAGCCCATGTTCAAAAATGAAGAAAAACAAGGTTAATTTTTTTTTTTCAAAATTTCAAAAAACGATGGGCTATAACCCATGTTTTTTTTTTTTTTTTTTTCAAATCCTCAAAAACGATGAAAAACGGCGTGCTATAGTATGCCGTATGGGCTATAGCCCATGTTCAAAAATGTAGAAAAACGAGTTATTTTTTTTTTCTCCAAAATTTCAAAAAACGATGGGCTATAACCCATGTTTTTTTTTTTTTTTTCATTTTTTTCAAATCCTCAAAAATGATGAAAAACGGCGTGCTATAGTATGCCATACGGTATGGGCTATAGCCCATGTTCAAAAATGATGAAAAACGAGGTTATTTTTTTTTCCAAAATTTCAAAAAACGATGGGCTATAACCCATGTTTTTTTTTTTTTTTTTTTTTCAAATCCTCAAAAACGATAAAAAAACGGCGTGCTATAGTATGCCGTATGGTATGGGCTATAGCCCATGTTCAAAAATGATGAAAAACGAGTTTTTTTTTTTTTTTCAAAATTTCAAAAAACGATGGGCTATAACACATGTTTTTTTTTTGTTTTTTTTTTCAAATCCTCAAAAATGATGAAAAACGGCGTGCTATAGTATGCCGTACGGTATGGGCTATAGCCCATGTTCAAAAATGATGAAAAACGAGGTTATTTTTTTTTTCCAAATTTCAAAAAACGATGGGCTATAACCCATGTTTTTTTGTTTTTTTTTTTTTTTTAATCCTCAAAAATGATGAAAAACGGCGTGCTATAGTATGCCATACGGTATGGGCTATAGCCCATGTTCAAAAATGAAGAAAAACAAGGTTAATTTTTTTTTTCAAAATTTCAAAAAACGATGGGCTATAACCCATGTTTTTTTTTTTTTTTCATTTTTTTAATCCTCAAAAATGATGAAAAACGGCGTGCTATAGTATGCCATACGGTATGGGCTATAGCCCATGTTCAAAAATGAAGAAAAACAAGGTTAATTTTTTTTTTTCAAAATTTCAAAAAACGATGGGCTATAACCCATGTTTTTTTTTTTTTTTCATTTTTTTCAAATCCTCAAAAATGATGAAAAACGGCGTGCTATAGTATGCCATACGGTATGGGCTATAGCCCATGTTCAAAAATGAAGAAAAACAAGGTTAATTTTTTTTTTTTAAATTTCAAAAAACGATGGGCTATAACCCATGTTTTTTTTTGTTTTTTTTTTTCAAATCCTCAAAAACGATGAAAAACGGCGTGCTATAGTATGCCGTATGGTATGGGCTATAGCCCATGTTCAAAAATGATGAAAAACGAGTTCTTTTTTTTTTTTCAAAATTTCAAAAAACGATGGGCTATAACCCATGTTTTTTTTTGTTTTTTTCATTTTTTTCAAATCCTCAAAAATGATGAAAAACGGCGTGCTATAGTATGCCGTACGGTATGGGCTATAGCCCATGTTCAAAAATGATGAAAAACGAGGTTATTTTTTTTTCCAAAATTTCAAAAAACGATGGGCTATAACCCATGTTTTTTTTTGTTTTTTTTTTTTCAAATCCTCAAAAACGATGAAAAACGGCGTGCTATAGTATGCCGTATGGTATGGGCTATAGCCCATGTTCAAAAATGATGAAAAACGAGTTCTTTTTTTTTTCAAAATTTAAAAAAACGATGGGCTATAACCCATGTTTTTTTCATTTTTTTTTTTTTTTCAAATCCTCAAAAATGATGAAAAACGGCGTGCTATAGTATGCCGTACGGTATGGGCTATAGCCCATGTTAAAAAATGATGAAAAACGAGGTTATTTTTTTTTCCAAAATTTCAAAAAACGATGGGCTATAACCCATGTTTTTTTTTTGTTTTTTTTTTTTCAAATCCTCAAAAACGATGAAAAACGGCGTGCTATAGTATGCCGTATGGTATGGGCTATAGCCCATGTTCAAAAATGATGAAAAACGAGTTCTTTTATTTTTTCAAAATTTCAAAAAACGATGGGCTATAACCCATGTTTTTTTTTTTCCATTTTTTTCAAATCCTCAAAAATGATGAAAAACGGCGTGCTATAGTATGCCGTACGGTATGGGCTATAGCCCATGTTCAAAAATGATGAAAAACGAGGTTATTTTTTTTTCCAAAATTTCAAAAAACGATGGGCTATAACCCATGTTTTTTTTTTTTTTTTTTTTTTTCAAATCCTCAAAAACGATGAAAAACGGCGTGCTATAGTATGCCATACGGTATGGGCTATAGCCCATGTTCAAAAATGAAGAAAAACAAGGTTAATTTTTTTTTTCAAAATTTCAAAAAACGATGGGCTATAACCCATGTTTTTTTTGTTTTTGTTTTTTTCAAATCCTCAAAAATGATGAAAAACGGCGTGCTATAGTATGCCGTACGGTATGGGCTATAGCCCATGTTCAAAAATGATGAAAAACGAGGTTATTTTTTTTTCCAAAATTTCAAAAAACGATGGGCTATAACCCATGTTTTTTTTTTGTTTTTTTTTCAAATCCTCAAAAACGATAAAAAACGGCGTGCTATAGTATGCCGTATGGTATGGGCTATAGCCCATGTTCAAAAATGATGAAAAACGAGTTTTTTTTTTTTTTTCAAAATTTCAAAAAACGATGGGCTATAACACATGTTTTTTTTTTTGTTTTTTTTTTCAAATCCTCAAAAATGATGAAAAACGGCGTGCTATAGTATGCCGTACGGTATGGGCTATAGCCCATGTTCAAAAATGATGAAAAACGAGGTTATTTTTTTTTTCCAAATTTCAAAAAACGATGGGCTATAACCCATGTTTTTTTTTTTTTTTTTTTTTTTTAATCCTCAAAAACGATGAAAAACGGCGTGCTATAGTATGCCGTATGGTATGGGCTATAGCCCATGTTCAAAAATGATGAAAAACGAGTTCTTTTATTTTTTCAAAATTTCAAAAAACGATGGGCTATAACCCATGTTTTTTTTTTTTTTTCATTTTTTTCAAATCCTCAAAAATGATGAAAAACGGCGTGCTATAGTATGCCATACGGTATGGGCTATAGCCCATGTTCAAAAATGAAGAAAAACAAGGTTAATTTTTTTTTCCAAAATTTCAAAAAACGATGGGCTATAACCCATGTTTTTTTTTTTTTTTTTTTTTCAAATCCTCAAAAACGATGAAAAACGGCGTGCTATAGTATGCCGTATGGTATGGGCTATAGCCCATGTTCAAAAATGATGAAAAACGAGTTATTTTTTTTTTCCCAAAATTTCAAAAAACGATGGGCTATAACCCATGTTTTTTTTCATTTTTTTCAAATCCTCAAAAACGATGAAAAACTGCGTGCTATAGTATGCCATACGGTATGGGCTATAGCCCATGTTCAAAAATGAAGAAAAACGAGGTTAATTTTTTTTTTCAAAAATTTCAAAAAACGATGGGCTATAACCCATGTTTTTTTTTGTTTTTTTTTTCCAAATCCTCAAAAACGATGAAAAACGGCGTGCTATAGTATGCCGTATGGTATGGGCTATAGCCCATGTTCAAAAATGATGAAAAACGAGTTATTTTTTTTTTCTCCAAAATTTCAAAAAACGATGGGCTATAACCCATGTTTTTTTTTTTTTTTCATTTTTTTCAAATCCTCAAAAATGATGAAAAACGGCGTGCTATAGTATGCCATACGGTATGGGCTATAGCCCATGTTCAAAAATGAAGAAAAACAAGGTTAATTTTTTTTTTTCAAAATTTCAAAAAACGATGGGCTATAACCCATGTTTTTTTTTTGTTTTTGTTTTTTAATCCTCAAAAACGATGAAAAACGGCGTGCTATAGTATGCCGTATGGTATGGGCTATAGCCCATGTTCAAAAATGATGAAAAACGAGTTATTTTTTTTTCTCCAAAATTTCAAAAAACGATGGGCTATAACCCATGTTTTTTTTTTTTTTTCAAATCCTCAAAAACGATGAAAAACGGCGTGCTATAGTATGCCGTATGGTATGGGCTATAGCCCATGTTCAAAAATGATGAAAAACGAGTTATTTTTTTTTTCTCCAAAATTTCAAAAAACGATGGGCTATAACCCATGTTTTTTTTTTTTTTTCAAATCCTCAAAAATGATGAAAAACGGCGTGCTATAGTATGCCATACGGTATGGGCTATAGCCCATGTTCAAAAATGAAGAAAAACAAGGTTAATTTTTTTTTTTCAAAATTTCAAAAAACGATGGGCTATAACCCATGTTTTTTTTTTTTTTCAAATCCTCAAAAACGATGAAAAACGGCGTGCTATAGTATGCCGTATGGTATGGGCTATAGCCCATGTTCAAAAATGATGAAAAACGAGTTATTTTTTTTTTCTCCAAAATTTCAAAAAACGATGGGCTATAACCCATGTTTTTTTGTTTTTTTTTCTTTTTTCAAATCCTCAAAAACGATGAAAAACGGCGTGCTATAGTATGCCGTATGGTATGGGCTATAGCCCATGTTCAAAAATGATGAAAAACGAGTTCTTTTTTTTTTTTCAAAATTTCAAAAAACGATGGGCTATAACCCATGTTTTTTTTTGTTTTTTTTTTTTCAAATCCTCAAAAATTATGAAAAACGGCGTGCTATAGTATGCCGTACGGTATGGGCTATAGCCCATGTTCAAAAATGATGAAAAACGAGGTTATTTTTTTTTCCAAAATTTCAAAAAACG
Organism: Protomyctophum parallelum; assembly: GCF_964188405.1. NCBI lineage: Eukaryota > Metazoa > Chordata > Actinopteri > Myctophiformes > Myctophidae > Protomyctophum > Protomyctophum parallelum. The sequence goes on from NC_139697.1 coordinate 59,939,916, forward strand.
ATGGGCTATAACCCATGTTTTTTTTTTTTTTTTTTTTTTCAAATCCTCAAAAACGATGAAAAACGGCGTGCTATAGTATGCCGTATGGTATGGGCTATAGCCCATGTTCAAAAATGATGAAAAACGAGTTCTTTTTTTTTTCAAAATTTAAAAAAACGATGGGCTATAACCCATGTTTTTTTTTTTTTTTTTTTTTTTTCAAATCCTCAAAAACGATGAAAAACGGCGTGCTATAGTATGCCGTATGGTATGGGCTATAGCCCATGTTCAAAAATGATGAAAAACGAGTTCTTTTATTTTTTCAAAATTTCAAAAAACGATGGGCTATAACCCATGTTTTTTTTTTTCCATTTTTTTCAAATCCTCAAAAATGATGAAAAACGGCGTGCTATAGTATGCCGTACGGTATGGGCTATAGCCCATGTTCAAAAATGATGAAAAACGAGGTTATTTTTTTTTCCAAAATTTCAAAAAACGATGGGCTATAACCCATGTTTTTTTTTTGTTTTTTTTTTTTCAAATCCTCAAAAACGATGAAAAACGGCGTGCTATAGTATGCCATACGGTATGGGCTATAGCCCATGTTCAAAAATGAAGAAAAACAAGGTTAATTTTTTTTTTCAAAATTTCAAAAAACGATGGGCTATAACCCATGTTTTTTTTTTTTTTTTTTTTTTCAAATCCTCAAAAATGATGAAAAACGGCGTGCTATAGTATGCCGTACGGTATGGGCTATAGCCCATGTTCAAAAATGATGAAAAACGAGGTTATTTTTTTTTCCAAAATTTCAAAAAACGATGGGCTATAACCCATGTTTTTTTTTTTTTTTTTTTTCAAATCCTCAAAAACGATAAAAAACGGCGTGCTATAGTATGCCGTATGGTATGGGCTATAGCCCATGTTAAAAAATGATGAAAAACGAGTTTTTTTTTTTTTTTCAAAATTTCAAAAAACGATGGGCTATAACACATGTTTTTTTTTTTGTTTTTTTTTTCAAATCCTCAAAAATGATGAAAAACGGCGTGCTATAGTATGCCGTACGGTATGGGCTATAGCCCATGTTCAAAAATGATGAAAAACGAGGTTATTTTTTTTTTCCAAATTTCAAAAAACGATGGGCTATAACCCATGTTTTTTTTTTTTTTTTTTTTTTTTAATCCTCAAAAACGATGAAAAACGGCGTGCTATAGTATGCCGTATGGTATGGGCTATAGCCCATGTTCAAAAATGATGAAAAACGAGTTCTTTTATTTTTTCAAAATTTCAAAAAACGATGGGCTATAACCCATGTTTTTTTTTTTTTTTCATTTTTTTCAAATCCTCAAAAATGATGAAAAACGGCGTGCTATAGTATGCCATACGGTATGGGCTATAGCCCATGTTCAAAAATGAAGAAAAACAAGGTTAATTTTTTTTTTTCAAAATTTCAAAAAACGATGGGCTATAACCCATGTTTTTTTTTTTGTTTTTTTTTCAAATCCTCAAAAACGATGAAAAACGGCGTGCTATAGTATGCCGTATGGTATGGGCTATAGCCCATGTTCAAAAATGATGAAAAACGAGTTATTTTTTTTTTCTCCAAAATTTCAAAAAACGATGGGCTATAACCCATGTTTTTTTTTTTTTTTCATTTTTTTCAAATCCTCAAAAATGATGAAAAACGGCGTGCTATAGTATGCCATACGGTATGGGCTATAGCCCATGTTCAAAAATGAAGAAAAACAAGGTTAATTTTTTTTTTCAAAATTTCAAAAAACGATGGGCTATAACCCATGTTTTTTTTTGTTTTTTTTTTTCAAATCCTCAAAAACGATGAAAAACGGCGTGCTATAGTATGCCGTATGGTATGGGCTATAGCCCATGTTCAAAAATGATGAAAAACGAGTTTTTTTTTTTTTTTCAAAATTTCAAAAAACGATGGGCTATAACCCATGTTTTTTTTCATTTTTTTCAAATCCTCAAAAACGATGAAAAACGGCGTGCTATAGTATGCCATACGGTATGGGCTATAGCCCATGTTCAAAAATGAAGAAAAACAAGGTTAATTTTTTTTTTCCAAAATTTCAAAAAACGATGGGCTATAACCCATGTTTTTTTTTTTTTTTCATTTTTTTCAAATCCTCAAAAATGATGAAAAACGGCGTGCTATAGTATGCCATACGGTATGGGCTATAGCCCATGTTCAAAAATGAAGAAAAACAAGGTTAATTTTTTTTTTTCAAAATTTCAAAAAACGATGGGCTATAACCCATGTTTTTTTTTTGTTTTGTTTTTTTAATCCTCAAAAACGATGAAAAACGGCGTGCTATAGTATGCCGTATGGTATGGGCTATAGCCCATGTTCAAAAATGATGAAAAACGAGTTATTTTTTTTTTCTCCAAAATTTCAAAAAACGATGGGCTATAACCCATGTTTTTTTTTTTTTTTTAAATCCTCAAAAACGATGAAAAACGGCGTGCTATAGTATGCCGTATGGTATGGGCTATAGCCCATGTTCAAAAATGATGAAAAACGAGTTATTTTTTTTTTTTCAAAATTTCAAAAAACGATGGGCTATAACCCATGTTTTTTTTTTTTTTTCAAATCCTCAAAAATGATGAAAAACGGCGTGCTATAGTATGCCATACGGTATGGGCTATAGCCCATGTTCAAAAATGAAGAAAAACAAGGTTAATTTTTTTTTTTCAAAATTTCAAAAAACGATGGGCTATAACCCATGTTTTTTTTTTTTTTTTTTTTTAAATCCTCAAAAACGATGAAAAACGGCGTGCTATAGTATGCCGTATGGTATGGGCTATAGCCCATGTTCAAAAATGATGAAAAACGAGTTATTTTTTTTTTCCAAAATTTCAAAAAACGATGGGCTATAACCCATGTTTTTTTTTTTTTTTTTTTTTTTCAAATCCTCAAAAACGATGAAAAACGGCGTGCTATAGTATGCCGTATGGTATGGGCTATAGCCCATGTTCAAAAATGATGAAAAACGAGTTCTTTTTTTTTTTTCAAAATTTCAAAAAACGATGGGCTATAACCCATGTTTTTTTTTTTTTTTTTTTTTTTCAAATCCTCAAAAATGATGAAAAACGGCGTGCTATAGTATGCCGTACGGTATGGGCTATAGCCCATGTTCAAAAATGATGAAAAACGAGGTTATTTTTTTTTCCAAAATTTCAAAAAACGATGGGCTATAACCCATGTTTTTTTTTTTTTTTTTTTTTTCAAATCCTCAAAAACGATGAAAAACGGCGTGCTATAGTATGCCGTATGGTATGGGCTATAGCCCATGTTCAAAAATGATGAAAAACGAGTTCTTTTTTTTTTCAAAATTTAAAAAAACGATGGGCTATAACCCATGTTTTTTTCATTTTTTTTTTTTTTCAAATCCTCAAAAATGATGAAAAACGGCGTGCTATAGTATGCCGTACGGTATGGGCTATAGCCCATGTTCAAAAATGAAGAAAAACAAGGTTAATTTTTTTTTTCAAAATTTCAAAAAACGATGGGCTATAACCCATGTTTTTTTTTGTTTTTTTTTTTCAAATCCTCAAAAACGATGAAAAACGGCGTGCTATAGTATGCCGTATGGTATGGGCTATAGCCCATGTTCAAAAATGATGAAAAACGAGTTTTTTTTTTTTTTTCAAAATTTCAAAAAACGATGGGCTATAACCCATGTTTTTTTTCATTTTTTTCAAATCCTCAAAAACGATGAAAAACGGCGTGCTATAGTATGCCATACGGTATGGGCTATAGCCCATGTTCAAAAATGAAGAAAAACAAGGTTAATTTTTTTTTTCCAAAATTTCAAAAAACGATGGGCTATAACCCATGTTTTTTTTTTTTTTTCATTTTTTTCAAATCCTCAAAAATGATGAAAAACGGCGTGCTATAGTATGCCATACGGTATGGGCTATAGCCCATGTTCAAAAATGAAGAAAAACAAGGTTAATTTTTTTTTTTCAAAATTTCAAAAAACGATGGGCTATAACCCATGTTTTTTTTTTGTTTTGTTTTTTTAATCCTCAAAAACGATGAAAAACGGCGTGCTATAGTATGCCGTATGGTATGGGCTATAGCCCATGTTCAAAAATGATGAAAAACGAGTTATTTTTTTTTTCTCCAAAATTTCAAAAAACGATGGGCTATAACCCATGTTTTTTTTTTTTTTTTAAATCCTCAAAAACGATGAAAAACGGCGTGCTATAGTATGCCGTATGGTATGGGCTATAGCCCATGTTCAAAAATGATGAAAAACGAGTTATTTTTTTTTTTTCAAAATTTCAAAAAACGATGGGCTATAACCCATGTTTTTTTTTTTTTTTCAAATCCTCAAAAATGATGAAAAACGGCGTGCTATAGTATGCCATACGGTATGGGCTATAGCCCATGTTCAAAAATGAAGAAAAACAAGGTTAATTTTTTTTTTTCAAAATTTCAAAAAACGATGGGCTATAACCCATGTTTTTTTTTTTTTTTTTTTTTAAATCCTCAAAAACGATGAAAAACGGCGTGCTATAGTATGCCGTATGGTATGGGCTATAGCCCATGTTCAAAAATGATGAAAAACGAGTTATTTTTTTTTTTCCAAAATTTCAAAAAACGATGGGCTATAACCCATGTTTTTTTTTTTTTTTTTTTTTTTCAAATCCTCAAAAACGATGAAAAACGGCGTGCTATAGTATGCCGTATGGTATGGGCTATAGCCCATGTTCAAAAATGATGAAAAACGAGTTCTTTTTTTTTTTTCAAAATTTCAAAAAACGATGGGCTATAACCCATGTTTTTTTTTGTTTTTTTTTTTTTCAAATCCTCAAAAATGATGAAAAACGGCGTGCTATAGTATGCCGTACGGTATGGGCTATAGCCCATGTTCAAAAATGATGAAAAACGAGGTTATTTTTTTTTCCAAAATTTCAAAAAACGATGGGCTATAACCCATGTTTTTTTTTTTTTTTTTTTTTTCAAATCCTCAAAAACGATGAAAAACGGCGTGCTATAGTATGCCGTATGGTATGGGCTATAGCCCATGTTCAAAAATGATGAAAAACGAGTTCTTTTTTTTTTCAAAATTTAAAAAAACGATGGGCTATAACCCATGTTTTTTTCATTTTTTTTTTTTTTCAAATCCTCAAAAATGATGAAAAACGGCGTGCTATAGTATGCCGTACGGTATGGGCTATAGCCCATGTTCAAAAATGATGAAAAACGAGGTTATTTTTTTTTCCAAAATTTCAAAAAACGATGGGCTATAACCCATGTTTTTTTTTTTTTTTTTTTTTTCAAATCCTCAAAAACGATGAAAAACGGCGTGCTATAGTATGCCGTATGGTATGGGCTATAGCCCATGTTCAAAAATGATGAAAAACGAGTTCTTTTTTTTTTCAAAATTTAAAAAAACGATGGGCTATAACCCATGTTTTTTTCATTATTTTTTTTTTTCAAATCCTCAAAAATGATGAAAAACGGCGTGCTATAGTATGCCGTACGGTATGGGCTATAGCCCATGTTAAAAAATGATGAAAAACGAGGTTATTTTTTTTTCCAAAATTTCAAAAAACGATGGGCTATAACCCATGTTTTTTTTTTTTTTTTTTTTTTTTAAATCCTCAAAAACGATGAAAAACGGCGTGCTATAGTATGCCGTATGGTATGGGCTATAGCCCATGTTCAAAAATGATGAAAAACGAGTTCTTTTATTTTTTCAAAATTTCAAAAAACGATGGGCTATAACCCATGTTTTTTTTTTTCCATTTTTTTCAAATCCTCAAAAATGATGAAAAACGGCGTGCTATAGTATGCCGTACGGTATGGGCTATAGCCCATGTTCAAAAATGATGAAAAACGAGGTTATTTTTTTTTCCAAAATTTCAAAAAACGATGGGCTATAACCCATGTTTTTTTTTTGTTTTTTTTTTTTTCAAATCCTCAAAAACGATGAAAAACGGCGTGCTATAGTATGCCGTATGGTATGGGCTATAGCCCATGTTCAAAAATGATGAAAAACGAGTTCTTTTATTTTTTCAAAATTTCAAAAAACGATGGGCTATAACCCATGTTTTTTTTTTTTCATTTTTTTCAAATCCTCAAAAATGATGAAAAACGGCGTGCTATAGTATGCCATACGGTATGGGCTATAGCCCATGTTCAAAAATGAAGAAAAACAAGGTTAATTTTTTTTTTTTCAAAATTTCAAAAAACGATGGGCTATAACCCATGTTTTTTTTTTTCCATTTTTTTCAAATCCTCAAAAATGATGAAAAACGGCGTGCTATAGTATGCCATACGGTATGGGCTATAGCCCATGTTCAAAAATGAAGAAAAACAAGGTTAATTTTTTTTTTTTCAAAATTTCAAAAAACGATGGGCTATAACCCATGTTTTTTTTTTTTCATTTTTTTCAAATCCTCAAAAATGATGAAAAACGGCGTGCTATAGTATGCCGTATGGTATGGGCTATAGCCCATGTTCAAAAATGATGAAAAACGAGTTCTTTTTTTTTTCTTCAAAATTTCAAAAAACGATGGGCTATAACCCATGTTTTTTTTTTTGTTTTTTTTTTCAAATCCTCAAAAATGATGAAAAACGGCGTGCTATAGTATGCCGTACGGTATGGGCTATAGCCCATGTTCAAAAATGATGAAAAACGAGGTTATTTTTTTTCCCAAAATTTCAAAAAACGATGGGCTATAACCCATGTTTTTTTTTTTTTTTTTTTTTTTCAAATCCTCAAAAACGATGAAAAACGGCGTGCTATAGTATGCCGTATGGTATGGGCTATAGCCCATGTTCAAAAATGATGAAAAACGAGTTCTTTTATTTTTTCAAAATTTCAAAAAACGATGGGCTATAACCCATGTTTTTTTTTTTCCATTTTTTTCAAATCCTCAAAAATGATGAAAAACGGCGTGCTATAGTATGCCATACGGTATGGGCTATAGCCCATGTTCAAAAATGAAGAAAAACAAGGTTAATTTTTTTTTTTCAAAATTTCAAAAAACGATGGGCTATAACCCATGTTTTTTTTTTTTCATTTTTTTCAAATCCTCAAAAATGATGAAAAACGGCGTGCTATAGTATGCCATACGGTATGGGCTATAGCCCATGTTCAAAAATGAAGAAAAACAAGGTTAATTTTTTTTTTTTCAAAATTTCAAAAAACGATGGGCTATAACCCATGTTTTTTTTTTTTCATTTTTTTCAAATCCTCAAAAATGATGAAAAACGGCGTGCTATAGTATGCCGTATGGTATGGGCTATAGCCCATGTTCAAAAATGATGAAAAACGAGTTCTTTTTTTTTTCTTCAAAATTTCAAAAAACGATGGGCTATAACCCATGTTTTTTTTTTTGTTTTTTTTTTCAAATCCTCAAAAATGATGAAAAACGGCGTGCTATAGTATGCCGTACGGTATGGGCTATAGCCCATGTTCAAAAATGATGAAAAACGAGGTTATTTCTTTTTCCAAAATTTCAAAAAACGATGGGCTATAACCCATGTTTTTTTTTTGTTTTTTTTTTTTCAAATCCTCAAAAACGATGAAAAACGGCATGCTATAGTATGCCGTATGGTATGGGCTATAGCCCATGTTCAAAAATGATGAAAAACGAGTTCTTTTATTTTTTCAAAATTTCAAAAAACGATGGGCTATAACCCATGTTTTTTTTTTTTCATTTTTTTCAAATCCTCAAAAATGATGAAAAACGGCGTGCTATAGTATGCCATACGGTATGGGCTATAGCCCATGTTCAAAAATGATGAAAAACAAGGTTATTTTTTTTTTTTTTTTCAAAAAACGATGGGCTATAACCCATGTTTTGTTTTTTTTTCTTTTTTTCAAATCCTCAAAAATGATGAAAAACGGCGTGCTATAGTATGCCGTACGGTATGGGCTATAGCCCATGTTCAGAAATGATGAAAAACGATATTTTTTTTTTTTTTTCAAAATTTCAAAAAACGATGGGCTATAACCCATGTTTTTTTTGTTTTTTTTCATTTTTTTCAAATCCTCAAAAATGATGAAAAACGGCGTGCTATAGTATGCCGTACGGTATGGGCTATAGCCCATGTTCAAAAATGATGAAAAACGATTTTTTTTTTTTTTTTCAAAGTTTCAAAAAACGATGGGCTATAACCCATGGTTTTTTTTTTTCATATCCTCAAAACAGACGTCTAAAACACGTCTATTTTTAGACTTGTTTTAGACGTTTATAAACAGAACTGTCCATCTAAATTCTAAACGGATGGTTAAATATAAGTTCCCGATTGTACCTCACATGCCAGTGTGGCACCGTAGATAAACCTGGGGTTTATAAGCAGAACATTCCGGGTTCAATTCTCCTGAAGAACATTTTCACTGTCCATCTAAATTCTAAACGGCTGGTTAAATATAAGTTCCCGATTGTACCTTACATGCCGATGTGGCTCAAAAGATAAATCTGAGGTTCATAATCCAAAGGTTACTGGTTCAAAACTAATACTCAACCAATGCTGCAGTAATTTCAACTTTTCAAGGCTAGAATAAAAAATAAAAACTCATAAGCACCAGGAGACATCTGCTGATTGCCCCAAGGTGCCTTAGCTCAATGGTGTGGTGTGCTTGATCGGTAGCCTCTGCTACCACCTGCCTGCAGGTTCAAGTCCCATGCAAGGTACTAGTGAGGACCATCGGGAGACGGTGCTCTCTCCCCCTGTTTCCTGAAAAGTAGCAGTTGGGGGTTATGTTTGAAAGAACCCTGTCCACCTAAAATTTTACAGATAAGAATTAGGTCAAACGTTTAAAAATAAAATAGCAATTTGGCCCATCATCTGACAGAAAGAATAGTCTGTGTATTTGCTTACTGGGCCAAAACTTGGTTGGAAAGTCCCTCTTTTATGTCTGGCTTCCAGGCCAGTTGGAAAAGGGCAAACTGAGAGGTGGTAAGAGTATGTTAAATTGGACATTTTCATGGTAAAAGGTTAGCTGGACAGGGTTCTTTCAGACATAAGACCCAACCGTTACATCTCAGGAAACAGGGGGAGAGAGCACACTCTCCCGATGGTCCTCCAGCACCTTGATGTCATGAAATGGGACTTGAACCTGCCAACTGCCTGTAGCAGAGGCAACGGGTCAAGCGCTCCACACCATTACGCCAAGGCACCTTTGGGCATTCAGCAGATGTCTCCTGGTGCTTTTGAGTTTTTATTTTTCATTCAAGCCTTGAAAAGTTCAAATTACTGCAGCATTGAGCTGTAGGAGGAACAGGACTTGAACATGGAATGTCTGTACTGAAAGCCTGATGATTAGACCATTGCACCATCAGTCAGACACTCTCAGGCAAAGTCTCCTGGTCATTTTGAAGTGATCTTTTGTTCGTTAGCCTTCAGTTAGTAAAGTTTAAATAACACAGAATCATATTAATCAGATGTTTCTTAGCGCTGTTGAGGTCTTCTTTTATATGATAGTGTAACAGCCGGGAATCGAACCCTGGTCTCCCACGTGGAAAGCCAACATCTTAACCACTACGACAATTAGAGTTTTGAGGTAATCAGGCTGAGGCTGTGAGCCACTGCTAGAATAGCAGTAAATGAAGCTCAATAACTAGCATTAAACTTTAGGAAGAGTGGGATTTGAAAATGAACTCTCTGTGCGGAATAACCCCTACTACACCATCACTCAGTAACATCTGCCTCTTTGTACTGTTGAAGCGATCTTTTGTATGTTAGCCTTCAGATAGTAAAGTTGAAAGAATCAAGAGTTGAACATTGAATCACATTCATCAGAGTGTAACACCCAGGAATCGAACACAGGTCACCTGCACTGAAGGACAACATCTTAACCACTAAGCCAAAGCAACTGCCTATGGCTCAGGGGAGATATGAGACTTTTGAGGTCATCAGGCTGAGGCTGTGAGCCACTGCTATACAATAAAAAAAATCAAAAAACGATGGGCTATAACCCATGTTTTTTTTTTTTTTCTTCATTTTTTTCAAATCCTCAAAAAGGATGAAAAACGGCGTGCTATAGTATGCCATACGGTATGGGCTATATAGCCCATGTTCAAAAATGATGAAAAACGAGGTTAATTGCAATTCCTCCGCAACACTCCGCAATTTGCTAACGGCCGGTAGTCACAGAATACAAAACTCTGATGCTGGCATTCAAAGCAGTGTTGCGTAGGATGCGGAGGAATTGCGGAGTGTTGCGGAGGATTTTTTTTTTTCAAAATTTCAAAAAACGATGGGCTATAACCCATGTTTTTTTTTTTTTCTTTTTTTTTAAATCCTCAAAAATGATGAAAAACGGCGTGCTATAGTATGCCGTATGGTATGGGCTATAGCCCATGTTCAAAAATGATGAAAAACGAGTTTTTTTTTTCTTTTTCAAAATTTCAAAAAACGATGGGCTATAACCTATGTTTTTTTTTTTTTTTAATTTTTTTCAAATCCTCAAAAATGATGAAAAACGGCGTGCTATAGTATGCCATACGGTATGGGCTATAGCCATAGAGTTATTATTATTATAGAGAAGGCACCCAGAGGAAACCCTGAGGCGAAATGGACATAGTGGCCGGATTTGGTATTGCAGCTCGAGCCTCGCGCTGCTCCGTTGACTATCATTGCGCACGTTCATGTGATTGGGGCCATGACACGTGAACGAATGTTTCATACGTGAACGCGCACAAACGGCACAATGGTAGTCAACGGCAGCGCGTTCATGTGTTTGTAACCAATCAATCCCAGAATGCACTCTGTTCCTACCAGGAAGGAGGAGTGAATCCGCCTCATGCGCTTTTGAGCAACTCAATGCAAGTGGATGGGAGGAGAACTCTGGTGTCATCTCTATAGTTATATAACTCTATGGCTATAGCCCATGTTCAAAAATGAAGAAAAACAAGGTTAATTTTTTTTTTCAAAATTTCAAAAAACGATGGGCTATAACCCATGTTTTTTTTTTTTTTTTTTTTTTTCAAATCCTCAAAAATGATGAAAAACGGCGTGCTATAGTATGCCGTACGGTATGGGCTATAGCCCATGTTCAAAAATGATGAAAAACGAGTTTTTTTGTTTTTTGTTTTCAAAATTTAAAAAAACGATGGGCTATAACCCATGTTTTTTTTTTTTTTTTTTTTTTCAAATCCTCAAAAATGATGAAAAACGGCGTGCTATAGTATGCCGTACGATATGGGCTATAGCCCATGTTCAAAAATGATGAAAAACAAGGTTATTTTTTTTTTCAAAATTTCAAAAAACGATGGGCTATAACCCATGTTTTTTTTTTTTTTTTTTTTTTCAAATCCTCAAAAATGATGAAAAACGGCGTGCTATAGTATGCCGTACGGTATGGGCTATAGCCCATGTTCAAAAATGATGAAAAACGAGTTTTTTTTTTTTTTTTTCAAAATTTAAAAAAACGATGGGCTATAACCCATGCTTTTTTTTTTTTTTTTTTTTTTTTTAATCCTCAAAAATGATGAAAAACGGCGTGCTATAGTAAGCCGTACGGTATGGGCTATAGCCCATGTTCAAAAATGATGAAAAACGAGGTTAAAAACAAATTTCAAAATAAAAAAAAACGATGGGCTATAACCCATGTTTTTTTTTTTTTTTTTTTTTTTTTTTTAAAACCTCAAAAATTATGAAAAACGGCGTGCTACAGTATAGTATGCCGTACGATATGGGCTATAGCCCATATCCTCGCGGTGTATAGCGGTGTATGAGAATGTTGCAGAGGATGAGAGCATTCCTCTCATCCTCCGCAACACAATGCATTCACTATGGCAATAGCACAAACTTTGGCATGCTACTAGTCCTACATACTTACACCTAGCAACCCCATTCTAGCCTACCTAGGTTCATCTTACGGTGGACATGTTTGCCTGAAAAGGAATCTTTGAAATGTTTCATAGTTTTAGAAATATAGTGCTTTCAAATTTGAGACATTTAACATGGGGCTCAATGGCAGCTCTATAGGCACGTCAAAAGTCACTTTCACCTAGAAACTCCATTCACACTTTTTATTATTCAGCTTACTGTGGAGACACATGCTGGAACTTTTTTTTTTTTTTATGTTTTGTAGTTTATGAGTTATTTAACTTAAACGCCCAATGCATTCTCTATGGCAATAGCACAAACTTTGGCATGATACTATTCCTACATAAATACACCTAGCAACCCCATTCTAGCCTACTTAGGTTCATCTTACGGTGGACATGTTTGCCTGAAAAGGAATCTTTGAAATGTTTCATAGTTTTAGAAATATAGTGCTTTCAAATTTGAGACATTTAACATGGGGCTCAATGGCAGCTCTATAGGCACGTCAAAAGTCACTTTCACCTAGAAACTCCATTCACACTTTTTATTATTCAGCTTACTGTGGAGACACATGCTGGAACTTTTTTTTATTTTTATGTTTTGTAGTTTATGAGTTATTTAACTTAAACGCCCAATGCATTCTCTATGGCAATAGCACAAACTTTGGCATGCTACTATTCCTACATAAATACACCTAGCAACCCCATTCTAGCCTACTTAGGTTCATCTTACGGTGGACATGTTTGCCTGAAAAGGAATCTTTGAAATGTTTCATAGTTTTAGAAATATAGTGCTTTCAAATTTACAATGGGGCTCAATGGCAAAAATGATGAAAAACGGCGTGCTATAGTATGCCGTACGATATGGTCCAAAATGATGAAAAACGAGGATAATTTATTTTTTCAAAAAACGATGGGCTATAACCCATCGTTTTTTTTATTTTTTTCAAATCCTCAAAAATGATGAAAAACGGCGTGCTATAGTATGCCATACGATATGGGCTATAGCCCATGGTCCAAAATGATGAAAAACGAGGATTCAAAAAAAGATCAAAAATTCAAAAAACGATGGGATATAACCCATCGTTTTTTATTTTTTTTTCAAATCCTCAAAAATGATGAAAAACGGCGTGCTATAGTATGCCGTACGATAGGGGCTATAGCCCATGGTCCAAAATGATGAAAAACGAGGATTTGTTTTTCTTCAAAAAACGATAGGCTATAACCCATCGTTTTTTTCATTTTATCATTTTTTTCAAATCCTCAAAAATGATGAAAAACGGCGTGCTATAGTATGCCATACGATATGGGCTATAGCCCATGGTCCAAAATGATGAAAAACGAGGATTCAAAAAAAGATCAAAAATTCAAAAAACGATGGGATATATAACCCATCGTTTTTTATTTATTTTTTTTATCCTCAAAAATGATGAAAAACTGCGTGCTATAGTATGCCGTACGATAGGGGCTATAGCCCATGGTCCAAAATGATGAAAAACGAGGATTTGTTTTTCTTCAAAAAACGATGGGCTATAACCCATCGTTTTTTTCATTTTTTCATTTTTTTCAAATCCTCAAAAATGATGAAAAACGGCGTGCTACAGTATAGTATGCCGTACGATATGGGCTATAGCCCATATCCTCGCGGTGTATAGCGGTGTATGAGAATGGGTGTTGCGGAGGATGAGAGCATTCCTCTCATCCTCCGCAACACAATGCATTCTCTATGGCAATAGCACAAACATTGGCATGCTACTATAGTCCTACATACTTAAATCTACCAACCCCATTCTAGCCTACTTAGGTTCATCTTACGGTGGACATGTTTGCCTGAAAAGGAGTATTTGAAAGAAAGGTGTCATAGTTTTAGAAATATAGTACTTTCAAATTTGAGACTTTTAACATGGGGCTCAATGGCAGATTTTGGCACGTCAAAAAAATCACTTTCACCTAGAAACTCCATTCACACTTTTTATTATTCAGCTTACTGTGGAGACACATGCTGGAACGTTTTACTTTGAAATGTTTTGTAGTTTCTGAGTTATTTAACTTAAACGCCCAATGCATTCTCTATGGCAATAGCACAAACTTTGGCATGCTACTAGTCCTACATACTTAGACCTAGAAACCCCATTCAAACCTATTTAGGTTCATCTTACAGTGGACATGTTTGGCTGAAAAGGAATCTTTGAAATCCTTCATAGTTTTAGAAATATAGTGCTTTTAAATTTGAGAATGGCAGATTTAGGCAAGTAAAGATTTGAGTCGGGTTTGAACCTACAACCTCCAGATCATGCAGACAGTGTGCTAAGTCACTGATCTACTTGCTTCCTGCCACAATGCAGTCTGCTGTTCCCTTTGAGTAACAACATTGATACAAAAATAAAATACAAAAAATAAAATAACAGGAGATTTGTCTATTGTTTCTTTTGCTGTTGTTTATCTCTAGTCTCTAGACGTTCGAATGTTTATGAACCACAATTGAAACAAGTCTCTGGATCTTCTGTCATTATCCATTCAGCCTTTTGAGAACAGCATGCACAGTGGCTCACTGGGTACAGAGCCTGCCTGGGAATCAGGAGGCCGCAGGTTCAAGTCCTGGCTCTGACATAGTGTCCCAAAATTATGAACATTTGAGATACTATCGTATGCCGTCCGAGACCATGAACTATAGTATGTCGTCTTTTCATGATTTTCAAATTTTTTTCAAATCCTCCAAAATCACGAAAAACGACATGCTATAGTAGGCCTATGCCGTCCGAAACCAAAAATGAGAAATGTATAACTTTGGCATGCGACTAGTCCTACATACTCCTAGAAACCCCATCTTACGGTGGACATTGTGGTATCTGGAACCAAAATCTCTTCTGGGCTTCCTGTGACCACACCTAATATGGACATGTTTCACAATTTGGTACAGGAGGGTTGAGACCACCTTTGCATTTCCCTTTGATGTCTTTGTCCTGATCTGTATAAAGCCTACTAAAATGTTTGTAACAGGGTAGTAGTCTCCGGAAGCCGTCAGACTGAAGGACGACTGGTCCATGGTGTCGATGATCTGATGTCTTGTACTCTCTGAAAATAAATCTGGACTCCGAAACAACTTTCATCTGCCTGTCTGCTGTCGACTTCATTCTCCGTATTTTTGCCTAAGTATTTAAGGGAAACACAGTCCTTCTCTCTTGTTAGTTCAATCCGGTCGTCCTAACGCACCCCTCACCAACCTTAATCCGGTCGTTTTAACGCACCCCTCACCAACGTTAATCTGGTCGTTTTAACGCACCCCTCACCAACCTTAATCTGGTCGTTTTAACGCACCCCTCACCAACCTTAATCTGGTCGTCTTAACGCACCCCTCACCAACCTTAATCCAGTCGTTTTAACGCACCCCTCACCAACCTTAATCTGGTCGTTTTAACGCACCCCTCACCAACCTTAATCCGGTCGTTTTAACGCACCCCTCACCAACCTTAATCTGGTCGTTTTGACGCACCCCTCACCAACCTTAAACTGGTCGTTTTAACGCACCCCTCACCAACTTTAACCCGGTCGTTTTAACGCACGCCTAACCAACCTTAATCTGGTCGTTTTAACGCACCCCTCACCAACCTTAATCTGGTCGTTTTAACTCACCCATCATCAACCTTAATCTGGTCCTTTTAACGCACCCCTCACCAACCATAATCTGGTCCTTTTAACGCACCCCTCACCAACCTTAATCTGGTCGTTTTAACTCACCCATCATCAACCTTAATCTGGTCGTTTTAACGCACCCCTCACCAACCTTATGTCTAACCAATGCTATGTCTAACCAAAGGATGCCTCCTTTATGGATAATATATCTCTTAAAGGCAATGGCAACTGGCACACTGATTGGTTTAAATTGCATAACGGCCAACCACACCTACAGTATGCATAATGTAATGGATAGCGGAGGTGTTTTAAGGATTTGGGTGGTGGCGCAAGACAGCATTCTTTAAGGGGGAACACCTCTTACACAATACTAATTCCCCAAATTGAGGAAATAGGGCTCCTGGCGCGAGATGGAGCCCCAAGGGTCCATTTGGATACCAACTCTACATCATTTAACTGGGGACTACCTGGAACCCCTCCAAAGATCACTATGGTCCCCTGACCACTGGTATACTGGTATACAGTATATAGGATGATGACGGCGGCACCAACAATATTAAGAACGACACATTCTTAGAGCACGGAGACAATCAAGGACAAGACCACAAGACAAGCTGTAGCAGTAACAACAAGTGTCTTTTAATTGGGCACAACCTTTGTTGATTCACTGAAACATCCGAGGGAATAGGTTGTAGTCAGATATACTGTAGATTTAAATGATACAGAAAAACAACAACACGTGGGCAAACTGAGATGCTAAAGAATTAAGTTAGTATGATAAAAATACAAAATATAAAATTTCCATACTTCAAAAGCAAAATTATACCTTATCAAATGTCATATTTATTTACAAAGTCACTAATCATCCCCCCCCCCCCCCCCCCCCCCCCCCCCCAGAGAAAAGGAATGTCGCCCTTTGAAAAATTATCATAAATAAGAGCTTTTACATATGCAGAAGTAGTCTAGTTTCACATTTAAAAGTATTTTTCCCTATACCCTCCCATTTGCTGTTAAAGATTTATTTTTTAAATATTATTTGGTAAAAAAAAAAGAAAAAAGATCAGGAAAACAGATTCTTCCAGAAATGTTCTACCTTCAGTAGAAGTAGGTCAGAGAGAGAGAGAGAGAGAGAGAGATAGAGAGAGAGAGAGAGAGAGAGAGAGAGAGAGAGAGAGAGAAATACAAAGAGAGAAAATACAAAAAAACATCTAATTGTAATTGAATCAATCTTGGAGGATATCAAAAGAAAAGACATTCACAGGAGCCCCAAAACAACACCGGATCAATGTACAGATTTGAAATTCAGTCATTGGGAAAAATCAAGTCCCGGTAGTGGGTTGTGCCTCAAGTCTGATTTATACTTAGGCCTACAGTTGTGCACCAACAATATGCATCTACTGCACAAGCTCACAGTGAGTCGCACTGCAACGCAATTCTGAGCTTTCAGATCGTCTATGTTTGGCACGAACCAAGTATAAAGCATTCATATGGCCATATTAACAACTAAATTGGGAGTGAAACAAGGGATGCAATTTAAAGTGTAGACGCATGGCCTAGCATTCTACAGTTAAGTGTTTGGTAGGTTTGTGCTGAAGTGATGTACAGTGCATGGCTCTAATGTTGCCCATTGATGTTGGACTAGAAATACTCATTTCACAGGATCTGGATTTGTTTGTTTCCATACGCTACAGGTCGCTTTCAGATACGTTTCTCAGAACTTACATTTGGGCCCTGGTCAGAATGTGGTAATAACCAACCCCAACCCCAAAAGTAGAGTTATCATATTGTACTTTCACGTTTGGTTTTTGTTAAATTGTAAAAATAAAAAAATAGCCGAGCACGGAGCTCCTGATTGGATGAAATTGGTATCCAGAAACAACATTTGTTTTCCGTTAACCAAAAAACCCAGAGAGACCAATCTGACTGAACAAACCAACTCTACATCAATGAGTACTATCAGCATATAATTAGTTTAAAAATATATCACTTGCAAGCTGGGTTTTCATTGACTGCGGCAGAGCACATTTTAAATTTCAGGTTATCACGAATACAGAACCGAAATGAAAAAGCTTCCAGTTGTATAGCTTGTATACTTGGCCATGAACTTGCATCGCTCCCTCAAGGAGCCGCCATGGAAACTATGAATAATTTTCTGGTAGCGCTGCATGCAAAAAAACAACATAGAAATACATTTAAAAAAAAGAATCAAACTCGAGTGGCTCATTCCATGTTGTGCTGCAAACACAGGACTCGACCGTAGGCCTGGAAAGTTCTGTTTGTTTGTTCACGGTAACCGTGTGGGGGGGGGGGGGGGGGGGGGGGGTCTGGCAAGTATCACTCTGAGTTCTGAAACATCGACTGATCGGTACTGATCAATACTGGCAAGCTGTGTTCTGCTCGCACGTGACATTCTGTATGAGCGCCGTCCGATTAAGGTCAGGTTATGCTTTGCGCGACAAAAGCGTGTGGTCAGGGATGACGTGATGATTGGTTGGGGAGATGAAAGCTGAATTGGACTTTACGCTTAAATTCTGTTTTGGCGCAATGCGAAAACATCAACTCTCTCTCACCACCGCAGAATGATCCCACATCATTTCAGTCAGTTTTACATAGCGAGTCTTCTTGATCGGTGGCTATAACCACATGGCTCTGCAGTCCAAGCACCCTTAAGGCCTCTTCCTCCCCCTCCCCCCCTCCCCCTGGTCCCTCGTTTAAACAATCCACAGCAGTGGCAGTGCATCTTCACACGGTAAGCAAAACTCTGTAAAAAGTAAAAAAGAAATTATTTAACCATGAGCCTTATTCCTCAGTCGTTCGTTTCCCTCTCTTCCTTAGACCCTCTCTCTCTCTCTCTCTCTCTCTCTCTCTCTCTGTGTGTGTCTCTCTCTCACACACACACACACACACACACACACACACAAACACTCTCTAACACCGGTATTACTGCTACTTTTGGGGGGTGGGGGGGGGGGGGGGGGGGGAGAATAATAAATCAGGCATAATAAACTCCAACACCTAATCTCTAAAAGGCCTAATGCTAACCCCCAAATCTCATGAAATAATAGAAACGACAATTTCTCTTGTGAAGATCTTGGGAAACGGCCCTCACAATGTCTATTTCCTGAAAATCTACTGTTGTGTGTGGACATTTAGCGCGCGCGCGCGCACACACACACACACACACACACACACACACACACACACACACACACACACTCCTCCTCTCTGTTCAATGCTAAATCCAATAAGAGTCTCGTCTTTTTTTGTTTATTTTTTTTTCCAGTGCAACACAGTGATCTATCCCCCACTCCACTCCAACTAGTCCACTCCACTCCACTCCACTCCCACCCAGTCCAGTCCAGTCCAGTCCAGTCCAGTCCAGTCCAGTCCAGTCCAGTCCAGTCCAGTCCAGTCCAGTCCACACAACATTGACGACATGCCCACTCTCCATTAATCCGTTCCCTTTGTGGTCAAATGAAGTCCAGGGTACCAGACAGTTCCAGGTTGGTTTCCCCTCCAGAAAACGTGCAGCCCCCAGTCCGGTCCGATAGTTCCTACAGTATGCAGTGGAGTGGGAGTCCATTGCTGTAGACCGGTGCTTCTCAGGGTAGGGTCTATAGGCCGGGACCCTGTCAGGGTTCCTTGAGGGGGGTGGGGTTTCAAATGGACCCTAATGCTGCGTTCATACTGGCCAAAAATAATACAAAAAAGGTACAAAGCTGATATGTGTAGCTTTGCATCTTTGCAGCTGAAGTTGAAACCAGCTCAACTTTTTCTTTTTGTAGCTCTTGCAGCAGCTACAAATGAATGGTAGTAGTAGACTGTATATCTTTGTATCTGGCCAGTGTGAACACACCGTTACAGGGGGGGGGGGGGGGGGAGACCACCACTGGAGACTACACAAACTCCACATAGTTCTCTGGGATGAGGCCCATCCTCCCGTCCAGCGTCCCCTCCAGCCAGCCGGGCTCCCTCGATGGATGAACTGCAGAGAACAGAATCAGAATAAATGTTTAATTGCCACATGACATCACAGGTTTACAGGTGCAAAACAGAGGGTGAAATTTGTGTTTGGTCCAAACAGTTTGTATTGTTTCCAGAATGAGGAAGAAGAGGAAGAAAATAAAGAAACAGTCGGGGGCACGGGAAGGACAAATCCATCCAAACATTATGTACAAGAGGTTTAGTTATTAATCTATAAATAATAAATAAACATTATGTACATGAGGTTTAGTTATTCATCTTGGCACAAGAACGTGTTCTCCGAAAATAGCCGATTTACAAGCTTGTAAGATCGGCTATTTTCTCAGAATGTTCCCCGTCCTCAAGCTGAAGAAGTCCTAAGCTTGTAGATCACCGTACGGTTTTGCAAAGGAATATAAGATGGGGCTTAAGTGGCTACTGCATGACACAGTTCCAGTGCCGTGTGAGCTGAGAACAAGATCAGTGAAGACTCTGCTTGTTTGCACGAAGAGCAAGCAGCTGAGCTTCAGCACTGTCCCGCCTCGGCGAGAAAGGGGGCATTAAAAAAGACACAGGAAGTGTTTATTGCAGAGGAAAAACATCCTTCTTTTGTCAAGGCTGGGTCACCACAGACTCGCATCAAAGATGTGTTTTCCGGCAACAATTTACCCGAGACAGAGCGGGTGTTTTTGTCTGTGATATTTCTTGTTTGTTTTTGTTCACCCTAAATGACTTGCAAGTATGAATGCAACTAAGTTTATTTACTTTTATAATTGACAATGTAGGAAAATTCTACATTGTCAATTGTAAAAGTAAATTATACTTATACTTCCACAACAATTAGATACAGAACTTTAGTTATATGTTACTTAGATTTTGTATTATTACCAAACATACATACGTTGGGCCCTACCATGCGTTGTGCGCTTGTATATCTGCTATTTCCAAAGCATTTTGATTATGTTAAATTAAAACAATAACTTTTGCAACTTTAGCATCTGCATGATGAATAATTTTCATTTCATTATTGTAATTTCCGTGCAACAACTGTAAACATGCTTTCTTGTTTAGAACCTAGCTCGAGTTATACATCGATATATCGATATACGATATATCGTTAGATGCCATTCTTCTACATTATGGTATTGCTTCTTCTACTTAACTTATGTAACTTTCCTCTTCTACCCCAGATGAAGTGCCAACAACTTTATCATTGAGCTAATAGAGCCTGCCGGCTTAAGGTCCTTTCAGACGAGGAGCGAGTGACCAGGCGTGGCCTGGATCAGCGACAGGTCTGCTCATGAGGGGCGCAGGAAGCGTAGTGTAAAAAAAAAAGGACCCCACCACTAGGGGACGTTATATCCCAGGTCCGTATATATACCGACCCCAATGTATACTCCTATATATATATATATATATACTCCTATATACTCTATATAATGGTTGAGTCCCACGGCAGCTTTTAACATTGGTCCGGTTGCTATGGCAACGCCCCACCGCTCGAGCTATGGGATTGAAAATATAATCACTGTGTAAAGCAGTTGAAAGGAGGATTTTAAAACCTCCATAACTGCATAAGTCGGACTCCAGGAGAGCTGTCCTTGGTCGATCTTCTGCCATCCAAATTTCGGATTTAATTTGTGCCTTTGTACCGCGACGCTCCCTCCATGTAAAAGCTTCTGACGAAAGGTAAACAGTGTGTGCTTGTGCCAATGATACTAACGTGTGTGTAGTGAGTGTGTGGTGTGTGTGGGGGGGGGGGGCAAACTCCGACTCTTAAAGTGAACGCGTATGGTGGCACCTGGAACTGGGATTTATGCTAACAGCTAGCCACAATAAAAGAGTTAATGTTTCTGTTGCCACAAATTTACGTCATATTTCAGGCACATATGACGTAAATTCTCCTCTCATTGTTAATGGCAAATGTGAGACGTGACGGGACGAAAAGCTGTATATAAAAACAAAGCACCACATGCTCTCAAATAAAGCCTTTTCCTAAACGTCCAGCTGTACTGAGTGGCTGTAACGACCCGTTTACAACCAGGACGCCACAGTTTGAGAAGAGCTCATTTAAGAGCAGAACATAACCTTATTTTGTGTTTCATTACACAATGTCAAGAATGTCAAAATTCATAAAAGTCACAACGTTGGTGAGGTTGAGTTATAGAGGATTGTAAATGCACACAGTGGCTGGTGTTGTGGCTCGCTCTCACATGACGACCCCGTTGATTCCTGGCTGTCATGGATCTAATCTGTCGTTATTTATAGACCACAAAGTCATGGCATCGTCGCTGCCGTGTGGAAAACTTGTATGCCCAAAACCTCTTCTTTTTTTCATTATCTTGAAAAAAAACCCCATCGAATTTAACCCATTCTGACCGGGCACCCATTTTGGTGTTGGCATCATGTTATGCTTTAGCTATTGAAAAATAGCAGATCTACAAGCTCATATCGCGCCACCGAGTGGCGCGATACGAGCTTGTAGGTCTGCTATTTTTTTTAAATCAAAACAAAACGACTGACATTTTTAGAATCTGATCTCAGGTCAGAATGGGTTAATCAGACCAGTGTGTGTCCAGTGGAAACCTCGTGTGAATCTGATCTCAGGTCAGAATGGGTTAAAAAATACAGGTGATCTGCAGGCTCACAAAGCGTTGCATTGTGACCTTCAACGCAGTGTGTAGGTAGGGCATGGGTAGGCAACCTTTGGCACCGGTGCCAACATTGGCACAAAGGAGGGTGATCACTGGCACACTGGCATAAGTGTGTGAGAGGAATTTGGAATTAGTCAAAACATCCCTCACATTTGTATGTAAATTAGATCCTGCACATGATTCCTACTATAAATGCGCCACGTCTCTGCGTACTTATGTGTGTGCGTGCGTACGTGTGTGTACGGTTGTAATGCACGTAACTCGAGAACCGTTTGCCCCACCGACTTCAAATTCGACACACACGTTCCACACCCCCACAGGGATTGCAGTGCAGTCGGTCGGACCCACGGTTCTCCAGAACCACCACAAAAGGCTCTGGTCAGGCTCTACCAGTGGGCCTAATGAGGCCACTAACATGCATTCATACATAGATTATCATCAGAATTCAGGAAAAAAACGGGATGCGCGGGAACTCTCCTTTAATGTCCAAAAACTGTTGGTTTTCAAGATTCAAATAGAAAAAGCACACCCGTGTGAACTGAGTGGTGCAGGCTGCAGCTGTTTGTACTCCAAACAGACATACACACGCAGTCTGTTATTGGAGTGGAGCGGTTAGGCACCACTCACAAATAGCCCATCGACAAGCTGGCTCTGGATCTGTTACTTTTAAAGCTTCTGTGCTGCAGTATGATCAAGTATGGCGTTAATTTGAAGAAGAAAAAATGAAAGAATGAAAAGAAACCCCCACAAAAAGTTAGAATATGGAGATATTGCCTAAGTATGATGTAGTCAATGTCGGCATAGAGTCAAAGAGTCTATCTCCCACAGTGGACGGTTTCACGTCACGGCAGGGCTCAGCAATCATAGGTAAGGCCAAGCGAGTCTACAGGCCACCGATCAACAAGTTCTCCGGATTTCATCATGTCAAACAGAAGAAGACAAAATATTGATGCCCGTATTCAGCCCGTATTATGAAATAAATACGTAGATAGTTGGGCATATTGTGACGCTTATAAGCTTGATTCAACGTCACATGCCTTCATTACCGAGCAGCAATGATATAAACAATAGCCTTGACCCGGCTCCAACAACAGATACATACAATTTACAAAACAAAACACAAAAAGTTAGAACATTCATGACATCAAATGATTCTGCCCGACAGCAACGATAAGAGACCTTGGACTTGTAAGCTTGTAAAATCCTCTGTCGGGTGGAAACCTCATATGAGGTTTGCTCAGAATTTTTTTGAAAGGATAGCCCCTTGAGATGCAACTCATTTTAGAGGGGGTCCCATACACAGTGAAAAACATTACATACAGTACAGTGCAGTTACACAAATAGACAGTGCACAATAGACAATACAGACATGTACAGATACAGTTAGCTTGCTCATCCTCCAAAAAGCTCAAAGTGGATCTGCTACTTTTGCTGATCAAGTACCGGCATTGATTTATTTTTTCCCCACCATTGTGGTGCCTAATTTGCTTCTTTGTCTCCACTGAAATGCCACCACTGAACAGTGGTGGATAGTACCTAAATACTCAAGTAATGTACTTTAAATTGGTCTACAATTTTGTGGATTTCTTTATTATTATTATTTATTTTTTCAATATTATTTTTCCAATAGTATTCCAATTGTCAATACTTGACAATTCTACTCCACTGCATCTCAGAGACAAATATTGTACTTTTTACTCCAGTGCAATTATTTGAAAACTTTAGTTACTACCGTAGTTATGTAGATTTTGATTATTACAGGACATACATTAACCACTTCAGCATACCACATACATTTTGGACATTTGGAAATAGCAGATCTACAAGATCACAGCTTCCAGCTTGTAGATCTACTATTTTCTAAATGTTGTTGTGTATCCATTTTCTAAATGGGACATTTTAGCACAATGAGTAGGCCTACTTTCACTGTTAATACTACCTTTGAAATTTTATGCAACTACACTTTGAATAAGGCACTTATATAGTATTTTTGCATTGCAGCATTGATCATTTTACTCAAGTAGAACATGTGAGTACTTCATCCATGAATTGCCACCCACCCACCCTTTATCCATGACAAGGCTTGCCTTGGACTTTCTGAAGTGCAAATGGAAGACTGTTTGAATTTTGTCATAATGTCGCATCTGTGGTTGAGTTTGTTTATTAGTAAGCGTTTCGGCCTTGTGGCCAACAAAGCTTGTGAAAAGGACATTTTGAGTGCTGGCATTTTCTTGATTTCATCCTGTATCTTCGAGCCTTGCACTGTGAAGGATTTTATTCCCTGGAGATTTATATAACCTGGAGTGCTGCAGGTTTTTTTTTTTTTTTTTTTAAGATATTTTTTTGCGGCTTACGCCTTTTTATTGATTTTTGAAGGGACAGACAGTAGGCTGACAGGAAACGGGAGAGAGATGGGGGGATGACATGCAGTAAAGGCCGCGAGTCGAACCCGCGGCACACTGCGACTGGATTACCAGTCCGGTGCCCAGACCGTTACGCTACGGCCTGGGCCATGCTGCGGGTTTTTAGCTCAGCTTTAGCTCAGTTGAAATAAAATTGTTTTTATTTTTATGTGACTTTAATAATGGTCCGAAAGTAAATTCTGATAGGTAGGAGAAAAAAAGAAGTTTGGACACCCCCTGAGCTAAACAGTTTGGGAACCTTAGATCCATAAAATAGTGACATGGTAGATTGTGAAAGTCTTCGATTAATGAAAACATTGACCGATAGAATACATGCTCAAAAATTGATAGTTGCAGCCCTGCTCTGACTAAATATAGATGCTGACTATAAGAACCACAGTTATGACACACACACACACACACACACACACGTCCCACGCGACTCAGCGAAAAGGTCAAGAGACCAGATCCACGGCTCATTTGGTCTCTCCCAGCCACTAATTATTGTGCTTCTCTACAAACACACGCCCACACATTCCCTGCGCTTCCTTCCTCACTCGCGTCACGTGGGCTGAAACTCACCATTCTCAAAGACGGTCCCGGCGATGAAGGACAGCTCAGAGTCGTGCTCTGCCTTGCAGGCATACAGCGCTCTCGCTTTTCTCCCTGCAATGCTGCACAGAGGAGGGAGAGAGAGAGAGGGGGGGAGAGAATCTAGTCATTGAAAAGTCAGGGTAGATATAGTTGTAGGCCTATGTATTTGGCCGTGGATGTCCATCTGGAAATGTGTTGTGCCAGGGACCCCCAGAAGAGAAGATTCGTGATAAATGATTGATGTGATATTTCTCAAAAATTGATAAGTCAGGGTAGACCGCTTGTCCCTTGAAGCGTAATTTATTCATCTAGTGTCTGCCAAACCACAAGATGTGTCTCAAAGCCATTCCGCCACAAATAGCCTTGCTAGACAAACAACTTTCAACTGCTTCCACCCACTACTACACTACACTTCACAGTCACCTAGATAAGAACCAATGGAAACCAAATAAAGCCCATCTAAGCTTAACTGATTTTTAGCAGAAATGGGGATTATAATGACACACTTTAAAAATATACAATAAATCGCTCTTAATCCAGAACAAAAAAGCATGGCAATACATCATATAAATAAACAAGTAGTTATCATGAATCATACATAAGATAAGAACGTAACAGTGGAATATCTATATAATGAAACTATGCATATATACACTATATAGCGCTATGTCTACATCAAATGCTATAAGTCTACATACAATGCTATCTAAGTCTATATAAAATGATATCTAAGTTACATAAATTGAGCCTTTGCATACGCCTGTAAGGCCATCCAGGCTAGGGCAAGTGCTACGGGCCATGATAGAGTCTGAAGAGGTGGGTTTTCAGACTACGGCGGAGGATTGGGAGTGATGCTGCAGTTCTGATTGCAATGGGAAGTGCATTCCATAGTTTTGGAGCAAGAAGGGAGAAGAGTTTGGGACGTGTGGAGCGTTGTCCCGGCGTATTTAGTGAGGGTACTTCCAGCTTCCCTGCGTTGGCTGATCTGAGTGCACGGGAGGGTTTGTAGGGTTCAATCAGACTTGCATGATATGGGTGGGGCATACCTTTGGTTGCCTTGAATGCCAGCATCACAGTTTTGTATTCTGTGCGGGCAGCGACCAGGAGCCAATGGAGGGAGCGGAGAAGGGGGGAGACAATTTTATCTGGTTGAAGACCAAGCGAGCTGCAGCATTTTGTAACAGTTGGAGAGGCTTAAGTGCGCATGCCGGTAGGCCAGTAAGGAGTTTCAATAGTCAAGTTTTGACATGACTGTTAACTGTGAACTGTCTGGATAAGGAGCTGGGCTGATGTTATAGAGTTGTAAAGATAATTTAAACATGTAAAAATGACAAACAGGACAGCTTCCTGTCATGGTATATGATATATAATACCATTCTATCGTAAAACCAAGGACTGTGGCAGTGCAGTGCAAGGACACGGTGGATTGTTCACTTTGTTCAATCGATTTTTCAATCGATCTTTCCCACAGCCTGAGAGACATGAAACTAGTCGCTTTTACGGAAAATAAATTCGCCACTGGGGCGGTGAAAAGCCACAAAATGTAAACCAGTTGTTTTCTGGATCAGGGCTCACTTGAAGAGTTTCGCAACACGCCACCCGTCTGACCACTTATTACGGTCATTCATGCCTAACAGAATTATCCGTATTGCTTCCAAGATTATTGGACTCCCACACCCACACTTTCTGATATGGACAATAAGGTCATCACACACAAAAACTAAAAAGAACTGATCATTCCCTGTATTACCACTTCGACCTAATGCCATCTGGGCAAAGATACTTTGAAGTGGGGGGAAAAAAGCTAGGAATTTTGTCACTTCAGTCATTGCGGCATTAAACAAACTGCCCCATTAAAAGGATGGTATTGGGGACTCATGTATTGTCTTGTTGTTGTGTATGTGTAATATGTTGTTTTGTGCTATATGGTTATGTGTTGCTTTTTGTTGTAGTTGTTGTTGTTTATGAATAGACTGTGAAGACACATATCCTGTCGAGAACAATAAAGATATCATTTTGGGGGTTTCCACGGCATGAAAAAGGTTTGAGTTAACTACTGGTTTAGAAGGCATTTGTGGATTCGCCCACAGGTCTTAATGGGTCAAACTACATGGCTTTACTGAGCCGGCATCACTGATCCAAGGGGGTTGGGGTTGTTGAGGGACGGGACGGGACACCCACCTGACCGGGGAGGAGTCACTGGAGGCCGACGAGGCGGGCTGGGGGCTGGAGGGGGCCGAGAACATCGGCCACGAGGGGGAACGCGGCGAAGTGGGGCTCGGAGCCATCGCACTGACGCACGCACGCACGCGTGCACACACACACACACACACACACACACACACACACACACACACACACACACACAACGATTGGTTCTCAAAGTGGGGTCCTTGGGGGGGTTCCAGCTAAAGCAGTTAATGTAGCATCAGTCATTTCAACCACTTATTTATATGTTCAAAAATAACAGACTGCACTCCGGGTTTGTACTGCTGCTATCTGCTTTTTTGAGGAGCACTAGCCCCTCCTATGCACAGCTTTGTGTGTATGATTTGATTGGCTGATGATAAGAGCGCCCCTCACTTCGGACAAGTGTGATTTGGAGAAATATGTTTTGAAAAAGTGTAATGAACAAAAATCTCTTCTGGAGGTCTCTGGCACAAAGCATTTTCTGATGGGCGTCTGCGGCCAAATACATATCAATACTTGATATGAAAAAGTTTGAGGACCACTGGTGTAAAGTACACGTATTATGCCAACATGCACATATACTGTACTGTACATGTGCACAAAAATGTTCACACACTCCATATGGTGTGGTAAACATTGTGTCATTCATTGCAGTGCTAGTGGTTAAACCAGATTCATTCATTGCAGTACTAGTGGTTAAACCAGATTCATTCATTGCAGTGCTAGTGGTGAAACCAGAGTGATTCATTGCAGTGCTAGTGGTGAAACCAGTGATTCATTGCAGTGCTAGTGGTGAAACCAGAGTGATTCATTGCAGTGCTAGTGGTGAAACCAGTGATTCATTGCAGTGCTAGTGGTGAAACCAGTGATTAATTGCAGTGCTAGTGGTGAAACCAGAGTGATTCATTGCAGTGCTAGTGGTGAAACCAGTGATTCATTGCAGTGCTAGTGGTGAAACCAGTGATTCATTGCAGTGCTAGTGGTGAAACCAGTGATTCATTGCAGTGCTAGTGGTGAAAACAGAGTGATTCATTGCAGTGCTAGTGGTGAAACCAGTGATTCATTGCAGTGCTAGTGGTGAAACCAGTGATTCATTGCAGTGCTAGTGGTGAAACCAGTGTGATTCATTGCAGTGCTAGTGGTGAAACCAGTGATTCATTGCAGTGCTAGTGGTGAAACCAGTGATTCATTGCAGTGCTAGTGGTTAAACCAGAGTGATTCATTGCAGTGCTAGTGGTGAAACCAGAGTGATTCATTGCAGTGCTAGTGGTGAAACCAGAGTGATTCATTGCAGTGCTAGTGGTTAAACCAGAGTGATTCATTGCAGTGCTAGTGGTGAAACCAGAGTGATTCATTGCAGTGCTAGTGGTGAAACCAGTGATTCATTGCAGTGCTAGTGGTGAAACCAGTGATTCATTGCAGTGCTAGTGGTGAAACCAGTGTGATTCATTGCAGTGCTAGTGGTGAAACCAGTGATTCATTGCAGTGCTAGTGGTGAAACCAGTGATTCATTGCAGTGCTAGTGGTGAAACCAGTGATTCATTGCAGTGCTAGTGGTTAAACCAGAGTGATTCATTGCAGTGCTAGTGGTGAAACCAGAGTGATTCATTGCAGTGCTAGTGGTGAAACCAGAGTGATTCATTGCAGTGCTAGTGGTGAAACCAGTGTCATTCATCATCACAAGGTTTAAAGGCTGTTCTTACCTGGTAGCGATGCTGCTAGGTATGCTGGCACGACTCTTTGGGTTCAACCTGCAATTATAAGGAAAACAAATAAATAAATAAGCTGAATAAATGAGGCTTTTCAACAATTCTTCATTTCCCCGCCTTTTCTTTTCTTTTTACATTTGCACCATATAGTCTTTGGCGATCTACAAGTTCACAATGTACTGTGAGTTGGTAGATTACACTTTTGTGTGTGTGTGTGTGTGTGTGTGTGTGTGTGTGTGTGTGTGTGTGTGTGTGTGTGTGTGTGTGTGTGTGTGTGGAGGAGGGTACAAAAGCATCTTTTGATGCTTTTGTACCGAAGCCACATCATTACTGCAGCCTGCATGAACAAACTATGTAACCTTTTTAATGAATGAAATGTAAATTTGTCCCATCTGTATTGTCCAGTATATGAATACAATATATCTTATGCAATCCGAGTGGTTGTATTTTGTCGTATTTTGTCTCCTTGCTCTTCTATGAGACATTTAGATTCAATGTATCCCCTGAGCAAGCAGGCCGGCTCCTCAATGGTAAAAATGTCAGCACAGGTTCAAATCCGAAGCAGAAGATTAAAGTTGCATAGTGCAGCTTGCAGAGGAAAACTGCAAGAGTGGCATCAAAAAGCATCTCATTTCCACTCTTTCTTTTTTTTATGAAATAAAAAATACATAATTATTCTATATTCCATACTCCATAATAAAATACGGCTTAATTGGTGAATGTATGTTTTATTTTGTATGAATAATTTAAACCTATACAAAGTTAACTAGTATAACGTTTTCAAATAATTGTAGTAAAGTAACAATATTTTCCTCTGAGGTGTAGTGGAGTAGAAGTATAATATCTCTGTCGGGTGGAAACCTCCAAAACTGTTACTTTTCAAGATTCAAATACAAAAACAGCAAAAGTAGCAGATCGGCAAGATCAAAACGTGGCACTTCGCAAGTTCGCACCACATTTGGAGCTTGTGGATCCGATCTGCTACCTTTGATACGCGTGTGCGATGCGATGTTGTAGTACAGGGGTATTCAACTAGATTAGGTATTGTGCTATGCGATGCTGTAGTACAGGGGTATTCAACTAGATTAGGTCTTGTGCTATGCGATGTTGTAGTACAGGGGTATTCAACTAGATTAGGTCTTGTGCTATGCGATGTTGTAGTACAGGGGTATTCAACTAGATTAGGTCTTGTGCTATGCGATGCTGTAGTGCAGGGGTATTCAACTAGATTAGGTCTTGTGCTATGTGATGCTGTAGTACAGGGGTATTCAACTAGATTAGGTCGGGGGCCACAAATTATTGTGTGCGCGCAAAGCGCATTTTTTTTTGGATTCTACAAATGCATTTTGTGGTCAAACACGAATATCTATTGTAGGCCAATACATTTGTGCACAGTATGAGCACAGGGTGATATATGTCTATACAAGTATATGCTATACCTTAGAATAGACCTATTTGACGAGTGTCAACGAGCACTAGCTGAAAATACACACACAGACACACACAGGCACTGCAGGAGTGAATATGATAGAATATAATTTAGGATTACTGTCATGATGATAATCTAGCACTTTATATATCGCACACAACATACCTGTAACTTTCTCTCTTACATTTTGTTGTTTGTTTTTAGAAAATTATTCCAAGGGCCACTAGGGGGCCGCCAGTTGAATAGCCCTGCTGTAGAGTAATCATGTAGGGCGTTAATTTGACAGCAAAGTATTTAAAAACAATTGTCACACTCGACCAAAGTAAAATGACCTATAAGGTACTAATACTAAATGTACTTATAGTTAAAGAGTTCTTTCCACCATGTCTCGTCTAGTGAGCAGGCACACTGTCTTGACCACAATAACATGTCTGGTCTAGTGAGCAGGCACACTGTCTTGACCACAATAACAAGCGTCTAATGAGGAGTAATAGACATGGCAGAGAAGATGGAGGCACACCAAAAACCAAACACAGAGTTTCATTCAATTCCAGTCCCAGCTAGACGTGGGCTCTGCAGCCACTTAGCCAAGCCTGTTAACTACATTTGTGCATTGTGTGTAGGCTTTAATTGTGGTTATAGCCACGCTGGCACGTCCTTTAAAGACAAGCAGACCAAAATATTGTCCTATATTTCTTTTCCGTTTTCTACATAAAATAATATACAACTTTTCATGAATTAAAAACAATTCCAACCTTTTTTTTTTTTTTAAGTTTCATGAATGAAATCGAATAATTTAAGAAGCAGTGAATATAGCAGATGTACAAGCTCACAACGCAAGTTTCACTAGTTTGGGTCCCGGGCCCTGGTCTAATTTCTCTTTTGGGTCTTGGTAAAGCCCTTGGGAATCTGTTCAACCAAGGATAGGGTGTGCTTGGGTAGCACAGTGGAAAAGTAGCTAGCACACATAGTCCGGGTGGTTCAAATCCACCGCAGTGCATCCGGATTTGTACCGCGTCTGTACGGACACTGTGTCCGGGGGAGCGAAGCAGGGCTGGACTGGCCATAGGACGTGCCGGGCATATTCCCGGTGGGCCGCGACCATAGGGGGCCGCCATGATTTTTAAAAAGAAACACCACGCCAATAGGCGGCAGGCCACCAGGAAAGGTCCGGGCGTGCTGCCGTTCTGCCAGTGCCATCATGATAATTTCACTGTACCTGTATTAGTGAGTGACAAATAAACCCTCTTCTATCTTGAATCCTTTTGCAAGCATCATTCTTGGGAGAGCAACAAAGGGTTGTGCAGTTGTCTGTTGGTTTGTATCATTTATGTTGTTCTGTAAAAGTGGTGGTATTAGGGCTCGTTTGTTTGTGTGTGCCTCGACAGAGTGGGCGGTATAGTTTCTGCTATCTGCCAGGTGGGGAGGGTGACATTTTTGGGGGTTGGGCCGGCGTTGGGCGGGAGGATAGGGCGAAGCGCAGGCTCTACATCCTCCCGGTGGTGGCTCCTCGCTGGCGGTTGAGGCTGCTGTATCCTACTATACAACAGCTGTGACAACACACAGAAGTGTGTGGGGAGGAATCAATCGGCATAACGACTAAATTGGGAAGGGGAAAAAAATAAAGAAAACGAATTATAGGCTATGTATATGATAATAGAGAGGAGATGCCAATTGGAGAAATGTTCAAGGAACTACTGCAGATGTTTGACGTGGCTGTTTCCCACCGAAAATAATATCATTTAAATTGAGGTAAGAAGCAATAACATGATATTGAGGAAATGCTTCATCATGGGTATTGGCACGGCTGTGCTGTGGCAGAGGCCATGCTTCATCATGGGTATTGGCACGGCTGTGCTGTGGCAGAGGCCATGCTTCATCATGGGTATTGGCACGGCTGTGCTGTGGCAGAGGCCATGCTTCATCATGGGTATTGGCACGGCTGTGCTGTGGCAGAGGCCATGCTTCATCATGGGTATTGGCACGGCTGTGCTGTGGCAGAGGCCATGCGAAGCCAGGCAAGCCTTTTATCTTTTTTATACGCTTACCAAATAATATTATGGCAACTTGGAAATCAGAGACATATTCCATTACTGTTTTTATTTTCCTGCAGAAAATGTGGTTGCTATTCCCTATGACTACATGGAATCTCTTGACATTTAACCAACCTTTAAACCAAATTAGCTGTTGTAAATGCGAAATGAATGAATACTGAGCGACTGTAGGTCAGAATCCAGTACATCACATTACAAAGGTGGGTGAAATTCTTAGTTGTGCAGGCTCATCATTGCAGTTATAAAAGGTAAGAGTGGTTCTCAGGTGTGTCAGTTCTTCTTATTTTAATTATTTGTGCCACAAGGTGGCAGCAGAGTTTAGGTAAACCCTGTCAGCGGTTTCCCGGCCTGGAGACCACCATTGTAACGAATGGCTATTATTAGCGTCAGCTCATGCTGTTTACCTTTTGCCAGAAACGTTAACATGTCGGGAGCGATGCGTTACAAAATCACAAATGACATCTGAACCTTGGATGCATCAGAAAAACAACTCGTACTGTAGTTTCAGAGATATGAGGCAAATCCTACTTTGACTGGAGGTAAATAGGGGCAGTGTGCAAAGATCCTGGTGCTGGGGGTGACGAAGGCATTGCCTAGTAACCGGAGTCCGGGACCAATGTTAAAACCTGATTTTCCGCTAAGCAGCTTCATTTATGGTGTAAAGGGGGGGGGGGGGAGGGGGGGGGGTTGTATGAATATATACGTAGCTGGCAAAAGAAGAGTTAAATGACAGCCGTGTACAACATGAATTATGTTATATTAATACTAATAATTTCCCACACTGCTCGACACCTGTACAACTGCGATGTGACAAATAAAAGCAGATTGTGCCACTGCTGAACTTGAACCCGGCCCTGGCAGAATGCAGAGCCCAGGCTCTCCATCATGTCCTCCTCAGTGCTGTGCGTGTGCTGTGCGTGCACACGCTGGGGTTGCCATGGCAGCCGTGGTTTTGTTGAACCCAGTCACATCCACTCCCACGTGGAGGCCTGTGATGACTCCAGCATAATCGCGTTGCCGCCCTCTTGGAACAAAATAAATGAATACAACGCAACTGTGACACTCCTCCATAACCAGCAATGACCACTGGCCATTTTCAAATTGTCGTCATGTCAAGGACCCCCAAAATAGACACAAATTAGCCCGCGGGCCCCCATTTGAAGAGACATGCCAGGGACCCCCATAAGAGAATGTCTTTACGGCTCTAGCAGTGATTCTCAACCCATTTAATTTTAAGGACCCCTCTTGGGACCCCCAATTTGTATTGTAAAATCAATGTTAATTTAACTCTGAGAGTGTACAAATGGAACCAAATGGACCCAACGGGTCACAGACCCATGCATAAGGGTCAATTTGGTTCCAAACTATCATTTAGCTGGGGACCCCCCTGGAACTCCCTCAAGGACCCCTGGGGGTCCCCGGACCCCACTTTGGGAACATCTGATGTAGATGATGACCGACGACCAATAGCTCTGCCCCGATTGATTTCGGCTTATGAATTAATACAGCTGTCGGGAAGAAACCACTTAACTCCAAAATGTTCATTTTTCAGGAAATGACAGAAACCTTATATTTTGAAAACAAATCAATACTGCCTCATCAAAGTTGGTGTTGTGACTTTATATGGTGTTCAATAGCACTGATTTATGCACACAAAAAAAGAGAAAGAAATGGAGTTAGGTGGTTTCCTCCCGTCAGCAACGATATCAAACCTTAAATTTACAGTTATAACTTACAGTTAAGCAAGTATCATCCTACATTTTGACTATTTTGACATTTTTCCTTTACCGGAATAAAACTGGAACAATTCTTCAATGTGTTTTTCCCGCCAGGATGCGTGGGAGCACCGTGTTATCTTAAAAAGGGTAACAAACTCTTTATTGGTTTACAGATGAAGAGGTAAATAATGAAGAGCTGAGTTTACAGCTCGCCGGGCCCCCGTCCTCCTCTCTCTGCTAGCCTTAATTAAATTCATCCCGCCTTCATTTCCTCTGCCAGATAGTCGTCAATCCACGCCACATCAGTCCATTATGCACACCCACTCACCCACCCACCCACCCACACACACACACACACACACACACACACACACAGTTGCCAAAGGTAATAGAAAATGCCTGATGAATACTGGGTTTGCCTTTGATAAAATAGGTAAAAAAAAGCTCTATATTCGGACACATTGAGTACAAAAATAATGTTTTTTTTTCTTCTTTCTTTTTCTCGGTAACAGGACTCTCCATGTCTCCAGCTCTTTATTAACCCATTCTCACCTGAGATCAGATTCATACCAGGTTTCCGCCGGACACACACTGGTCTGATTAACCCATTCTGACCCGAGATCAGATTAAAAAAAATGTCAGTAGTTCTTCGATTTAAAAAAAAATAGCAGACCTACAAGCTCGTATCGCGCCACTCGGTGGCGCGATATGAGCTTGTAGATCTGCTATTTTTCAATAGCTAAAGCATAACATGATGCTGACACCAAAATGGGTGCCCGTTCAGAATGGGTTAAACAGAAATTGCAATTTCAATTAGTCCCGGTCACGTTTTTTTTTTAGCTTTGATTTGATTTTGACCATCTGCCGATACCGCTTTTTCCTGATCCGATATTTTATATTTTATATAAACACGTTTATGCCATATCACAATAAATATCCCAAATCACAGACAATATCCAGTCTAATATCATGACATGGATATAATATTGATACTAGGGACGTCCCGATCACGTCGTTTGGCTCCCGATCCGACTTCGATCATTTGAAAATGACGCGATCGGCCCCCGACAACACTCTCTCTCACAACTAAGTGTGTGGTTATTCTCTCTCCCTCCCTCTCTGTCTCTGCACGCTCCACATTGTATTTAGCAGGCAACAGCGCAACACTCTATCTCTCTGTTTCTAGCTCAACAGCGCCACTTTGGCACCTGTTGGTATACCCTAGACATAGATAGGGAGAGACATTGCCGGTCAGTCATTGGAGTGGCTGCACCACTCAAAAAAACAACACTGGATCACAAATTCCCTTCTAAATGAACAACAGGGTCATCTGCATCTTGGGACATTGCAAACACTCCAGTAAAGTAAAAGTACCTGAAAATTGTACTCAAGTACAGTACTTGAGTAAATGTGTAGTTATTGGCCCGGCTAATCAACCACAGCCGTGCGGAGGGTCAGCATGCGTCCTCCTAAACAGGCCAAAGTACGGTACTATACCCCATCGTCCAGACACTGAGCCATCACCGACAAAACATTTTCAGATTGTGGTCCGCGGCCAAATACAGATAATACTGTGGGTCCTTGACATGAAAGCGTCTGAGCACCGGCGCTCCACGGATTAGACATTTTTGTAGAATCAGTTCCTCAGGTCTTAATGGGTCTAACAAAGGAGGCTTCAACCCCACGGCGATGACATTATGAGGTATTGTGGAATAGTCTCTTATCGCGCGCCATGGCACTATCAGCCGTGGCGCCGGAACAACATCCACTGCAAAATGAACCAAAAGGTTATCTATCTGCATCTGAATTAGTAATGGCGTTGCCGAAGAATGAATGAACCCATTAGGGCACCCTGGCTGAGTCATACCAAACACTATAAAAATGGGACTCAATGCCTCCCTGCTTGTGCTTGGCATGCAGCGTCAGGGATGGATTGGGGTGTAGCCTAAAAGCCTATTCATACTCCAGTTTTAGGTGATTGTGGGTGAGCTGTGTCAAGCTGCCTCACGCTATAGAAACAGGAGATAGGCTCCTGTCCTATATCCCATCAAGGCGACTTCACGGCTTTAACCATTGACGGAAAAAAGGGGAGGGAGCGAGGGAGAACATTAGGGGATAATATGAGCAAGAAATGTGAAGGGAGGATGGCATGCTATCAATGTGCACCTGTAGTACATCAAAGACTGAGTAACATGAAAGGGAGACGCAAGGGGAAACAGTATCTGCATGTGCACGACACACACACACACACACACACACACACACACACACACACACACACACACACACACACACACACGTCACCTAGCTACTGCAGTCACAGGATCGCAGGTGTGTCGGGAGAATATTTCTGACCTTGTTTACATGTTTTGTTTCCTTCTCCCTGCTCGCCTGCAGTCAAGTTATTTGAATTGTTATTCCAGTTTCTCAGAACAGAGGCTCGGCATGGTGTCTCGTAAGGCAATGCTTTCATTAAAGTGAGTCACAGCAGGGGTGAGAAAGTGATCGTATATGCTCGCACAATTTGAAGGTGTTAACTTTAAGCTTAAAACTGTTTAAAACATTAAAACTGGGAAAGTATCCGTGTCATTTTAGATTTTAGCTATATATACTGTGTGTGTGTGTGTGTGTGTGTGTGTGTGTGTGTGTGTGTGTGTGTGTGTGTGTGTGTGTGTGTGTGTGTGTGTGTGTGTGTGTGTATAGATTAGTCACCCTTAAAAGGAGGTACAACTTGTAAGGAGCGTGCCAAAAATATGATTCTGTTGGTAATTGCTCTCATTTTGAGTGACCTGCCAGTCACGTGTGTTTTTTATTAATAGCCAAAAACATTTTTACCTACCCAATGCAATCGTTATGAAGGAATTAATTGTCATAACGACTAACTGTCACCTCGCTTGTGTTGTGTAGTCTTCCAACGTGCTCTAAGCAAGACGCTCTTCCATCTGCCTTTTTTGTCAGCTTTCACAGAATTGCTAGAAAAGCCGCTCAAAATGTCAGAGTGAACCAGAGACATTTTCGTGCAGGTGCTTAAAAGGGCATGGAAGGCTAACTATGTTCTCCCCCGGACCAAACACGTGGCACTGCAAAAACAACTATAGAAAAAGAGCACAGGTCTCCACCAGGTAAGGTGTCCTCCTGGTGGCGCTATAATAGGCCAATGGGTGCCATTTCTTTCTCTGCCTTTCACGGCAATCAGTTCATGATTTGAGGCATTTTGTTCAAAAATAATTGTTTTGAACAAACGGCCTGCTGGTGGCGCTATAACAGGCCAATGTGAATAGCGTGGCTTTCTTCGTCGGCCTTGCGGGAATGTGTGTGCAAAAGTTTCACAGCAATCAATCACACACTGCGTTCATGATTTGAGGCATTTTGTTAAAACACACCATGCCAACCCTGCAAACTTTGGAAGCCAATGGAAGCCAATCAGGATAGAATTGGACAGATCCATCTTGATCACATGACTATACTGTAGACATTGTACCGATTTGCGTAATGTTTGGTCAAAATCTACAGAACAAGTACGTACAACAAAAAATATGTTGGGCAAAAGTCGGCCTCCGGGTGGCGCTAGAAAGGCAGATTTGGGGCAGCGCACACACACACACACACACACACACACACACACACACACACACACACACACACACACACACACACACACACACACACACACACACACACACACACACACAGTTTAATTAATGCAGGAACAATGGCTTCTATTCCAGAAGATGCTATAATTTCTATTAGCTTGGAATCCCCATCAAGGGAACTGTGTCTGTCCACATATACAGTAGCCCAACCAATATGAAAGCCAGGGTGGGTAGAGGGAAATGGTGCCATCTTCAAATGACCAATTTAGGACCAATAACATTGAAAATGGGTGACGATGGGTTTGAAAAAAGTGCCCCGATTTTAGTCTGCAGGAAAAGCAGCACGTCTATGGGACAGGACGATATGAAATGTCATGATTATTGTGGCAAAAATAATTGTGATTAACAATATTATCACGATAATCAAAATATGCTTAAAACTTAAAATGCCACTTCTATCTGCAATGCGCGAGCTTGTCGATCGGCTATTTTGTGTGAAATAAGATGTGCTCTTTACAGGTCAATTTAATCAAGTAGGCTATTAGGGTTTCAGTGGGACTGAATTTGCATCCTATAGTGAAGGACAATTTCACGATAAATTAAAATCTCTAAATATTTCAGAATAGCCAAATTATACAGTATAGATGGATAAATAATTGGTTAAAATCTAAAATGGAACAGAAGCTTTCCCGGTTTGAATGGGTTCATTACTTAGTTTCCCGAACATGAAACGTCATCCATATCTGAACATTATTACTGTTATTGCATGCAGACAATGACAAAGCAGTCCCGATTTTATTGCAGGAATATGCCATTGGAATACGAATGTGTCTGTGTGAAAGTGTGTGCAGTTGTGGAGTGGAATGTGTCTGCATGTCTTCCAGGATTCCTGTGTGCCGGAGTCTGTTTTCTGTCAAACATTAACCGAGGATTGTTCAGCCGCCAGCTGACCTAAAAAGGACCTGAGAATAGAATAATGTACCGGTACCATTTTCTCCTTCCTGATACAGAAAATAATAATAATCTAGACAGTGGTTCTCAAGTCAGGTCAAATGACCAAATGGACCATAAAGGCCTATTCATATTCCAGTTTTAGGTGAAAAGGGCTAGGTGATCACCCTAACCCTAACCCTAGCGTATCACCTAAAATAGCGAGAATGAGTCGCGCCACCGAGTGGCGCGATACGAGCTTGTAGGTCTGCTATTTTTTGAAAAATCGAAGAACGACTGACATTTTTAGAATCTGATCTCAGGTCAGAATGGGTTAATCAGACCAGTGTGTGTCCAGTGGAAACCTCGTGTGAATCTGATCTCAGGTCAGAATGGGTTAAAGGGAAACTTCACCCTTTTTGCAAAAGAATATATGTTAATGACGTTAAGAAGATTTAGAACACTTTCCTGGGGGTCTTTATGTGTGTAACATGTGGTTTTAGATATTTTAGATTTTAGCAGTGAGCCCAGTGTCTGTGATGTCATGGACACTGGGCTCACTTCCTTCCTTCCTGGACTACATGTTGTCTCAGTAAGACAACATGTACCGTAGTAAAGTGAAGTGTCCCTTTAAGGGATGAAAGAAAACGATTCAGCTTCACAATCACCGTCTTCACAATGTCAGAAGGAAAACGGATATGCCAGTGGTGGAAAAAGTACTCACATTTTTTATTTAAGTAAAAGTTTCAATACTGCAATATAGATGTCCTCTGTTACAAGTAGTCCCATATTATAAATGTACTTAAGTAAAAGTACAAATTATCGGCATCAAAATGTACTGAAAGTACTAAAAGTAAAAGTACTCATATTGCAGAATGTTCCATTCCCTGATCTACAAGCTCACAATGCGTCAAAACTGTGTCTTCACTTACAGAATTACCTTCTGAATTAGTAATTAATCTACAAGTTCACAATGTGCCGTGATGCGTTTGGTAATTTAACTCAGGTAAATTTTGAATAGTGAACTTTTCTTTTTAACATTGTAATTTTACATTGTGATACTTTTACTTGAGTATAAAATGTGAGGACTTCTTCTTCCACCACTGCTCGTACAGTACCTACAGTATATTTAAAGTTATTATAAATTAACTGTATTCTATCTCTCTCGGGGCCTCCCAACATGATTTCAGCTTTAAGGCATCGTTTAAAATGTTATCAGGATGTCACATGTCCCACACACTGCGGGAAGAAACTTAAGACTTACTGTATGCACTGTATGTTAAGGCTCCATCAAGGATATTTATGAAGCGGTCACGGGACCCCCCCCACTTGAATCATCTGACCACAATGTTGTCTGTCTTCTAAACCACGCATACAGTAAGGCTTTGGGAGAAGAGGGGAAGCTTGAAGAGGAGGCTTGCACACATGGTGCAGTTGTGCGTGTTCCAATTAGAGTTCACACATTCTGCCCGAACCCGACCCTGGCCGACCCGACGTTTTCAGGCCGGGACGGCCCGAAAGCCGAAATGTATGCTAATTAGTCGGTCCGGGCCGAGCCTCAGGATCCGTGACTCAGGCAGCAGAGAACAGGCGCATATCCCTGTCTGTCTGTCTGTCTGCACCTCGGCATTGAAGACTAACCAATGAAGCAAGGATAATCGGTGACGTTACAAAATCGCTTCCATATAGAGCACTGAAGTCTGACATCAATATCGGTAGACGGCACAAATCCACGGGTTCATGTACTTGTTATTTGCATTGTAATCTGCATAAGGGAATTTTAGATTGCCTCATATACTGTGTTTGAAAAATAAACATGTCATCCCGGCCACTTCACTGAGTCACTCATATGGATATGAAGAATCAACTGACTGAGAGAAAACACTAATGTTACTGCTACTGAATTAGTTACATTTTCTCTAGAAACAGACTGTTTCATATATGAGTGACTGACTCTCGCAAACGATACAGAGACACCTCCCTGACAATAACGCAGAGACAGGCCCAGGCCGTAGCGTAACGGTCTGGGCACCGGACTGGTAATCCAGTCGCAGTGTGCCGCGGGTTCGACTCCCGGACCCGACACGGCCTTTACTGCATGTCATCCCCCCATCTCTCTCCCGTTTCCTGTCAGCCTACTGTCTGTCCCTTCAAAAATCAATAAAAGGCGTAAGCCGCAAAAAAAATATCTAAAAAAAATAAAAATAACGCAGAGACAGCTTGTTTATTAAATTTTTGGACCACAATGCTTATATGAAACGATTTTAAGATGAGCCCATGTTATTCTCCATAGAGAAATTACTTCCGTGAACCGGGCAGAACCAGGGGATGAGCGAGTGACGTCAGTATATAGCCTACTAGCGGCCTGGAAAGGTATCCTTTGGATACACAGTAATTCTGTCTCAGAGCTAGCTCCGTGTTGGAGAGGCTTGTGAAAGTTTAGAGCAGCGAGCCTGCAATGTTAATTTAAAGGGATCGGATCAGTATCGGCTGATCATGAGAAAAACTTTAGCTTATTTTGTGCAGAACTTATCATGTTTATGAACAACTGAACATGTGCAGTTGCCATTTAGACAACTATTATATGTCTGTTCTTTCACTGCGCAGAGCCACTGGTTCTGCCTACTGGCGATCTTTCTTTGTTTTCTTCCGGGTTTTCGTGTCTAAAATGGTGATAAATGTTAGGGTCGGTCAGTATTTTCAGGCCCAGTGAGGACTCTAGTTCCAACATTAGTTGCGACATTGAGTGGTGTATTTACCAAGGCCAAAGACAATGTTCATGCATGTATGCTGACCACGTTTTACTGATCACACCCAAAGTTCTTACATCAGTGGTTGTTCTCAAACAAAACAAAAAGTTAAGGATACCCTCGCCCTCCCAACACAGATCAATATTTTAAAAAGAAAAGAAAAAGGAAAAGCAAATAGCAGATGTACAAGCTCACAGCGCAACACGAACGCAACACGAACACGAACAAAATGGACCCTTACGGTCCATTTGGTTTCATTTTAAATTTACACTCTCAAGAGTTAAATTATTGTTAAACATCTGCGTTAGTTAATTAACAAATCTACACAATTAGAGAATGTAGAAGAATTCGTTATTTTCAGCAATGATTGTCTGTTGTCTCTCCTAATGGTATGGGCCTTGATATGAAAAGGATTGAAAACCACTGCAATAGATTGTGCACTCGTACAGACAGACACATACAGTTACTGTGTGCACACAGTGAAATCCTCAGTGTTAATGTCATAATGAGTAATGGCGTCATCTTTTTCGGGGGACACCCACTCATACACATCGTTGCCGTCAGGCAGAAACCTTGGATCTCCATATTTCACTTTTTTATGTTTTGCGTAAATTAATGCACTACTACTTCATCATGCAAGCCGTGAAACGGTATTCATTAACCCTAGGCTATAATACATAAATATATTCATTAACCCTGGCCTAGGCTATAATACATAAATATATTCATTAACCCTGGCCTAGGCTATAATACATAAATATATTCATTAACCCTGGCCTAGGCTATAATACAGAAATATATTCATTAACCCTGGCCTAGGCTATAATACATAAATATATTCATTAACCCTGGCCTAGGCTATAATACAGAAATATATTCATTAACCCTGGCCTAGGCTATAATACATAAATATATTCATTAACCCTGGCCTATAGGCTATAGCCTATAGCCTATAGGCCAGGGTTAATGAATATATTATATATATTATACAGAAATATATTCATTAACCCTAGGCTATAATACAGAAATATATTCATTAACCCTGGGCTATAATACATAAATATATTCATTAACCCTGGCCTATAATACATAAATATATTCATTAACCCTGGCCTATAGGCTATAATACAGAAATATATTCATTAACCCTAGGCTATAATACATAAATATATTCATTAACCCTGGCCTATAATACATAAATATATTCATTAACCCTGGCCTATAGGCTATAATACAGAAATATATTCATTAACCCTAGGCTATAATACATAAATATATTCATTAACCCTGGCCTATAATACATAAATATATTCATTAACCCTGGCCTATAGGCTATAATACAGAAATATATTCATTAACCCTAGGCTATAATACAGAAATATATTCATTAACCCTGGCCTAGGCTAGAATACATACATTATATTCATTTCCGGTGCCTAGTCTACTTTGTTGCGAGTATCGGGGACAGACACTCTGCATTTAATAGTGTTTAGAGAAGTTGTTATATATGGAATGGTTATTGTGAGAAAAAAATAACTTTTGTGCAAATAATTAATATTATTATTATTTAAAAAAAATGTCTTCCCCTCGTCATTCATTTTGTGATCGTCATTCTTAATGATGATATTGGGCTCGTTGTGCTAATCATAGCTTTGTCCCAAACCTCAGCCTCACTGCTCTGTACACTGTTGGGCAGCTCAAAAGTGGGAGAGAAAAAAAAGTGCATTGGGAATTGAATGTTTCATAATTGAGCTGTTGGAATGTTTGCACTGTGATTAAATACATTATAAAATGAAAAGAAAAACAGTATAATTTAAATTTGTACCTCTGAGAGTCTACATACTGTAACCAAAAACCATTCGGTTACATTATGCACGCTCTCAGAGTTAAATTAAGCATACTGCACGGCTGCGCACACGACGACAAAAGACTTGTAATGACGAGTAGTGTACACTGCGGTGGCAGCAGGTTATGTAAGTAGGAGGAGGAGGAGGAGGCCATTAGGAGCAACAGGGGAGGAATATGTTATTTCATGTCCATTACTGCTACATTAATGACCCCGAGGTCATCCATCAATGTCATTAAAAACCTCTTCCAAATATATCGGGCGCTGTCGGGCGGAAACCTTTTTTATTATGAATAAAAAAAAAAAAGCATTATAAATGCACTTATAATGCACTGACTGAACTTATTAAAAGGAATTAATAAGGTTTTATATAATAAACTAATAAAGCAATCTATGTCTTGGCAAACTACCAATCTGTCGCCCAGCCCTACCAACAACACACAATAACAATCTGGATGGGGAAGTGAAGGTCCACCACTCACCCCTCGCCCCCACAACACCGCT
Organism: Protomyctophum parallelum; assembly: GCF_964188405.1. Classification (NCBI taxonomy): domain Eukaryota; kingdom Metazoa; phylum Chordata; class Actinopteri; order Myctophiformes; family Myctophidae; genus Protomyctophum; species Protomyctophum parallelum. The sequence continues at coordinate 59,983,675 of NC_139697.1, forward strand.
GAAGTGCTCTTGAGCAACCCCACAACACCGCTGAAGTGCCCTTGAGCAACCCCACAACACTGCTGAAGTGCCCTTGAGCAACCCCACAACACCGCTGAAGTGCCCTTGAGCAACCCCACAACACCGCTGAAGTGCTCTTGAGCAACCCCACAACACCGCTGAAGTGCTCTTGAGCAACCCCACAACACCGCTGAAGTGCTCTTGAGCAACCCCACAACACCGCTGAAGTGCTCTTGAGCAACCCCACAACACCGCTGAAGTGCTCTTGAGCAACCCCACAACACCGCTGAAGTGCTCTTGAGCAACCCCACAACACCGCTGAAGTGCTCTTGAGCAACCCCACAACACCGCTGAAGTGCCCTTGAGCAACCCCACAACACCGCTGAAGTGCTCTTGAGCAACCCCACAACACCGCTGAAGTGCCCTTGAGCAACCCCACAACACCGCTGAAGTGCTCTTGAGCAACCCCACAACACCGCTGAAGTGCTCTTGAGCAACCCCACAACACCGCTGAAGTGCCCTTGAGCAATTGGCTGTCGGGTGGAAACCTCAAATGTCCCAAACCGATACTTTTCGGAATTCAAATTCAAAAGCAGCAGATCTACTAGCCATGGTTCACATGACGCTCGTACTTCACGAGCGTCATGGCGCAACTGCCTCCTGTTTTACGCGATCGCTACATTTACAGTCCAAACGTGTATATAAACATTCCGATTTCAAATATAAAGTTCTCGCCACATGTGCCACGGGTGTTAGACATTTGCTGGTACAGCGATTAGCATTGCTGCATCCCGCGTTGTTTAATAAAAAGCATTTTTATCCGAGCTGTTATTTTGCCATTGGCTTTCAACTACACGCCCCTATCGGTCGGAAGGAGGGTGGCACTCGGTGTGTTCGATATAGGCACGCTGACTGCACGAGACGCAACGCGGGATGCAGCAATGCTAATCTCCGTACCAGCAAATTTCTAACACACGTGGCACATGTGGCGAGGACTTTATATTTGAAATCGGAATGTTTATATACACGTTTGGACTGTAAATGTAGCGATCGCGTAAAACAGGCTGCAGTTGACGCCATGACTGTCATGATAATCATGACAGTCATGTTTCAGGGCTACAGATCTACAAGCTCAAAACGTTTCAAGCTTGTGGATCTGCTCATTTTGATGCCTTTGTGTCACGCTGTAGGATGATCAATAGAGCGTTAATTTATGAGAGAATATGACAACAGTCAGCTAGGATGTAAGACTGGGGTTGTACTAGTACTTTTAGTGTGCGCGCGTGCGTGCGTGCGTGCGTGTGTGCGGTTGTTGACAATGAGTAACTGTGCTCAGAAACTTTCCATGGCTAAATGAAGACATGGACAAAAAGGAACTAAAAACAAGAAATGACACATTTCATATAATACCAAGCTTGTGGCAAGCTATATTCCATTTCAAATCTAAAGCTCACCTGTGGATTTATGTATGCAGGCACAAACAATCCAACATCGGACTGTAAACATAAAAAAATACTATAGGCTTAAAAAAAAGAAGAAGAAAAAAGCAGTTTAAAATAACATTCAACTCTTTGAAAACGGTTTCAGAGACATAGCGACATAAATTCGTATTAATCTATAAAAAAAATATGTCAATTATATCCTTATAATCCGCCTCATTGCTATAATATCAGACAGACCGCTTGACAACATCGTCAGATGTGGGATAGAGATTGTACCATCCCATTACGTCCCAATCCCGGGACAGAGTAAAAAAAAAGAATCCCATCACCTATATGCCCGTTCAGGGTATGGGAAGGCATTGTGGACTCCGCCATTGGCTTAAAAAAGGACAGCCCAATGAGGAGAAAGTGACAGCGCCTGAATATAGACCAGATTGGTAAAAACTACCAACTAGAGAAAAAAATGTGGCATAGAGTAATGACATGACACCGAAGCCTTCAGTGGCTGGGGAGGACAGCTATAAGCAGGGACGCGTGGAGGACAAACGCGCTGTATTTGACAGTGGGGCTTCTGTCACTGTGTGAGGCCCGGTCTGATTGTGGCGGGCTGTCCCCTAAGGGAACCTGACAGCTGGCATCACTTCCCAACCCAACAAGGCCTCTGTGTCAACACCAGTGACACCGCTAACATCAAGAGAGAACACAGAAAGTAGACAGAATGTGCACATACCACTGCGCTGATGACAGGCATATGGACAGTGTGTGTGCTGTGCGCGTGCGTGCGTGTGTGTATGTGTGTGTGTGTGTGTGTGTGTGTGTGTTTGGCTGTCTGAGCAAGAGAAAATGTGTAAGAGAGAGAGAGAGAGAGAGAGAGAGAGAGCAATGAGAGTGAAACGTAGGAGGCTCTGTGGTTTTGCTCAAGAAAATGCTTTTTTGACACTTTTTTGAGGTATCTATACTTTACTGGAGATTTTCAACTTCTAGTACTTTTACTTCTAATCCACTACATCTCAGAGGCCAATATTGTGCTTTTACTCCTCAACAGTTATTCGAAAACTTCTATTACTAGTTACTACTTTGTAGCTTTTATAATTATTATACACGAAACATACATTAACCACTTCAACCCTATATATTTCAGCCATTTGAAAAACATATACGATCTACAAGCAAAGCACAATGCATGGAGCTTGTAGATCGCCTCGTAGATCTGAGATTTTCAGAGTAATCAAAGTGACTGACTCGTCTTTTAGTTCTACTGGATCTCTTCTCCAATAGTCCCTCTCTAACATTTCAGTCTATGGTATTTAATCTGTTGACAGTATTGTCAGTATATTTAGTCGTGGTCATCATAGCTTAATATTATTTCATTTTGGTCAATGAAAAAAGGTAGTGGATGGAAATCTTTCACCATAGTTTTTAGTCGGCGAAATAGACACTGGTGACTGAGACACTCACAGTAGCCTAGCTCGGTCCCAGCCTTACTCATCTGACTGGTGACTGAGACACAAGACTTGTTTCATTCATGGAGAATGTAAACAGATTTGTATAAAGCGTCATTTCCTTGAGCGGTTACTTCCGCCGGTACACTCTACAGCAGTGGTTTTCAACCAGTGGTCCGGGGACCAACAGTGGTCCTTGAGGGGGTTCCAGGTGGTCCCCAGCTAAAAATAACCAAAATGGACCCTTATAGATATTTAACTCCTGAGAGAGTAAAATGAAACAATTGGACCCGTATGGGTCCATCTGGTTTCATTTTACGCTCTCAAGAGTTACATCATTGTTAAACATCTGCATTACATAATTTACAAGACGTCTACACAGTTCAAGAATGTAAAAGAAGAATGTAGTTATTTTTCCGTGGGCTCGAATGCCAAATAAACAATGTGCCTTGAAAACCACTGCCCTACAGCGTATCGGTCTTGCCCATGCAGCGTGCACTCACAGTGAGTTGGGCCTGCTGTGCTTGGCGGGGTCCTGCGGCGTCTGCGTCTCCGTGGTGCCCTCGTTGCTGGTCAGGCTGTGTCTGGCCGTGCCGTCGTTGCTGGTCAGGCTGTGTCTGGCCGTGCCGTCGTTGCTGGTCAGACTGTGTCTGGGCGTGCGTCCCTGGCTGCTGGCGTTGCTGGAGCTGCTGACACTGCTGTTGCAGCTGCCCGTGGACACGGATTCCCCCGTCGCAGTGGGCACACTGTTGTTGGAGTTTAGCACGCTGTTCCTCTTCTCACCTAACACACACATACACACACACACACACACACACACAAGATCAACGACAAGTGAATTGACCGCCACGCTGTCGGCTGCCGCCACCAAAGACTCTCGTTCAATTTCACTCGGAAGACAAGACCGTTTCAGGTCACCTAAAAGTTTGTTAGCGAAAATCGACTAAAGCTAATGTGATCATCATCTATTTAAGTCTTCAGAAGCGTTCATATTTTAACCGTGCGGTAGTGTTGAGTCGCTAACATCGGCTGCGTTGTTAAATCCAGCTCAATTCTCAGCCGTAATAACTCTTTGGGTCATACCAAAGAGTTGGATTGGGGTAAATCCCAATGACATACTAGTGTCATGTCCAGGGGGTACTTGTACATCATGTCTAGGGGATAAAACTACAACTTTTCCGATGACTAAAACTAAATGGAGTTTTATTCAAAAGACTACGCCTAAAACTAAACCAAGATTTGCTGTCAAAATCACCACTGCTCTCCTGTGCTACACAGAGGGGACGATTCCCCTTTTAACCCATTCTGAACGGGTACAAATTTTGGTGTCAGCATCATGTTATGCTTTAGCTATTGAAAAATAGCAGATCTACAAGCTCATATCGCGCCACCGAGTGGCGCGATACGAGCTTGTAGGTCTGCTATTTTTGAAAAAAAACGAAGAACGACTGACATTTTTAGAATCTGATCTCAGGTCAGAATGGGTTCATCAGACCAGTGTGTGTCCGGTGGAAACCTCGTGTGAATCTGATCTCAGGTCAGAATGGGTTAAGGATGCTGCTGCCGTGGGCTTCCAACGCCAAGAGCAAAGCTCACACAAACCCAGTAGAACATTGATTAATGACTAAAAGCCTGGCTGCTATTATCCAACGCAGTCTCTAGAGAGACTGCTGAAACTGCTGCTGGTGTGTGGTGTGTGTGTGTGTGTGTGTGTGTGTGTGCGTGCGTGCGTGCGTGCGTGCGTGCGTGCGTGCGTGCGTGCGTGCATGCGTGCATGCGTAGGGGGGGATGAAAAGCGAAGGCGGATCTCGCAACCTTTGTTAGGCTGTGATTAGTGAAAACAGCGTGAAAGGAGCCATCCACACTAGCACTGTGTGTTTTTCCTGAACAATTAGCAGTACAATTGTGTCGAATGATGACATTTAGGTCTTAATCTTTCTATTACCTACAGTATATGTTCTTGCCGTTCTACATACGGAATATACATGCCTCGCAGCACATTGTGAGCTTGTAGATTTTCTATTTTCAAAACTTTAGAAAACTTGAAATGGAACGTTCTGCATAACAAGTACTTTCAAATGTTGGTACGTTAAGTACATTTTGATAGCAATGCTTTTGTACTTTTACTCAAGTAAATGTTGAATTCCGGACTTTTACTTGCAACAGAGTAGTTTTACATTGCAGTGCAGTGTCTATACTTTTACTTAAAGACGAGGTGAAATGGTTCATTTGGGCTTTTTATTTTGGACTTTCAGCCTAAAACGTAGGCTCTGAGTTTCCTGAATGAATCAGAGCGTCGCATCCCTTCAGGCAATGGGACGGTAGCTCTGCTACATGCAGACACATGGACTTTGTTTGTTTACAAGTCAGACAGTCGGGTCAGCTCTACCGGTTTACTGCTATGTGGCTTTATTTCTAACCTATAATGTTTTCAGATATATATTTTAGCGTGATGATTACGTTTAAAATGAGTAATACGCTGTCTGGATGTCATCTTGAATGAGATTAAAAACGGAGTAGTTGAGATTAAAA